>NC_059081.1:68937694-69237694 GCF_020497125.1 Mauremys mutica | reverse complement strand
AGATGAGAAAGGATTCCACATCATTGGTAAGCACGAATTCCTCCTATTCCCATCCTAAACTTGCTATTCGGATGCACAGCAACAACATGACCGAGATACGCTGCCAAAACAGCTACTCATGAGCAATTCATTCCAAATCACACGTAGGCACGAATTGCTCCAGGAACCACCCTAAAATGCTATTCGATTACACTCCTGCCCATTTGGCAGAGATCCGTTTGTGAAAATAGCTAAACATCAGAAATTCAGTCAAAATGTAAGCCAAGCACGTGAAAAGAGCTAATGAAGAATTATTAAGCCCACATCAGTGCTAGACACGACTTTCCCCTTGAACCAACCTCCAATTGCTATTCGAAAGCACTGGTGGCTATTTGGCAGAGTTCCTTTCGTGAAAATTGCTAAAAAGGAGACGTTCAGTGCAAAGCACTGCTAGGCAACACTTTCTCCTGGAACCATTTTCCAAATGCTATTCGGTTGCATTGCTGGCCATAAGACTAATCTGCGTGTGTGAAAATGGAAAATATGAGAAATTCGAATCATAGTGCAGCTACAGACAAGAGCAATGTCTAGCTACAAGGGGACCCAGTCCATTTGAAATGTACGCTGTTTCAGAAAAGGAAAATAGGAGCATATGAGAAAATATGAGAAATTCGTTCAGGAACGTTGCTAGGCACCGATTTATCTGAGAATCGTCTTTCACAAGCCAATAGCATCCCCTGCTGGACATTTGGTAGAGATTCCTTTCGTGAACATTGCTAAACATGAGCCAGTCATTGCAGCTCACTGATTGGTACGAATTTCTCTTTGAAATAGCCACAAAATAGCATTCGGTTGCACTGTTAAGCCCTTTGTTAGAGCTCCTTCCGTGAATATAGCAAAACATGACCCTTTCGAGCCTTATCTCTGCGAGCGAGGAAAGTCTAATGGAATCGTCCTCCTTCTGCAATTCTGATGCACTGCTGAGAATTTGGCAGTGCTACATAACTAATAGATTTTTCTCTCCTAATAATCGTCTGCCTTTTTGAGTTCCCACTTCCTAGCAGAAAACTACGGCTTTCAGGTACTCTCTATACTTGAATTCTTTAAAAACAACCTAATCTGCTAATTACTCTTCAGGGACGTAATCTCAGTCGAGACAGAAGTCTTTGATATAGGTGAGCAAATCTGCTGTGGAAATAAACTGGTAGTCGGCCATTGATTTTAAAGACGCTCGAATCATAGTGCAGCTACAGACAAGAGCAATGTCTAGCTACAAGGGGACCCAGTCCATTTGAAATGTACGCTGTTTCAGAAAAGGAACTAGAAATGGGTTCAAAGCCTACAGCTACCCACAGCTCACAGGTATTTCGTTCAGGGGGTTGGTTTGGGGCCGCTCTAGAGACAGCGATTAGCCAACTATCTAAAGTTTAGGGTGTTCAGATGCACGGATCTATCTACCTAGCTAGCTAGCTATCTATCACGAACACTAATAAGCATCTTTAATTTTTCTTGTTTAAGCAATGCCATTGGAACTGCGGCAGTTTTACTGACAACATTACTGAAAAGTTCTACAGTTACCTTATCTATCTACATATCTAGCTATCCATAAACACTAATGAGCATCTTTAATTTTTCTGGCTTAAGAATTTCCATTTGAACTCCTCCTGGTCTACTTACAACTTTTCTCCACATTGATCTATCTAGCGATCTAGCTAGCTGTCTAGCAACCTAGACAGCTCTCTAATCACTAAAACTAATGAGCTTTTATTTTTCTTGTTTACGCATTTCCAGCGGAACTTCCCCTGTTTCACTGACAAGTATCAGAGGGGTAGCCGTGTAAGTCTTAGGTTAATGAGCCTTCTTTCTATTTAATAATTTCTTATGTATTCAGGTAGCTAGCTAGCTAGCTAGCTAGATTGCTAGATCGAGTAACTGAATAACGCTTGAGTAAAGCTATCAGGAAAACAGGGACTCTTACAAAGAGAAAAAGTAAAGCTTCTTATCACTGTTCGTGATTAGTTAGCTCCATCGATCGAGCTAGAGCGACAGACAGACAGTGTAACTGTATAAATCTTGAGAAATGCTGTCAGTGAAACAGGGGAAGTTCCATTTGTAATTGTAAACCGTACACAAGAAAAATAAAAGGTGCTCATTAGTGTTTGTGATTAGATAGATAATTAGATCGCTAGACAGCTAGCTAGATCGCTACGTTGTTAAAAGTGAATAAAGTTGTAAGTAGAACAGAGGGAGCTCAAATGGAAACGCTTAAACAAGAAAAATTAAAGATGCTTATTAGTGTTCGTGATTAGATAGATAGATAGCTATTGCATCTGCACACACTAAACTTTAGGTAGTTGCAGAGGAGCTCTGTCTCCAGAACGGCAAAAACCAAAACCCTGCGCCAATACCTGTGGCTGATGGTATCTGCAGGCTTTGAAACCATTTCTAGGTCCTTTTCTGAAAGAGCGTACATTTCAAATTGTCCCCTCGTACCTGGACATTGCTCTAGTCTGCAGCTGGCCCTATGATTCGAGCGTGGGTGTCTTTCAGATCACTGGCCGACTAACTCTTCATTTCTACAGCAGATTTGCTCAAAGACTCCTGTCCCGACTGAGATTCCATACCTCAAGTTGTTTTTAAAGAATTCGAGAAACAGAAAGAATGTAATAAGCCGTATTTTGAAACTAGGAAGGGGGAACTCAAAAAGACAGACGACTTTTCCAATAAAGGCATTAAAAAGTCAGGAACGAGAATGAGCCTAGGAAACTTCATTCCAGAGACTAATTCTTTCCAAAGCTCCAAGGGCCTGGATAGAGAGGCTAATATTACAAGCAGCAGCTTAGCCATAGCTAGATTAAAATGGCTCTATAGCTGTGTAGGCATACACATAGATTGCTGTTACAGCTCAAACTCAGACACCTAGGTAGTGGAGACTAAGTGAAATCCTGACTGTAAACCCAGTAAACTATGCAATTTGGAACTGTATGAAGTAAAATTGGAATGCATATTCCTCTTAACCTGGGCTAGACAACCTATGGCACGTGTGCCGAAGGCTGCACAGAAGCTGATTTTCAGTGGCACTCACACTGCCCGGTCCTCGCCACAAATTCGAGGCAGAGGATTATGGGGAGGGGGGCGCTCTCCATTTTAATTTCAATTTAGATGAAGCGTCTTCATCATTTAAGAAACCTTATTTACTATACATACAAACAAAGTTTAGTATCAGAGGGGTAGCCGTGTTAGTCTGGTTCTGTAAAAGCAGCAAAGAATCCTGTGGCACCTTATAGACTAACAGACGTTTTGCAGCATGAGCTTTCCCTGGGTGAACACCCACTTCTTCGGATGCAATTAGTTTAGTTATACATTTTAGACATAAAGAAAGAGACCGTCTGAAAACCTTGATATGTATTTCGGTCACGCGAAACCTCAAAAATGAGTGACTAAATGAAGGATGGGCACACCTCTTCTGAAACGGTGCCGAGCCCTGCTGTAGCCAGTCTTATTGCACGACAGAGAGAGTTTTTCCTAGAAACCAGCAGAGGGTGCTGTTGCCTTGTCAAGGCTCTTTCCTTGAGGCTTTTGAAAAAGCTCCGGTGAAGTAGTTTATTTTTCAAGAGCGCTCTGCTAAATGGACTAGAAAAAGGCCACGAAATGAGCTGCCCGGGGAGCGGGCGCGTACGGAGGGTCGCGCGCCGGCCGGAGGAGCGTGGATCCCGCTCCCTCGGTGGGTCCGCGGGGTCCAGAACATAGAAAGACTTTACAAAAGAGGTGATCCATTCTAATTCTCTCCGAAGTAACAGAGCAGGCTATAAACACTACTATAGCGACTCATTGAAATAGTCACTGCCACACATGGACTTCTTGTCCTCAGGCGCTCTCTGAACTCTTCCCGGCTACGTTCTCAGCCATACTCTATTTTGGTGACAAAACCCTCTTAGTTGTCTCTCTTCAGAACCACATCTATTTCGTGCATCTCCACAATAAATGTCGCAGAGACCCTCTTCTCGGGCTGTCCCACATTAGTAAGACTTCACCATAGGCGACAGGTACAGTATTGTCTCGCTCTCCGGGACCAAGCTCCGCAACCCCTTTCTCCCTCTCCTCTGGCTGTAGCTCCACATCCCCGCGGCCCTCTCCCCCGGCCAGAACCTCGCAACTTCAGAGCTCGCAGCCGGAGCCCCACAACCCCGCGGTCCCGCTCCCCCGCCCAAGCACAGAAACCCCGCAGCCCCACTCTCTTGTCCCGGAGCCCCGCAACCCTCCACCCCCAGTCGCCGGACCGGAGCCCGGCAACCCTGCAGCCCGGTTCTCTCGGTCAGAGGGTCGCAACCCCGCACTCTGGCCGGAACCCCGTAACCCGGCAGCCCCGCTCTCCCGGCAGGAGCCCCGCAACCTAGCAGACCTGTGCTACCGGCCGGAGCCCCCAACCCCTTGGTTCCGCATCCCCGGCCGGACCTCCGCATCCCCGCGATCCCGTTGTCCCGGCCAAGCGCGGCAACTCCTGCGGCTCCGTTTCCCCGACGGGAGCACGGCCACCCCTTCGTCCCGCTCCCACCGGCCGGAGCTCCGCGTCCCCGCCAGAACCTCGCAACCCCAGAGCTCCCGGTCAGAGGCTCACAACCCCGCAGCCCCCCTCTCTGGCCGGAACCCCGGAACTCCGCAGCCCCGCTCTCCCGGCAGGAGCCCCGTAAGTCTGCAGCCCCGCTCTCCCGACCAGAGCCCCGCAACACCGCGTCCCGCTACCCAGGCTGGAGCCCCGCAACCCAGCAGACCCGTTCTCCCGGCCGGATCTCCGCAACCCCTTGGTCCCGCATCTCCGGCCGGACCTCCGCATCCCCGCGATCCCGCTGTCCCGGCCGAGCGCGGCAAGTCCCGCGGCTCCATTTCCCCGACCGGAGCACGGCAAACCCGCAGCCCCGCTCTCCCGGTCAGAGCCCTGACACCCCGTAGTCCCGCTCACCCGGCTGGAGTCCGCAACTCCCCAGACCTACTCTCGCCGCCGGAGCCCCGGGGCACCGACACGCTGGACAGAGCCCCGCCAACCCGGACAGAGCCCGGCTAACGCAGACCGAGCCCCGCAACACTGGGTCCTGCTCTCCCGGCAGGAGCCCTGCAAGCCCGCGGTCCCACTCCCCAGACCAAGTGCAGCAACCACTCTCTCCACAACCCTGCAGCCCCACTCGCCGGACCGGAGCCCCGCAAAACCGCGATCCCCCGGCAACCCCGCACCCCCGCTCTTCTGGCAGGAGCCCGCAACCATGGAGCCCCGCTCTCCTGGCAGCAGCCCCGCAACTCCTTGGTCCCGCTCCCCCGGCCGGAGCTCCGCATCCCAGCGATCCGGCTGTCCCAGCTGAGCGCGGCAAGTCCCGCGGATCCGCTCCCACGGCCAGAACCCCGCAAGCCCGCGGTCCCGCTCCCCCGCCAGAACCACGCAACTCCGCAGGCCCACTCTCCTCGCTGGAGCCCCAGGGCCCCGACACCCCAGCCAGATCCCGTCACCCTGTGGTCCCGCTCTCCCGGCAGGAGCCCCACAACTCCGGCGCCCCGGTGCCCGGACACCCCGGAGAGAGCCCAGCTACCCCGGACAGAGCCCCCCCCCCAACCCCGCGGTCCTGCTCTCCCGGCATCACCCCTGCTAGGGCTCCGCAACCCTTGTGACAAAGGTGGACTGTTCCTACTGGGGTCTGTGAATGCTGTGTTGGTGCCTCAGTGTCCCCTATGCAGTTCTTAAGTATCTAGCAAAGCAAGAGGCCAGTGCACCTAAATGCCCGACACTCTGTCTCCTAGCAACTGCTGGCCTGGGCCCCTCCTCTGCAAAGGTGCCAACTGAAGGTGGTGGAGACAAAGAGATCAGGTGACCTCCTGGCTGGGGAAAGGGGCTGAGCAGAGAGGAGGGACTGGAGGGAGTTGGGGAGACTGGAGCTGGCTCGGGGAGGAAGGGTAGGACAGACAGGGCTCTGATCTCGCAATGGGGCTGTGGGGCTCCTGGGGCCCCAAGATGGGCCTAACAGCGGGGATCTGGTTCTCTGTGCCTGCAAGACCTGTGTTGCACTGTGTTCCTGGCATCTGAATAAACCACCTGCTTTACTGGCTGCGCCCGTGTCCCAGTACCCAGTGACCTTCCTCACATCTACGTCCAGGGGAACAAGGCACTCTATCCGGAGGGGCAGCCCCGTGCCCATCCTGTAAACCCAAACTTCGGAGCCTGGAGCATCCAGCCCCCCAAGAGGAACTGACCTGGGGCCCTCCTCCCTCCTTCCCAGGTGGAACGCTGCCAGCCCCCCTTTCCTGGGAATGTTGCCCCTCATCCGACTGGGTCTTTACCCAGTCAAACCTCTGCGGGTTGGGTCTGCTCGGTCTGCCCTGGTGAATCGCAGGAAGCTGGGGTGCAGGACGCTGACTCCCCCACACTCCGTGACAGCTGGTGGCAGGGGCGGAATGTACTGCACCCCGTGGACAGCGCTTCCTGCAGTAACTGACTAGGGAGCAGTAAAACGAAGGGGCGATTTCAGGAGGCAATTAACCCCGGGAGCGTGTGACCAGCGCAAAGGACTTTGCAGTAACAGGGTCCCCGGGGGGATTGCAGGAGCAGTCCCAGGGGCGGAGGACTCTGCAGCACGACCCTGGCCGAGAGGGAGTGACCTGAAGAAGGGCTGGTGCACGAGGGGACTCCCTGGAACCGGTGGGAAGCTGAGAGCACACGCCGGCGAGTGGCCAGCAGGAAGATATATGCTAAGCACCTTAAGAAAGACCTGGTGGAGCTGTGCAGGCAGAGGGGGCTGCGCATTGGGAGGTCCACCAAAGACCAGATAATTGCCCAGCTGGAGGAGAAGGATCGCTTGGGTGAACCGAGCCCTGTCCCAGAGGGAAGCCGCCCAACAGATACAGTGTGGGCCGCGGGGCCTGACATGGCTGGGAGGGGCCAGACTGCAGCCGAGGACACCCCGAGACCCTGCCCACCTATACCTAGGGGAGGGGTTGGCGGAAGCCCAGTGAATACTGAGGGCACCCTGAGCCCGGCGGCCAGCAGGGGATCGTCCCGGCAGAGCTCCCCGTCCCTGGAACAGATGCGGTTGGAATATGAGTTGAGGAGGCAAGAACTGAAGGAGTGGGAGAACCAGCATAAACACGAGGAGAACCAGCGCCAGCATGAGCTGGAACTGGCCCGGCTGAGGAGCAGCGGGGCCCCGGCTACGGTGAGCGAGGTGGGACCCAAGCCTACAAAAATCTTTGCTAAAGGCTTCCTGGAGCGGGAGGACATAGATACCTTCCTGACGGCCTTTGAGAATACCTGCGAGCTGCACAGGGTTGACCCTGCAGACAGGATCCCGTTTCTAACCCCCTTATTGGACTCCACAGCCGTGGAGGTGTACAGCCGAATGAAAGGGGCGGAGTCAGGGGACTATGAACTGTTCAAACTGGCCCTGCTCCACGACTTTGGGCTGACTCCTGCGATGTACAGGAAGAGGGTCTGGAACAACATAAAACCCGTGAGGTCCCATACGTACAACTGGTCAACCGGGCGAAGGGGTATGCCCACAAGTGAACAGCTGGAGCCCAAACTAAAGAGGACATGCTTGACCTATACATACTGGAGCACCTGTATGAGCAGTGCCCGTCTGACCTAAGGCTGTGGTTGATGGACCAGGAGCCTGAGAACCCGCAGCACGCAGGCCAGCTGGTCGACCAATTTGTGGACAGTCGGGCAGGGAATAGCAGGGAGAAGTCTCGAAGGAGCAGGCCTGCCTCAACGCAGCGAGAAAGTCACCATGGGACCTCCCAGCAGGGGCCTATGGAGAACCCCCACCAAAGGGGAACATCCAGCGTCAGGTCCATCCGACCCACTCGAGGGGACCCACGAGACATGGGCTGCTATCAATGTGGCCAACGAGGCCACATATGGGCCCAATGCCCCAAGCTCAGGGACAGACCGAGCAGACTCAACCCACAGAGGGTTGACTGGGTAAAGATCCAGTCGGATGAGAGGCAACATTCCCAGGAAAGGGGGGCTGGCAGCGTTCCACCTGGGAAGGAGGGAGGAGGGCCCCAGGTCAGCTCCTCTGGGGGCTGGATGCTCCAGGCTCCGAGTTTTGGGTTTACAGGGTGGGCACGGGGCTGCCCCTCCGGAGAGAGTGCCTTGTTCCCCTGGAGGTAGATGGGATGAAGGTCACTGGGTACTGGGACACGGGCGCAGAGGTGACGCTGGCCCGGCCCGGGGTGGTGGCCCCAGATTGGATGGTGCCCAACACCTACCTGCCCCTGAGGGGTGTGAGCGGGACCCCATTCAAGGTGCCCGTGGTGAGGGTACACCTGAAGTGGGGGGGCCAAGGAGGGCCCCAAGGACGTGGGGGTACACCCACATTTGCCCACAGAGGTGTTAATGGGGGGGGGACCTCGAGGACTGGCCAAGTAACACCCGGGGTGCCCTGGTCGTGACCCGGAATCAGAGTCGGCGCAGGGCACTGCGTTCTGACAATGGGAACGGTACTCTGCCCGAGGCGCAGGCCCCAACCTGGTGGGGAGGGAACACCCAGAGACACGGCTCAGAGAGGCTGCGGCCTCAGACCCAGCCGGTGTGAGAGAGCAAATCCCCATCCCTGTCCCAGCTGCTGAGTTCCAGGCCGAGGTGCAGAAAGATCCCTCCTTGCGGAAAATAAGGGACCTGGCCAACCATGTGGAGAGGTTGCCGGAAAAGGTTCCTGTGGGAGAAGGGGTTCCTGTACCGAGAATGGGCTCACCCAGGGAAAATGGAGTCAGGAGGGATCAGGAGGCAGCTGGTGGTACCTTGGAAGTATCGCCGCCAACTGCTGTGCTGGGCCCATGACATCCTCCTCTCAGGGCACCAGGGAACCTGGCGTACCCAGCAGAGGCTGCTACGGAACTTTTACTGGCCTGGGGTCTTTACCCATCTAGGACCCTTGCCCAGCACAGAGGAGCCTTTCCAGAGGGGGGCAAGGGTCAAAAGGCGGGCTCTGAACCAAGAGAGCCCAAATCACAGCCCCCCAGACTGGAACGCGGGGAGAAGACCCCAGCCCAGCTTGAACCCCAGGGGTATTGGAGTGACGAAAAGCCCTGGGCTGCATAAGCCTTTCCACCTGCCAACTGCGAGTGCCCTTGAGTCCCCCCGACCTAAATGGGGGCAGGAAACTGGAATGGCCTGGGGTAACTCTTCCCCCATAACTGGGGGGATCCTGGGGCATCCATGGGAATGTAGGTGGGTTCGAACTTCCCCAGGTCACTGGCTGAAGTGACCCCACTCAGTTCGGTCTCGAAGGGGGGAGAGATGTGATGAAGGGGGACTGTTCTTACTGGGGGTCTGTGAATGCTGTGTTGGTGCCTCAGTGTCCCCTATGCAGTTCTTAAGTATCTAGCAAAGCAAGAGACCAGTGCACCTAAATGCCTGACACTCTGTCTCCTAGCAACTGATGGCCTGGGCCCCTCCTCTGCAAAGGTGCCATCTGAAGGTGTTGGAGACTGTCACGGAGTGTGGGGGAGTCCGGCCCTGCACCCCTCTTCCTGGGACTCACAGGGACTCTCAGCCAGCCTGTAAAACAGAAGGTTTATTGAACAACAGGAGCACAGGCTACAGCAGAGCTAGTGTTCAGAGCCAGGACCTCTCAATCTGGCCCTTCTGGGGTTCAGGGTGCTTGGATCCCAGTGTAGGATTCCCTGAACTCCCACCACCCAGCCCCAAACCGAAACTGACTCCCCCTCGCCACTCGGCTCTCTCCTTTGTCTAGCTCCCCGGGCAGAGGTGTTGACCTCTCCTCACCCATGCCTAGCTCAGGTTACAGGCCGAATACCTGTCCCTCACCTAAAGTCCTCCCCGTCTCTCCCAACCCGCACACAGACAGCCCCTACTCCAGCACATCTCTCCCCCCTTCGAGACTGAACTGAGCGGGGTCATAGGCGGCAGGTTTGTATAATTTTTGGTGGGGCCCAAAATGGTGGTGCCCCCCCCGCTCCCGCCCTGTAAGCCGATATAAAATGAAGCTACAACGCGTCAGTGCCACAAGATTACAAGGGTCAATTAAAAGTGGAAAGTCAGAAGCAGCACTTGCCTACTTCAATATACAGTATTATATTTTGTTGCATCTGTTGTGATGAAGTGGGAATGTTCTTAATATTTTCTCTGAATACTGTGTGGGTGCCTCAGTTTCCCCTGCAAGATGCCAACTGAAGGTGTTGGGGACAAAGAGATCAGGTGGCCTCCTTGTCCAGAAGAGAGACAGAGGCCAGAGGAGGGAGTGTCAGTTTGGAGCTGGCTGGGGAAATTGGGAGAGACCCAGAACTTGGTTCTGGGCTCCCCACCCCCCAAGATGGACCTGACAGAGGGGTTCTGTTTTCTGTACCAACAAGCTCTGTTTAAACTGTGTTCCCGTCATCTAATAAACCTTCTGTTTTACTGTCTGGCTGAGAGTCACATCTGACTGCAGAGTTGGGGTGCAGCGACCTCTGGTTGCCCCAGGACCAGCCTGGGCAGACTCACTTTGGAAAGTGCATGACGTGGAAGGGCATGCTGAATGCTCCGAGGTCAGACCCAGGAAGGTGTAAGCTTCTTGCCCTGGAGACAGTATGCTCCGAGAGAGGAGGCTCCCCCAGAGTCCTGACTGGCTTTGTATGGAGATGTTCCAAAGCATTACAGCATTCCCTTCCACACCGTGCACTTCCCAGAAGTCCGCACAGGCACTGACACTCCCTCCTCCGGCCTTTGTCTCTTTTCCAGGCATTAGGAGGCCACCTGATCTCTCTGTTCTCCAACACCTTCAGTTGGCACCTTGCAGGGGAAACTGATTTGGGAGAAATGAAGTAAAAGCTGCCCAAACCGAGCTTGAGCACTCCTGAATTTTGAGGTGTTCAAATCTGGAAGGCAGGTGCTGGGGGTGGGAGAGGGCTGTGGGCTCCATGGGGGAGCATGGCAGCAACTGTCTGGAGCTGCATGGAGCCAGATACGCTGGTCTGAGTGGCACAGTAAGCGGTTTGGGGGTTGGAGAAGAGGTAGGGAGTTCCGGGGGGCAGTCAAGGGACAAGGAGCAGGGGGAGTTGGATGGGGCAGAGGTTCGAAGGGGCAGTCAGGGGACAGGCAGCAATTGGATAGGCATGGGAGTCTAAGAGGTTTATCAGGGGACAGGTAGGGGGTGCGGTCCTGGGGGGGAAGTTGGGTGGGGTCTCAGGAGGGGGCAGTTGGGGACAAGGAGAAGGGAGGCTTAGATAGGGGCTGAGGTCCCAAGGGGCAGTTAGGGGCAGGGGTCTCGGGAGGGGGTAATCGGGGAACAAGGACCAGTGGGGCTTAGATAGGGGGTGGAGGTTCTGGAGGGCAGTTGGGGCAGGGGTCTGGGGAGGGGGCAATCAGCGGACAGAGGCTGGGAGTCAGAGGACTCTGGGCTGCCTGCAACCGCGGGGAGCCCAGAGCCTTTTAAATCCCAGCCGGGGCCGGGAATCAGAGGGCTCTGGGCTGCCCGCTGCGGCGGGGAGCCCAGAACCCTTTAAATCTCAGCCGCTGCTGGGATTTAAAGGGATCAGGGCTGCCTGCAACCGCGGGGAGCGCAGAGCCTTTTAAATCCCAGCCGCGGCCGGGAATCAGAGGGCTCTGGGCTGCCCGCTGCGGCGGGGAGCCCACAGCCCTTAAAAACTCAGCCGCGGCAGGGATTTAAAGGGCTCTGGGCTGCCTGCAACCGCGGGGAGCGCAGAGCCTTTTAAATCCCAGCCGCGGCCGGGAATCAGAGGGCTCTGGGCTCCCCGCCGCGGCGGGCAGCCCAGAGCCTTTTAAATCCCAGCCGCGGCTGGGAATCAGAGGGCTCTGGGCTGCCTGCAACCGCGGGGAGCCCAGAGCCTTTTAAATCCCAGCCGCGGCGGGCAGCCCAGAGCCCTCTGATTCTCTGCCCCGGCTGGGATTTAAATGGCTCTGGGCTGCCGGCCGCGCACAGCAGGGGAAACCTAGCTCCAAATATTGCTGGAGCAGAGCCCCTGTCTGTGAATATTCCTGGGGCTAAAGCCCCAGGAGCCCATATAAGTCGGCGCTGCGGGGTCACTCTGCCCAGTGACCCGGGGAAGTTCAGGGCCCCCTCTCCGGGACAGCGCGTCCGCTATCAGGTTGGCACTTCCCTTCACATGGACCACGTCCATGTCATAGTCCTGCAGGAGCAGGCTCCACCTCAGGAGCTTGGCGTTGGCTCCTTTCATCTGGTGCGACCAGGTCAGGGGAGAGTGGTAGGTGTACACGGTGAAGTGGCGCCCAAAGAGATATGGCTCCAGTTTCTTAAGGGCCCACACCATGGCCAGGCATTCCTTCTCGATGGCCGCGTAGTTCTGCTCCCGGGGTAGCAACTTCTTGCTCAGGTACACGAAGGGGTGTCTCTCCCCCTTTTCCTCCTCCTGCATCAACACCTCCCCCAGTCTCGTGTCTGAGGCATCAGTGAACACCATAAAGGGCATGTCAAAATCTGGGTTTGCCAATATTGGGCCACTAACCAGAGCCTCCTTCAGCGCCCGGAGAGCCTGCTGGCACTCCTCGGTCCAGACCACCTTGTCTGGCTTCCCCTTCTTGCACAGCTCAGTGATGGGGATGGCTATGGCGCTAAAGTGGGGCACGAACCTTCGATAGTACCCCGCCATCCCGATAAAGGCTTTGGACCTGCTTCTTGGTTTGGGGAGCGGGCCAGTCTCTGATCACCTCCACCTTGGCTGGTTCCGGCTCTAGGCAGTCGCTCCCCACCCGATGGCCCAGGTAAGATACTTCTGCCATCCCCAGCCTCTCAGAGTCAGTCCAGCACCTGTTTAACCTGGGACACGTGTTCCTCCCAGGTCTGGCTGAAGACGCAGATGTCGTTAATATATGCCACGGCAAAACTTTCCATCCCCCTCAGTAGCTGATCCACCAGGTGCTGGAAGGTGGCCGGCGCTCCCTTGAGGCCGAAGGGCAGGGTCAGAAACTCGTAGAGCCCCAGAGGGGTGATAAAGGCCGATTTCAGCCTGGCATCTGCGTCCAGCGGCACTTGCCAGTAGCCCTTAGTAAGATCCATGGTGGTGAGGTACCAAGCTCTCCTGGGCATGGGGTAGGCATCCAATACAGTGATGGCATTGAGCTTTCGATAGTCCACAGAGAACCGGATCGACCCGTCCTTCTTGGGAACCAGCACCACTGGCAAGGCCCAAGGCCAGCATGTCCCTGACCTCTCTTTCTAGGTCCTGGGCAGTTTTTCTGGTGACCTGAAAAGGGGGGCATCTTATAGGGGGGTGTGACCCGGTCTCCACCCGGTGGACAGTCAAATTAGTGCATCCAGGCTGGTTAGAAAACAGCTGTCGGTACAGATGCAGCACACCTCTGATCTCAGCCTGCTGGGCCAGGGTCAGCTGATCAGAGAGGGGAATCGCCTCCAGGGGGGAACCAGCTTTTGTCCCCGGGAACAGATCCACTAAAGGTCCTCTCCCTGCTCCTCCCAATGTCCACACACGGCCAACACCATATTTCCCCTGTCATCGTATGGCTTCATCAGATTCACATGGTACACCCGGCGGTGATGAGCCCGGTTAGACAGCTCCACCACATAGTTTACCTCATTTAGTTGCTTGACAACCTTGAAGGGCCCTTCCCAGGCAGCCTGGAGTTTGTTTTTCCTCACGGGGATGAGAACCATCACTTGATCCCCAGTGGCAAAGGCGCGGGCCCACGCCGTGCGGTCGTACCAGACCTTCTGCTTCCTCTGGGCTCGGACCAGTTTCTCCATGGGCAGGCATATGAATTCAGCAAGTCTTTCCCATCAGGGGCGGCCTTCCCCTCCCATTCGTCTCGCATCAGGTCCAGGGGCCTCCTTACCCGCCTTCCATATAGCAGTTTGAAAGGCGAAAACCCGGTAGATTCCTGGGGTACCTCCATGTATGCAAACAGCAGGTGAGGTAGGTAATTGTCGCAGTCCTGTGGGTGCTTGTTCATAAATGTTTTTAGCATCATCTTTAGCGTCCCGTTGAACCTTTCCACCAGCCCATTGGACTGGGGGTGATACGCTGAGGCCCAGTTGTGCCAGACCCCACATTTCTCCCACAGGGACTGGAGCAGGGTCGACATGAAGTTGGAGCCCTGGTCCGTTAAGACTTCCTTGGGGAACCCCACCCGGCTGAAAATGGTCAGCAGCGCCTCTGGCACGGTATCTGCTTCAATAGAGGACAAGGCCACCGCCTCGGGGTAGCGAGTGGCGAAATCTACCACCACCAGGAGGTATTTCTTCCCTGACCGGGTTGCCTTGCTGAGAGGTCCATGGCCACCTTCTGGAAAGGTTCTTCTATGATGGGCAAAGGCCTCAGAGCTGCTTTCCCCTTGTCCCGGGCCTTCCCCACCCGCTGGCAGGGGTCACAGGATTGGCAATACTGTCGAACATGGGTAAAGAACCCAGGCTAGTAAAAGTTCTGTAGCAGCCTCTGCCTGGTACGCCGGATTCCCTGGTGCCCGGCGAGGGGGATGTCATGGGCCAGGTACAGTAGCTTCTGGCAAAACTTCTGGGGAACCACCAGCTGCCTCCTGATCCCCCATGACTCCACTTCCCCGGGGGGAGCCCATTCTCGGTACAGGAACCCCTTCTGCCACCGGAACCTCTCCTTGCAACCTCTCCTCATGGTCTGTCCCGCACTGAGGTCGGCCAGGTCCCCTGGCTTCCGCAAGGAGGGATCTTTCTGCAACTCGGCCTGGAACTCAGCAGCTGGGACAGGGATGGGGACCTGCTCTCTCAACCTCTCTGGGCCGTGTCTCTGGGCGTTCCCTCCCCACCAGGTTAGGGTCCTGCGCCTCGGGCAGAGTACCTTCCCCGTTGTCAGAGCGCAGTGTCCTGCGTCGACTCTGACTATGGGTCACGAACCAGGGCACCCCGGGCGTTGCTTGGCCAGCCCTCGAGGTCGTCCCCCATTAACACCTCCGTGGGCCAATGGGGGTGTACCCCCACATCCTTGGGGCCCTCCTTGGCCCCCCACTTCAGGTGTACCCTCACCACAGGCACCTTGAATGGGGTGCCGCTCACACCCCTCACGGTCAGGTAGGTGTTGGGCACCATCCGATCTGGGGCCCACCACCCCGGGCCGGGCCAGCATCACCTCTGTGCCCGTGTCCCAGTACCCAGTGACCTTCCTCCCATCTACCTCCAGGGAAACAAGGTACTCTTTCCAGAGGGGTAGCCCCGTGCACCACACTGTAAACCCAAAACTCGGAGCCTGGAGCATCCAGCCCCTCAGAGGAGCTGACCTGGGGCGCTCGTCCCTCCTTTGCAGGTGGCGTGTGGCCAGCCCCCGCTTTCCTGCGAACGCTGCCCCTCATCCGACTCGGTCTCTACCAAGTTAACCCGGTGTGGGGTCGGTCTGCTCAGTCTGTCTTTGAGCCTGGGGCACTGGGACCAGATGTGGCCCCCTCTGGCCAGATTGATAGCAGCTCATGTCCCGTTGGTCCCCTCGAGTCGGATGGTTGTCCCTGACGCTGGGCGTTCCCCTTGGGAGGGGGGTTCTCCCTATTCCCCCTTTGGGAGGTCCCAGGATGACTCTCTCGCTGCATCGTGGCGAGCCTGTTCCTTTGGGACTCCTCCCTGCCACCCGCGACCGGCTCTTCACAAAGTCATCAGCCAGCCGCCCTGCATGTCGTGGGTTCTCTGGCTTTTGGTCCCTCAACCACAGCCTCAGTTCGGATGGGCACCCCTCATACAGTTGCTCCAGTACCAGCAGTTTAATCACGTCTCCCTTCGTCTGGGCCCTGCGGACGGCTAGTTGCAGATATGAGACCTCCGGGGTTTTATACTGACTCCGGAACCTCTCCCAGTACATCTCGGGAGTCAGCCCAAACTCGCGCAGCAGGGCCTGTTTGAACAGTTCATAGTCCCCTGCCTCCGCCTGTGATGGAGTGGGTGTCTGTGTGGGAGATGGGAGAGCCAGAGAGGATTTTAGGTGAGGGACAAGTATTCAGCCTGTAACATGAGCTAGGCAGGGGGGAGGGGAGGTCAACACCGCTGCCCGGGGAGCTAGACAAAGGAAAAGGAGCTGAGTGGAGAGGGTTGGGTCAGTTTTCGGTTTCGGGGTGGGGGGTGGGATTTCAGGGGGATCTTATGCTGGAATCCAAACACCCTGAACCCCCAGAAAGGCCAGATTGAGGGGTCCTGGCTCTGAACACGAGCCCCGCTGTATCCTGTGTTCCTGTTGTCCAATAAACCCTCTGTTTTACTGGCTGGCTGAGAGTCACTGTGAGTCCCAGGAAGAGGGGTGAAGGGCCGGACTCCCCCACACTCCGTGACACCGCCCCTCTCATTCGGCTGTGCACGTCCACGGCTGTGGAGTCCCCTAAGGGGCTAAGAAACGGGATCCTGTCTGCAGGGTCAACCCTGTGCAGCTCGCTGGACCAGGAAGCCCTTAGCAAAGCTTTTTGTAGGCTTGGGTCCCCCCTCACTCACCGTAGCCGGGGCCTCGCTGCTCCTCAGCCGGGCCAGTTCCAGCTCATGCTGGTGCTGGTTCCCCTCGTCTTTACGCTGGTTCTCCCGCTCCTTCAGTGTTTGCCTCCTTAACTCGCCGGCCTGTGCTCTCAGCTTCCCACCGGTTCCAGGGAGACCCCTCGTGCACCAGCCCTTCTTCAGGTCACCCCCCCTTCTCTTCCAGGGTCGTGCTGCAGAGTCGGCCACCCCGGGACTCCTCCTGCAATCCCCCCGGGGGACCCTGTTACTGCAAAGTCCTTTGCTCTGGTCACACGCTCCCAGGGGTTAATTGCCTCCTGAAATCGCCCCTTCGTTTTACTGCTCCCCAGTCACTTACTGCAGGAAGCGCCATCCACGGGGTGCAGTAGATCCCACCGCTACCACCAGTTGTCACGGAGTGTGGGGGAGTCCGTCGAAGGGGCGGAGAGATGTGACAAAGTAGGACTGTCCTTACTTGGGTCTGTGAATGCTGTGAACCAAGAGAGCGCAAATCACAGCCCCCCCAGACTGGAACGCGGGGAGAAGACCCCAGCCCAGCTTGAACCCCAGGGGTATTGGAGTGACGAAAAGCCGTGGCTGCATAAGCCTTTCCACCTGCCAACTGCGAGTGCCCTTGAGTCCCCCCGACCTAAAGGAGGGCAGGAAACTGGAATGGCCTGGGGTAACTCTTCCCCCATAACTGGGGGGATCCTGGGGCATCCATGGGAATGTAGGTGGGTTTGAACTTCCCCAGGTCACTGGCTGACGTGACCCCACTCAGTTCGGTCTCGAAGGGGGGAGAGATGTGACGAAGGGGGACTGTTCTTACTGGGGGTCTGTGAATGCTGTGTTGGTGCCTCAGTGTCCCCTATGCAGTTCTTAAGTATCTAGCAAAGCAAGAGACCAGTGCACCTAGATGCCTGACACTCCTAGCAACTGATGGCCTGGGCCCCTCCATCTGAAGGTGTTGGAGACTGTCACGGAGTGTGGGGGAGTCCGGCCCTGCACCCCCTCTTCCTGGGACTCACAGGGACTCTCAGCCAGCCTGTAAAACAGAAGGTTTATTGAACAACAGGAGCACAGGCTACAGCAGAGCTAGTGTTCAGAGCCAGGACCTCTCAATCTGGCCCTTCTGGGGTTCAGGGCGCTTGGATCCCAGTGTAGGATTCCCTGAACTCCCACCACCCAGCCCCAAACCGAAACTGACTCCCACTCGCCACTCGGCTCTCTCCGTTGTCTAGCTCCCCGGGCAGAGGTGTTGACCTTTCCTCACCCGTGCCTAGCTCAGGTTACAGGCCGAATACCTGTCCCTCACCTAAAGTCCTCCCTGGCTCTCCCAACTCCACACAGAGAGCCCCTGCGAAATGAGCTGCCCGGGGAGCGGGCGCGTACGGACGGTCGCGCGCCGGCCGGAGGAGCGTGGATCCCGCTCCCTCGGTTGGTCCGCGGGGTCCAGAACATAGAAAAGACTTTACAAAAGAGGTGATCCATTCTAATTCTGTCCGAAGTAACAGAGCAGGCTATAAACACTACTATAGCGACTCATTGAAATAGTCACTGCCACACATGGACTTCTTGTCCTCAGGCGCTCTCTGAACTCTTCCCGGCTACGTTCTCAGCCATAGTCTATTTTGGTGACAAAACCCTCTTAGTTGTCTCTCTTCAGAACCACATCTATTTCGTGCATCTCCACAATAAATGTCGCAAAGACCCTCTTCTCGGGCTGTCCCACATTAGTAAGACTTCACCATAGGCGACAGGTAAGTATTGTCTCCTCACCCTTGACCATATTGTCACAACGCTGAAGAGCTGAACAATTAAGGGGAAGGAAAGTTTTGCTTCCAACAGTTCCAAACAGTTTCTACCAGTACTCTGGAGGTGCAACGGGAAGGAGAGTGCTCCTGGAGAGAAAGGGGAGAAGAACATGAAAGGATTTAATGTATGTCCCTCAAGATTGGAGGCTAAACTTTGCAACCTATCGTGATGTAGAATTGCATGTGTGTTTGACATCTTTATCACCTATTTAGAAAACTATTTAAACTCAATTGAAAGAAGTCATTTTCGGTGTCTGCATTGCTTTTTTCTCTTTACAAGTTTTACAGTTTGTTGAAAAGCAAAATAGCTGCGTTTGTGCGCACTGTTTCTGCCTGCATGGGGCAAGCACTCAAATGTAAACATGAATTCAACTTCTGCATATATTGACGCAGCTGTAGGATGACCTGTTTCTTCAAGCAGAACTGTATTTTGATGTATTGTCAAATAAAGTAATCAGATTCTTGAGATTATTAAGAGAGAAAAAATCTATTAGTTATGTAGCACTGCAAATAATTGCCAGGAAATCAGATGTAGAATTTTTTTGGTGAGACGCCGTTGTACTACCATCGAAAATAAGCACTTAGGTCTGGTGTACACTAAAAAGTTAGGCTGATGAAGGTGTTTTCTGTCGACCTAGATGACACATAAGTGTCTCTCTCACTGATGCACGCACGCCATTACAGCAGCACAGTAACACCACCGCCCCAAGCGGCGTTGACCCATGGTCAATGTACCCTGGTCAATGCAGCACAAGTGTAGCTGCTGCATTACCTTTGTCAGCCCTAACAATCCTCCAGCAGCTGTCCCCCAGTGCCTGACACTGACAGCTCTAGTCAAAATGCAAACTCCATTGTCCAGGGAACACAGAGACCAGAATGCCCCCTGCCTCGTTAAAGTGCCACAACTATTTTTCTCGACTGTCTCCCTAGCATTTCTCCACTTCTGTGTGCAACTGCCTAGCCGAAGATGCTGGCCACATGCACTCCAGCTTGGAGTAAACTGGAGATCGTGGATCTCCTGGGCCTCTGGGAAGAAGAGGCTGTGCCACAGAAACGTGGACAGCTCTGAGCAGATTGGGATGCAGGAGAAAGAGAGGCGACAGGAACTAGCAGCAGTGTCATGTCAAAGGACCACAAGAAACTAGGGAAAACACTGCATGTTAGAACTACACTTGCAGAGTATTTAGTCATAGTTGCATAGATTCTAGGGCTGGTAGGGACTTCCAGAGGTCATCCAGTCCAGTCCAGTCCCCTGCCCTCGTGGCAGGCCCAAATACTGTCTTCACCATCCCTGATAGACATTTATTTAAACTACTCTTAAATATTTCCAGCGCTGGAGATTCCACAACCTCCCTAGGCAGTTTATTCTACTGTTTAACCACCCGGACAGTTAAGAAGGTATTTCTGATGTCCAACCTAAACCTCCCTTGCTGCAGTTTAAGCCCATTGCTTCTCGATATAGCCTTATTAGAGGCTAAGGTGAAGAAGTTTTCTCCTGTGTATATGCATGCGTGTACATATAAATAGCCTGTTATTAGTCCTAGCAGTAGCTGAAACCAGTCAATGTAGTAATATAACATGGCGTACAAGTGAAATGCATTTATAACACCACACCTATTTCTCATTTGGTAATTTTATCACACCCGATCTCTACCAAACCAGCAGCAGCTAATCCTAACGCCTGTTAGAGTAACATTCCGTGAGACGTCTGTCTAGATTGCTCAGGTCCATTTCTTCCAGATCCTCTTCCTGGGGCTGAGACTCTTGCCCTGCTCCGCTCCACTGGCCTGTAGGAGTCTTCTGCAAGCACAGGAAATAACCCAAGAAAGAGTCTTCACTTCCCAAAGCTCTACTGATGCGTGAGATCTTGCACTCCCTGCCTCCCGCTCCCATCTGCTCTGCATCACCCCAGTGTTGAATGAACAGAAATGGATTTAACACCTATGGATCAATAGGTTGGTTACACCCATTTCCGCAGCACTCTAGCACCCAGTACAACAGTAGGAGTCTCTTGCACTCCTCCCACATCTCCTCTCTTGCAGGCTTTTGAGACCAAGCCTGTTGGGATGCACACCTGCCCAGATGTGACCAGATTCAGTCATATTCCTCCATACAAATGGTTAATCTTGTCTAAAGACCAAAAATACTTTATACATTTCAAACAGTAATTATCCCATATTTAACTGGTGTCCAAGTGGGGCTTAAAACAGGTCTTTGCATTAAAAAGGTTGTCCAAAAATTGTGTGATTGTATAAACATTAGAAAGCTTGATTATTGCTTAAAAACAAGTTCAACTTGAAATGAATTTTATAAACAATTTATTAATAATTTGGAGCATCCGTGGAAGTTTTATTACTGGGGGCATGAATAATTAACAATCAAACCTAGGGTCTTCACTTTAAAGTGTTAGTTTCCACATTATTCTGAATAATGAGGATTTTCAGCCACATATTTATATATTTACAATGAAACAAGCAATGTTTGTCCTTATGGAGCATTTGTGAGCTTTGCCTTAGGGATAAAGCTATTGAAAAAGAAAAGCAAACAGGGAGAGGCAGTGAAGTAGCTGCCTACTCTGTAAAGTCTCCATCACATACGCTTGCTGGTAAATCGCCAGTGGAAAAACACTCTCTTTCCCAATTTGGAAGTTAAGATTCTGTTAGAGTCCAACCGGAACAGTGAATGGAAGTTAAGATGCTCTGGTACTCGCTCGATTAGAGTCCAACCAGGAACAGTGAGCAGAAGTAAAGTTTCCCCCCCGTTCTCTAACTGATGGGGTGGGGTGGCGGCAGGGACAAGGGGAATTGAGAATGGGGGGTGCCTGACGTGTTTGGGTATGGCGTTCCCTACTTCAGCTCCACAGGCTGGGTCCGGTGCAGAGCATGGCATGGCAGGGAGATGACATCTCCCATAATGCCGGGGCCCTTTCACAGCAAGGGTGGCACCTCCCCATGGTAGCACGGATCCCACCTACTCCTCCTGCTTTCGCCTGACAACAGCACCACCCTTCACGGCACCACCTCATGGCAACGTCTGCTTCTGGACTTGCACCGGAAATGGGAAGTCTAGCTGGGCCTGGCAGTGGCTGACAGGAAATGAAGACAGGAGACACTGCCACTCCATGGTGCCACAGGGCCCACCATGGCTGGTGGGAGAGGGATAAATCTCTGTCTACCGCCCCAGCACTATGTCTCCTTTAGTGCTTGTGTCCCCTCCCCATCCTGCTTAGTCTGGATGTTCCTTACCAGAGCACACTGTCCCAGGCATGTTCTGTCTCACCTTTGGGTCCAGCCTAACAGGGGTGTCTGTCCCCATCCTCCCACCAGTAACTTCTCCCCCAACGCACACAGGACAGGGAGCTGGCTGGTGCCCTTCTATAAAAGGACTGCTCTGTGCAACAGAAACCAGCCTATTCCCCGCCCCGCAGGCTGGGAGCTTGCTGCGTCCTTCAACCGCATCACAAGTTACAACAGGGGGCAGGGATAAAATCCCCACTGACTAAACAGGATGGGGTGAAGCATGTCACCAGGCCATAATATTCTGGATAACCCCTTGATGACCATTTTAGGATCATCCTCTCATGTGGCCTTCCTTGCCTCTGGCTAGCTGTGATGACAAGAGGGGGATGTTGTCCCCCTTCCTCTGGCTCCCCTGGCTGGCAGAGCCTAGTGCTACTACCTTGGCATGTCAACTGGGGAGCAGAGCTCTTACCTCTGCTAATCAGGGGTTAGCCCCACAGCCAGTGAGGGGATGAGGTAGGGCTCAGTTGCTAATTTTGGGCCTGGGATTGCCCACTTTACAGGCTCAAATGTGGGGAGGGGGGAGCTGTGGTCCCCCCAATCACGCACACCTTAAAGTAGGGAAATGTCCCTCACCTACTTATAATTGCACCCTAAATAACCTCTGGGATACTTTATTTTTGTTCTCAGAAGGTGCGCATCACCATATTATCTGAGCTGACTGTCACAGAGACCCCAAATCATGGAGTCCTCAGGTTATGCTCTGGAACTTCTCCATACAAGGCCAGTCAGGACTCTGGGGGACCCTCCGCTCTGTGAGCGCATTGTCTCCAGGGCAAGATGCTTACACAGCTTCAATCTTCCTGGATCTGACCTCGGTGCATTCAGCATCCCCTTCCACACTGTGCGCTTCCTGCAGTGAGTCCACCCAGACGGGACCCTGCGCCCCAACTCAGCAGTCAGCAGTGACTCTCAGCCAGCTAGTAAAACAGAAGGTTTATTAGTTGACAGGAATGCAGCGGGTAGAATAGAACTTGTTAGCCCCCACCACCGAGGTATTAGTGCAGCATGCAGGGAAACTGAGGCACACACAGTATTCATGCAAAACAGTCATATTCACATAGGCTCAACAGTAAGACACACATACACCATAACAAGGGGAAATCCCCACTTTGTCACACTGACATTTTAGATTCCTGCTGTCTCTGTCTTGGTACATCATTTCACCCCACTTCTCTATACTAGCCTATCTTTTTTTCTTTCTCTCTAGTCTGTTGCAAGTCTGGCCGGCCTTAAAAATGACTCAGCTCTGTTATACGCTGTACTCAGCACCACAGGCTGAAGCAGCATCTCTCTGGGAATGAGTAAGCTACAGTGAGATGTTCTCCCAAGTCCATTGCATGAGTCAGGATCCAGGGGCTGAGAGCACTAGCTGTCCTTGTGTCCTGCCTGCAGCATCTGAGACAGAAGCTTCTCTTCTTTTCCATCCCTCCTGGGTGGCTGCCATGACAGCCTTAACAAAAATGACTGTGGATCTGCTAGTCCACATTTAACGGCCTTTCCCAGTCCTCCAGAAAAGCTATTAGGGGGCAGATCTGATGGAGCTATGTCACCAGCTGAGGGGTTGCCTTTTCTTGCTAGCAGGAGATTTGGGGCATGATTTTCCTCACTTACACTGTTGAAGCTCTGCATTAACTCAGTGGAGTTGCATCAGTCTGAATGAGAGGAAAGTTGACCCATGCAGATGTGCTGTTTCTTAATGAGGCAGTGTGTGGGGGTGGGGGGGTGGAGAAAAGGGGAAACTGAAAGGAGAGATAGTAATATATAAGCAGAACAGCAAGAGATGAGTGTCAATCTCTGTCACGGAGTGTGGGGGAGTCAAGGCCCTGCAACCCCGGCTTCCTGCGATTCATCATGACTCTCAGCCAGCCGGTAAAGCAGGTTTATTTAAACGACAGGAACACAGTCCAAGACAGGTTTTGCAGGCACAGACAACAGGATCCTCCCCAATTAGCTCCATCTTGGGGTCCCAGGAGCACCACTGCCCCCTTGGGGGGCTCAGACCCCTGTCTGTGCTTCCCTCCATTCCCCAGCCAGCTCCTGAAAACCCCCTCACTCCCCAGTGTCTCCTCCCACAGGCCTTTGTTCAGCTTCCCAGGCAGAGGTGTCACCTGGCCTCTAACCCCTTCCTGGGTTCTCACATTACATGCTCAGGCATCTTCCCTCAAGGCCAGTCTCCCATCTCCCAGTGCAGACCTTTCTCCCAGGCCAACACCCCTCACGCAGCATTCACAGACCACAGTAAGAACAGTCCCAGTGAGTCACACTCTCATTTTCTGTTTCTGAGTGACCTTGGCACCAAGCGCCCTGCTCTTCGCTGACCTTGGCTCTTATCGTCCCAGGCTTGATGTGACCTTCCTGCTTTCCAGGCTTAAGCTTCTTATTCTGTCAGTCACCATTTCTTTCCCCTTTCCTTTTGTCCTATTTTAATGAGCAAAGTACTTAGGCAAATAGGAGGAGGAAGCAATTACCCTGAATGGGGAATGAAATTTACCAGGCAACCACAGAGATAGATACTGGTCTCATTTACACTAATGTCCCAACATTGGTATCCGTCAAGTTATTCCTGTTTTACACCAAACATGAGATCAGAATCAGGCCCTTTGCCTCCCCTGACACTGTTCTTCCATGATTGGCCCTGCACCTTATCTTGGGATGGGGCAAGGTGGGTCAGTCCGAGAGAAAAACCAGAGGGCCCAATTCATTACCTGACCTGCACCCATGCAAAAGGGGTGGAAAATGCTCCCAGATCAGAGTGGCAGGTTTTTTTTTCCAATTTTTAAAAAGCCCTCCCATTGGCTCTTTTGATCAGAGGCCCACTCCCTTTCTTTTATCTATGCAGGGAGGCTTTTTTAACCCTTTACAGGTAAAACAAGCAGAGAACAGCCACCAAGAGGGACTTTATAGCTAACTGGCTGGCTGGGTGTCCACAAAAGGGAACTACGCCCCTCCGCCCCCATTTATCACAGCAGCCAACAGGGAAGTGGGAGGGAGGCAGTCTTAGGCCTGGCCGACACTAGAGGGTGGGATCGATGTAAGATACACAACTTCAGCTAGGGGAATAGCTTGGCTGAAGTCGAAGTCTCTTATTTCGACTTACCTCCCATCCTCACGGCGCGGGATCGATGGCCGCGGCCCCCCTGTCGACTTCGCTACCGCCGCTCGCCCTGGTGGAGTTCTGGAGTTGACAGGAGCGTGTTCAGCCTTGAGGATTAAGCCCAAGCCCCCGGCATGGCTGCTGGGAGATGGATTTTTGTGTGGCAGCCAGCGCCCTCTTCGGGCCACCAGCTGAACACACTGAGGCCAGCAGGGACAGCTCTGAACCAGCAAAAGGGTTCCTTTGAGGGTCCAAGTAGGTAGTATAGGGTCAGTACTGTCCCTGGGTGGGCTCAAATCACCATCCTTTCGGTTAACAGCTGAATGCGCTGACCCAGAGTGCTCCACCACAGCCCCTGACCCCGCCACAGCCCCCAAACCCATCTCCCACAGCCCCCCATTCCCTGCCACAGCCCTGAAACCCACCCCCCACAGCCCCATCACAGCCGCCTCGTTCCCTGACACAGCCCTCAAACCCATCCCCCACCGCCCCCCCATTCCCTGCCACAGCCCTCAAACCCATCCCCCACAGCCCCCCATTCCCTGACACAGCCCTCAAACCCATCCCCCACAGCCCCATCTCAGCCACCTCGATCCCTGACACAGCCCTCCAACCCATCCCCCACAGATCCCCATTCCCTGCCACAGCCCTCCAACCCATCCCCCTGGGTGGGCTCAAATCACCACCCTTTCGGTTAACAGCTGAATGCGCTGACCCAGAGTGCTCCACCACAGCCTCTGACCCTGCCACAGCCCCCAAACCCATCCCCCACAGCCCCCCATTCCTTGCCACAGCCCTCAAACCCACCCCCACAGCCCCATCACAGCCGCCTCGTTCCCTGCCACAGCCCTCAAACCCATCCCCCACAGCCCCCCCATTCCTTGCCACAGCCCTAAAACCCATCCCGCACAGCCCCCCATTCCCTGACACAGCCCTCAAACCCATCCCCCGCAGCCCCATTTCAGCCACCTCGATCCCTGACACAGCGCTCAAAGCCAACCCACACAGCCCCATCACAGCCGCCTCGTTCCCTGCCACAGCACTCAAACCCATCCCCCACAGATCCCCATTCACTGCCAGAGCCCTCAAACCCATCCCCCACAGCCCCATAACAGCCACCTCGTTCCCTGCCACAGTGCTCAAACCCATCCCCCACAGCCCCTCCATTCCCTGCCACAGCCCTCCAACCCATCCCCCACAGCCCCACCCCAGCCCCCTGTGCCCTGCCACAGCTCTCAAACCCATACCCCACAGCCCCACCACAGACCCCCGTGCCCTGCCATAGCAAGCAAACTCATCCTCCACAGAACCACCACAGCCCCCCTGTGCCCTGCCTTAGCACTCAAACCCACCACCACAGTTCCCCCCCACCCACCACAGTCCCCTGCCACAGCGCTCAAACCTGCGGGCCGGCCAGAGCAGCGAACCAAAAAGAAAAAAGAAAAAAACCTGCAGGGGCGGCCGAAGCAACAAATGCTGCACCAAGCACGAGCTTGCTCGGCTGGTGCCTGGAGCCGGCCCTGCTCACACCTGCTCCCCGCTCGATTCCAGGATGGCCAGGCTCCTGCTCAGGTTCAGGAGGAAGGCTCTGCAGGTGGCCCCAGAGCCTTCGGGAAGGAGCGGCCATCTTCCCAAGGGGCAGAGCCACCTCTCCGTCCCCGCTGGCGGGGAAGCAGCTCCCATCCAGGCCAGAAGGTGGAAGTTCCCAGCCTTCTGGAGAACAAAACCAGCTCCCGGCGCAGGCGCCGACCTGGGAGAGGCCCCGACCAAGCCCAGATGGAGCTGGCTCAGGATGCAGTTTCGGAGACAGGATCCAGCCCAGGAGGGGCGCTGGGCAGGGAGGCTCTGGGGCCTGTTATGTGGGCAGCAGCGATCCCAGGAGCCCAGCCCTCATTCCCAGCAGGGGGCATCGCCCTGCCCAGGCACTGAGGATCTTTCAGCCCCCTCAGACCAGGAGGTGGAAGATCCCAGCACCAGCACCAGCAGCTCAGCACGGGACAGCAGCAGTGCCTGGGGCTCCAGCAGCAGTGACGCCGATGGACGCTGCTGCTTTGTTCCAGGTGAGGAGCCAGGCTGGGCTCAGGGAGGGGTGAGGACGAGGATGTGAACACCCTGGGCCCAGACACTCTCCCAGTGATATGGGGGGGAGTCCCCAGCCCAGGTGTCTGGCCTGAGCCACGTGAACCCCACTACACCAGCAGCAGTCACACAGCTGCCGCTGCAGCAAGGGGAACTGGGGGTGGGGGCATCAAGAGCTGCTGCCACTTTGTCCCTTGATGCCCGGGGCTGGGGGAGTCAGCACCTCCCACGGAGTCGTGGAGGGTGGAGGGGTCTCTTCTATGGGCTTCTGAAGCTGTTGGGGGCTGAAGGCAGCCCTGAGAGGGAGGTGTGGGTCCCGATCTGCCCTGGGTGCCTGAGGTGGGAAGGGGGGTCCTTAATCCTGCGCTCCCCACCACGCCCCTGTCATTCCCCCAAGGGGCAGCAGACATCTTCCTGTTCCCTTCTCTCCCGGGTGCAGGGACCCCCACGGAGTCAGCGGCGGAGGAATGGCTGGAGATGTCCACAGAGGAAGCTGCTCTCAAGGTCATCAGAGAGCAGCTCCAGCACAGAGAAAAGGTACAAATGTTCCCCACCTGGGCTGGAACCAAGATTGTCCTGTCCCTTCCCAGCATCCCTACCCCCTGCCAATGGTCTTTTCCCTGATGATCCACCACCCCTAATGGGGCCCTGATGTGGGACCCCCAAGATGGGGGTGTTTGTCCCACAACAGCCTAGGTCTCCTCCCCCCACAGGCACTGTCCCAGTTCCTGATCCTGCTTATGTAGGAGTCGTGGGGGATTTGAACACTAGGCAGCGCCCCGCAATCCCCCATTGAGGCCTGAGCCCTGGAGCTGGTATGGGTGGGGCAGGAAGGTCCCTAGCTAACAGGCTCTCTCTCGCTATCCCCCACTCCTGGGGGGAACAGGATGAGGGGCAGCAGCTCAGGTTCCTGCAGGCCATCTACCCCGCGTGTCTTGCTGGACAGGACAGAGGGCAAGACACGCTGGAGCCGTACTGCTGCAAGGTGGCTGTGGTGGAGATGATTGTGGTGAGTGAGACCCGTCATCCGGCAGCTGGAGGGAGGAGAGAGACATGGGATTGGCCGGGGTATGGCCGGGCTAATGGGTGGGGGCTGGGTGGTGTGGGCGGGGGCAGCAGAGGGCAGGGATTGGTGGAGCTGAAGGCGGGGAGAAGAGAAGGGAGAATTGTGAGATTGGGCAGTGGGGGATTGTGGGGCTGGAGAGCAGCTGTGACTGGGGGACAAGGAATCACATGGTCCCAGCTCGGTCGTGGGGATGGTGCTGAATGGGGGCAGGTTTGACAGGGAGGAGGGAAGAAGGGGATTGGGACTGAGCTGGGCAGGAATCCTGGAAGGGGATCAGTTTGCTGGGCAGAAAGAAATAGGAGGAGCAGGAGGTAGTGGGGGATCCTGCTGGCCATGTGGGGCACTGGCTGTGTCATCTCCTCACTGGGAGGTGTCAGCAGGGCCCGAATCCCTCATGCTCCTTTGTCTCCTTCGCGTCTCACAGGAGCTCATTGAGGAGCTTCCTAAAGACTCTCCACCCAGCGCCATCCTCGCCAGCTGCCTGGCTGCTGTGGGCAACCTCAGGTACTGAGACAGCCCCCTCTTCCCCCTCCACCCACCGCTGGCTCCCCTAACCCCAGTGCTGCTCAGGCCCAAGGCTGGGAGTCACTGTCCCTCCCACTCCCAGGTCGCTCACCTCCCAGGAGTGGCTCCTCTGGCAGAGCTGGTGGGGTGGGAAGGTTCACTCCATCCTGGCTGGGCTCTTCTTTTCACTCCAGTAACATTGCAGGGGCCTTGGGGAGGGGCTCACTCCCGGGCTCAGATACAGGAGGGGCAGCAGGCTCCATGGAACAGGCGCTATTCCTGCCCTGCCACTGTCTGTCTGTGACGCCTCGGCCTTGTCATTCCCTAGCTCAGTGCCTCAGTTTCCATTCTCGCCAGCCTGTGCCTATAGCCCTGTGGTTTCGTGTCAGTGTTGGCGACAGTCCCACCCCCGCACTGCACAGCTCCTCTCTCTTGCCAGCACCATGAAACCAGCCCTTGAGCCTGACCTAGAGTCCCGCCTCTTATAAGCTGCCCTTGGCTCGGTCTTCACCCTGGGCACGGAGACGGACGCCATCAACATCCAGGAACATCCTCCTCCTCTTCCAGAGTGGTCCTTGTCCCTGCTCCCTTGATTTGCTGGAGCTCCAGATTTAGGGGTGGGGTAGGCAGAGATGGAACAAGCTGCAGGGTTGGATTCTACCCCTTTCTTTCTTCCTTTCTTTTTTTCTTTCTTTCATTTTCTTCCATATGCCGTGTGTTGCCCAGCAGCGCAGGTTCCATCCATAGCAACTTGGCTGTTTCCTACTCTTCTGCCTACAAGGCCCTCTGCAGAGACCTGCTAAGCTCATGGATCAAAGATTCAGGTGTCATCAATCCTTGCTTAATTGGGACGTGAATGAGAGAGGCCAGGATATGTGTTTGGGAGTCTCACCAGTGCTTCTCCTCATGCGCCCTCCTCATGTCTCCAGACCCAGCCAGGGAATGGCAGAGTATCTGGACCTCAGCCACTGTGCCAAGGAAGCACATTGTCACTGACCCAAGTTGCGACTACTTGCTGCACAAGTAGAAAATCAAAGACCTTCCGGCCCCCTGTCTCACAACTGTGGTGAGAACATCCAAACCTTGGAACACACCATAACCCAGTGCCCCCAGATTGGAGTCAAAGGTGAAATGGGTGATTTCCACAACATCACATAGGAGGCCTTGGAATGGCTCCTGGATCTACAAGTGCATCTACAGAATGCTGCTCTATAGACACCACGTGAACTTGTCCTGCCTCCCACAAGCTGAATTGCTGCAGCAGAAGAAAAAATTCCTAGGAGTGTCTGTGATGGGGACAGGGACATGAGTCTCCTTATCCTGGTCAGGTTGCAGATTGGATTCCCTTTGGCAGGAAACCAAGGAGCTGCCGAGGCCATACCCAGCTACTAGAGAAATCACTAATTTGGGGGGAATAGACCTTTGGTCTATCAGCTCCAACCCCCCCCCCCAACCACACTCCTCTAGCCACTGAGGTGCAGGAGATCTCTCTGCTGGAAGCAGTACAGGGTCCCCTATCATCTCTGTGCGCTGCACAGAAAAGTGGGCCCTGCTCACCCACATTAGAGATCTATTTCCAGCCCATCATGGTCCCTGCGATCAATTGCCCTCCAGAAAGAGGCACTGGAGGCTTTGGTCCCTAAGCATCGGCCACCTTTTCATAAAGGGGCTTCCCTGAGCCATGGGACCCTGAAAGCCTCCTGGGGAATGAACGGCCTTGGCTACAGCAGCTCTCTTACCCTCCCTTTGGGGCACCAGACGCTGAGGCCATTCTATCTCCAGGGCTTGGAAGCTGGCTCTGGGCAATCTGCTACAGCCTCCTGTTCTGTTGGTTTTAGGTCTTTGGAAAATTCTTCTCTGCGGGGCAGAGGAAATACTTCCTGGAGACAGCAATGCCAGCGATCCACAACCCCCTGCTGTGCATTAGCCAGGCTGGGCTTCTCCTCACATACGCCATCCTGGGGGAAGCCCAGCAACTGCTGGGGGACACGGTAAGCTGCTGCATTCGACTCAGGAGATTGGGGCGGTGCCCAGGCCTCATTCCCATCCTATCACCATTTGCTGGCCTGGGAGCAAGGAGCCTAGTGGGGACTTGTGGACTTCATGGACTTGTGTTCTTAGGACGTGATGCTGTGCTCTCACTCCTGGGAAGGGCAGGAGAGTCCCCTAAGTGCCCTCTGTGAACCTTTCCTGCCCCACAGAGCTGCACCCATTTCCCCGTGGCCTAGTGTCCATGTCACCCGAGACACCACCCAGAGTTGCTCCCATCACTGGCAGCCTGGGAGGCCAAGGACTGATGGGTGATGGCGACCAGCCAGGCAGTTCTGAGGCACATGGGTGGGGGAAGCTTGTCCTGCTGCTGGCAGGGCTGGACCCACTCTCGAGAGAATGGGAGGATTCAGTCAGCAGGGGCTGCTGCCTTGCCCCGTTCACCAGGGCTGCCATCCTGTGGCTTCACCATTTGTCACTGGGGTGACTTGGGGAAAGGTCTCAACCTCCCCGCAGGCCACTTCACTGCTGTCAGAATCCCTCCTGCCCTACCTGGGTGGGGATGGAGGCAGGCGTGGAGGAGAGGGTTCTACCAACTTGAGCGGTGTCCCCAGGTGGGTTGGAGGTGGAACAGTTGTCAGGGGCACTGAGGGGGAGGCGGCAGGAGCTAACCCTACAAGGAGGGGGGTTGGCACTGGAGGTCACTAGAGAGGACAAGAAGCCTCCATCCTAGGGATCAGGAGGGTGAATCCACCACTCAGACATGAGCAGCTGCTGGGTGGAAATGGTGCTGGTTCCAGGTACCCTTAATCCTCCCTGAGTCCTGGGCAGTGTCTCAGTCTCTGACATGTTCTCCTTCCCCTGCAGCTGGAGGACGTCACTGCCAAGGTGATGGGTCAGCTCCGCAGCATCCGGCAGTTGCACCAGGTGCCTGAGGTGGTGCAAGGGCTGAGCCTCATCTGATGCCCTTAAAGGTTCCCCTCCCATGTTCAGCAACTCCCGCTCCCTGCTGCAGGTACTGCTCTGTCTCCCTGGAAATGGGGGGCTAGTGGAAGGGGAAATGGAGGCCCCTGTCACTGACAGAACTCACTCCCCTCTCTGTGGAGCACGGTCCTTCCCTCTGACCCCAAACTTCCTTCATCTGGGGCATGAGCTCTTCCCCTCACTCCCCTACCCCTCCCCTCTTTCCTTGCTCTCACCCCCTCCCATTCCCTGGGCTTCCAAGCAGAGCTCTCCCTGCCCCAGATGGCGCAGAAGCACCTTTGTGCCAGAGCTACATTTCCTATCTGCCCAAATGAAGCTCAGGAAGCTCCACTTTTGAGGAGGTGAGGATGGGACGGAGGCTCAGGGCCTGCTTCACTTCTTGCCCTTTATTCTTCCTTTGGCCCTTCTATGGGCTCTCAGAGGGTTACATGAATAGGAGCCTCCTCCCCACCTGTCTGCTAGGCCCTGGGGTGTGTGACAGCCTCCCAGATGGGGGCAGGCAGAAGCTGGGCCACCTCAGGGAGCAGTGGGGACAGGTCCCCTTGTCCTAGGAAACCAAGCAGTGCTAGTTCTCACAGAGGCTGAGAGGGAAGACCCCGCTCCCTCGTGGAGGTATGAGCCATTGACTTCTTTGGGCAGATGGGGCAGTGGTGAGCTGGAGCTGGTTCACACCGGTTCGCAGGAACCGGTTGTTAAATGTAGAAACCCTTTTAGAACTGGTTGTTCTAGGACAACCGGTTCTAAAAAAGCTTTTCCATTTAACAAAAGCTCAGGCAGCTGTCCACCCCGCCCCCGCCCCAGCTCATCTCCCCCTCCTCCCCTGAATGCTCTGCCCTCCTTCTCCTCCCTCTCCCCCTCCCCCTCCCCAGCTTCCCGCGAATCAGATGTTCGTGGGAAGCCTGAAACAAGCAGCAGGCATGTCAGCTGGGCCTGGGGGGTGCGAGGAGGGCTCCAGGGAGGCACAGCGCGGCCCTGTCTGGCTCCAGCTGAGCGGCTCCCCCATCCATGGCCTGGCCCCGACCGAGCGCCCTAGCCCGGTCCCGGCTAAGCACCCCTGGCTCTGGCCCCAGTGCCTCCGGCCCGGCTCGAGCCCCACAGCGCCGGTCCCGGTCCCAGCCGAGCAGACCCGGCCCGGCCCGGGGAGTCGGACCCCATGGTGCCTGTCCCCGCCAAGCGGACCTGGTCCAGCCCAGGGAGTCGGGCCCCGCGGCACCAGTCCCAGCCAAGCGGACCCGGCCCGGCCCAGGGAGTCGGGCTCCGCAGCGCCAGTCCCGGTCGAGCGGACCCGGCCCGGCCTGGGGAGTCGGACTCCGTGGCGCCAGTCCCAGTCCGCCGAGTGGACTCGGCCCTGGCCCCAGGCAGTGCGGTAAGGGGGCAGGCAGCAGGGAGGGGGTGTTGGAAGAGGGCAGGGGAGTTCGGTGGGTTGTGGGTGGGGAAGGGAACAGTGGGATTGAATGGGGGTAAAGGTCCCAAGGCAGCTGTCAGGAAGGAGCAGGGGTTGGGTGAGGCGGTGGGGGGCAGTCACGGGACAGGGAAGGGGGGTGGATGGGTCAAGTGTGACTGGGGGGGGCACGGCCCCTTCGTGGGGTGAGGAGGAGGGACACCCTTTGAACGGATAGGCTTGGACTTAGTGGGGCCTTTGGAGAAGAGTGGCTCTGGCCACAAGTATATCCTGGTCGTGGTTGACTATGCAACACAGTATCCAGAGGCGGTACCACTACGGGCCACCACAGCTCCAGTTATCGCCAATGGAACCTTGCAGATCTTCGCATGGGTCGGCTTGCTGCGGGCGATACTGACTGACATCATCGTCTACAGTGCCCACTGGAAGGAACAGCTCCAGCATCTCACGAAGGTGCTGCGGGCGCTGGGCAAAGCAGGGCTCACCGCAAATGCAGCCAAATGTCACCTGGGCCAGAAAGAAGTGACCTACCTGGGCTATACGGTGGCCTATACGGCTATACGGGCTATACAGTGCGCCCTGCGAGAACGGCTATGAGATCCAGTACTGATCCAACCCGACTTCACAAGGCCTTTATCCTCCAGACGGACACCATGGAGGCAGGGTTGGGGGCCGTAATGTCGCAAGAGGTAGGGGAAGAAAAACACCCCATTTTGTACCTGAGCCACATGTCCCTCCAACCCTATTCCTTCCGAGTGTTATACCGGCTGGGAAAGGCTCATGCAAATGTAGATTTCTTTTCCCAAGAGGGGGGTGGGGGGAGAAGGGGAGGAGACGACCAAGGGTCAGCAAGCCCAGGCGGCTGTCTTAACGGGGAGGGTATGTGACGGGGCAGAGTGGCCCCGCACTGGTATAGCAGAGGTTAACCCTTCCTTCCTGGCAGAGGAAGCCCCGCCCCGGAAGTTCTGCTGGGCATGCTCCAACTGGAGCTCAGATATAAAAGCCTGCACCGCAGCGCCCCTTTGTGGCAGGTACCAGAAGGGTGCTGGGAACTCACCTCTCTCTAGTCGCTGTGTTTGCCTCTCTACGGGTTACTGTCACTCGGTCGAAAGCTCTTCTTTCCTCCAGTAGGCGCAGTAGCGCGACCTGGTGGGCGGAGTCTATATAACCCCTCTTATTGGTGGGTTGGCACGGCCTAGCGGCCAAAGTCCATATAATCCCCCTTTGCAGCAGGGTAGAACAGCCTAGTGGCCAACGTTCATGTAATCCCCCCTTGCAGGCGGAGTAGTGTGGCGTAATGGCCAGACTCTGAGTCCACATAATCCTTCATGGTTCAGGGTGGGGGTGGGGTAATGGGACTCGGGCCCACCCTCTCCTCTGAGCCCCAAGCCAGGGCCCTGGTAGCGGCAAGCTCTACTTGCCGCTCACTCGGCGGGGATCTGCCCGTGTCATAGGTCTCACCCCCACTTGGAGCTGTTGGGTTCCAATGTGGGGACCTGCACTGGTTTCCCTCTAAACTAAAATCCTAGTTTAGATCTAGTAAAAGCTGCCACCACTCAATCAGGAAATGTGGATTGAGACACAGTCCTTCCCCAAAATCCTAGGGGATTCCAAGAGCCCCAAATCCATGGAGTTCTTACACCCAGGAGAAATAAACCATTCCCCCCTGCTTCCTCCCCCCTCCCTTTTCCTAGGAGAGACACCGGGATTTAACTACAGAGGGATACCTCCTCCTCCCATTTCCCTGAGAATCCACCCAAAGAAAGATCAACCAAGTCCTTAATAGAAAAGAATTTATTAAAGAATAAAAAGAAAAGTCACTGTCTCTGTAACCAAATTGGAACAATATACAGGGTCTAAACTTATCAATCTCTGGAGAGAATCCCCCCTCCCCCTTTCTTTCTCAGTGAAAGCAAAGTAACAGCAAACAGGAATAAAGAATTTCCTTTAGCAAACACACAATTGCAAATGTAGAAATCAAATTATAAGACTAATTCGCCTTTCTAATTAATACTCACTATTGAATAGTAGAAACTACTCCAGGAGAACTTGGAGACATGACTGACCTCTCTTAGATCCAAAGAGAGCTCTCTAACAAAGAACACAGACAAAGGCTTCCCTCCACAGAGATTTGAAAAAATCTTGTCTCTGATTGGTCCTCTGGTCAGCTGGTCATCAGGTACTGCATGTTAAACCTTTACAGGTAAAAGACACCTTAACCCTGATCTGTTTATTTATGACAGGAGTAAACGCAAATCCAGCCTAGGGCCGCCATCCACTGACGGCTTGGCTTTTACAGGTTTGAGAGTCAGGGCTTATGCGGCTCTGTCACGGGACTCATCCTGCTCTCCCAAAGGGCTGCTCCTGCAGCTCATAGGAATTAATGGCTCGCGATTCAGAGAAATAAGGAGGTGGCAACTAAGGGCTACTCTAAACTAGAAAATTAGCTTAACCCAGCTCACGTTGCTCAGGGGTGTCAAAAATGCACACCCTTCCACAGGTAGCTAAACTGACCTAAATTCCCGTGTAAACAGTGCTAGGTTGCCGGAACCATCAACCTAGCTACCACCTCTCAGGGAGGTGGATTAATTACACCAATGGGAGAATCTCTCCTGTCTACACCAAAGTGCTACAGCGGTGCAAGAACTGTGCTGCTGTAGCATTTGAAGTGCAGACAAGTCCTAAAGCACCTGACTTCCAGCCTGTCACTAAGGCACGTGAAACCCTTCTTAGGATGCCCGCTAAGGGCCTGCTGACATCCATGGAAAGACTCTCAGTGGGCTTTGGGCTGGGCCCGAGAGCTCCAGTGACTGCAAATATTGGGACTGTCCCTATAAAATCAGGACATCTGGTCACCCTGTGCTGAATCCATGTAGGCCTGACTTCCCCCTTCCACCAATCTGCCATGTACAATGTCCCTGCTCTCCTTTTAAACACTGCGCATCTGCTGTCCCGCACTGAGCTGGCTGGGCTGAGCTCCCCGCTGCTATCCTGCTGTCCGCGGCCCACCGGCAGTCAGCCCTGAGTGCCAGGCTGCGCTACGGTACTTGAGAAACACTGCGAAGTAGGCCAGATCCGCTGCGGGTGAAACTCGGCCTAGCGCCATTGGCTTCAGTGGGGCTACAAGCGCCTCTGGAAAAGGGGGATACAAGTCGCGCACCACATTTGGCAGTGGGAGCAATACGCAGCCGCTAGCACAGAATCAGAAATTAGGGTTGCCAGGTGTCTGGTTTTTGACTGGAAAGTCCAACTGAAAAGGGAACCTGGCGTGTTCGGTCAGACGTAGTGACCGGACACTAAAAGCCTGGTTACTGCGGACGGGGGGGTAGTGGCAGCTTGTTGCCCAGCCCTGAAGTGGCGGCTCCCGCGGCAGCAGGCACCAGCTTGGGCTGCAGGCAGCCCCTTTGCAGAGCCTGGCTTGCGGGGCTGTGGCAGGAGACAGCGTGCGGGACCCCTGGCGAGTGGGGGAAGGGGTTCTCAGCAGGCACAGAACGTTCCCCGGGCGGGAAGGAACACGAGCTGCCCCCCCAGCCGGTGCTTCCCCTGGCTGCACTCTCAGGCGGCTCTGGGGCAGAGAGGGCTCGAGCGGGCGAGGAAGGGGGCTGCTGGGCAGGCAGCACAGAAGGAGGCAGGAGGCTGCTCTGTCCTCTGGGGGAGCAACTTGGGTGCTGATAGCTGTCCACAGGCCTCTGCTTCTAATGACCCTGGAGAGCCCCACCGTGCAGCCTGCGGGGAAACAGAAGCCCAGGGAGAAAGCCCAGCCCTGAGCTCCTGCAGCATGAACAGCCGCTGCCGGGGAAAGCAGCAACTACTACATAATTAGGGGCCCTGAGTCTCCTTTCTCAACCCAGGGTAACTCAGGAGTCACTCCACTGAAGTGGGTGGGGGAAAATCTCGACCTCCAAAAGTGACACACAGCCTTGCACACAGTGAGGCTGTTGGGCAGGAAGCAAATGGAACGACAGCCCAGGGTCTGAGAAGGCTTCTGGAGTGTGTCAGTGCTGGGGTGAATGTGTCCCATGCTCAATCAGAGAGGAAAAGGGTTAATGTTCTGCAAAGGGAGCCAGGCCCCAGAGGCCCAGTTCAGCCTGCCAATTAGAGGCAGCCAGCTTCCAGCTGGGCTTAGCAGGGCAGGTATTTAAGCAGGAAGAGGCAGCAGCCTAGGAGTTCCTAAGAGGAAAGCCTCTTAGACAAACTCCTGGATTCTCTGAGTGACCTAGAGCCCAGCCAGTGATCTGCTCCTGCTAGAGGGTGGCCTGTCTCCTGAGGACCCTTTCAGATAAGCCTCTCCATTCCCTTTTGGTTTTGAGCTGCCTGGGATGTGGGTGATGGATTCTGCCTGACAGAGCTATGCTGGAGGCAGGGCTGATTCACTTCCCAGAGCCAGATCAGTGCATAGACAATCTATAGACCCAGGCCTAAGGCTTCAGCTCCTGGGGTCCCACTTCTGACCCTCCTGGCCGCAGGGGAGTGGATGGAAAATGTGAACTGAGACTAACCAATGTGGCGATGTCTGCCTGGGGTCTGGCCCACCCTTGAAAGGCTTTGCCCCCATGGATTATTCCAGACTCTCCCCACCACCACAGGGGAAACAAGCTGTCCCAGTAAAAGTGCAGTTCTGCTGTGTATTGGCACTCCTGGCTTGGTGCAGGCACAGGTGTGTTACACAGGAGTCACACCCCCGATCCAGCCATGCTGGCAGAAGGCCTTGAGCCAGCAGATGGCCAGAAACAACCACTCTGAGAGGTGTGAACTCCCCCATGCCTCTAAATGTGTCTTCACAACAAAACCCACTGCAAGGGGGAGCTAATATTGCCACACAAGCAGGCGGTGAAGAGAGAAGCATGCTTAGCACCCCATCAAAACAGATACACCCTGGCTCCTTGGGGAAATACACCAGGGGGATGAGAGCACCTGACATGCCTGGTTGTGACACATTCAGGACCAAGCCTGCACACTGCTAGGAGATGCCCTGACCTCAACACAGATGACACGGGAGGTTCCCCTTTCTCCATGTGGCGCTAAGTGCACTTGTCTGTAGTACTTGAGTTCATGTCTGATGCTAATAGCAAGGTGGCCCCCCTTGCTGTATCTCAACAGAGGCCAGTGATGGCCTCTGAATTCCCTATACCCTGACATAGGGAAACAAGCTGGGAAGTCCTCCATACTCTCTGTATAGAGGAGAAGCTTGTATACAATTGACACCTTTGCAAAGCAATGAAGCTCAAAACCAGCTGCAAGATGCAGCACCTCGGTGTGGGAGTGTGGCCGTTTGTCAGTAACCAATTGCAGTGCACCCACCACCATGCAAGCAAAGTTACTAGGTTCAGCCCCAGCTGAGTCAATGTGGCATACTTCAGCCATGGAACTCTGTAACGGTTCCCCCGGGTTGAGTCTGTCTGGGGTGGGACGATGTATATAAGCAACAGCACGCGTTTAGTGGTGAGATCATGTGACGTGCTGTAAGCACATGTGTACAAGAGGATGACTTCACCCCCTGAAATAGCAGAGACTGGCTGGTGGCTGCTACAGCTGCAGTGAAATGAGCCCCTGCAAATGTGGTGTCATTGAACCATTTCACTGAGTCTTGAGCACTGGTTATAGCAAATGTTCTGTAGACGCTCAGCTGTGATCCATTCCAGGGGTGTTTTCTTGCTGCATGTGCAGTGCTCCTTCGACAGTACATCTCACACGGGCTTTATCTTGCAACGTTGGCTGCAGTGTAAATACTGTAGCTCAGGTGATAAAATGGCTTCCGTTAAAGTCCGTTTTCACAAGCTCATGATCCTGTGACTTTTCAGATCAAGCTTTCCATGCTTGGTCTCCACTGGAACTTAGGTAACAAATTCAGTAAACCTGAGCAAATTCCCTTCAGCTCTTTTGTGCTCCTCTGACATAAGAGAATCAACTCCCTCCCACCACACACCATTAAAACTACTGCTTCTCTTCAGAGGGACAATTCAAAAGTATCAGAGGGGTAGCCGTGTTACTCTGGATCTGTAAAAGCGACAAAGAGTCCTGTGGCACCTTATAGACTAACAGACGTATTGGAGCATGAGCTTTGTGGATGAATACATCATACATCCGACGAAGTGGGTATTCACCCACGAAAACTTATGCTCCAATACGTCTGTTAGTCTATAAGGAGCCACAGGACTCTTTGCTGAATTCACAAGTAGATGATCTTTGAATCTTGACATGCCCTTAGCATTGAGGCATCGGTGATCAGTTCACAACTAAGTGTGCTGAAATTAACAAGGTTAGATATGTTAGTAAACTGGTTACCTGAAAAGCGCAAGACAAAATTTGATTTTTTGCGTAGTCTGCAACAGAAAAAGTTTGCTGGGCTGGGGTAGCATCCTGGCAAACTCTTTGTGTGTAGATTCAGGACGACTGTGCCAGCTGGGGTTTCTAGTGTGGACCTGGCCTAAGTCAGAAGGTCTGATTCTCTTATTTACACCAATGTAAGTTAACGCCACTCGCTTTAGTGTTGTAACTGTGTAAGGTTGAGGAGAATCAGGCCCTGGTTTATTTCTTGATTAAATCTATATTACTGGAGTATTGCCAATCCCAGGTACTCAAATGAGAAATCAGCCCCCATCTCCCACCAAAAATTCATGAGACTTTTAAATAATGTTCAGGGTCTCCTTATTTACAATCTGGTTTCTGGAACTTCAGGATGTGCTTGTTTCATGTTCTCGGTTTTCTCCACAACCATGAGGGCCAGAAAGTGTTAGTTTTTGAGTTGTTGGTTGTTTAAAGTTTCCCAAGTGATCATTTGACTCCAGCAGCTGGGGCTTTAAGAAACCCCCCAAAAATCACAAGACTCGTGACAAAATCATGAGTTCTTACAGTGATATTAAACTTGAGCTGCATATTCTGGCTATTCCATGTCTTGCATTTAATGATTGGGTGACCTTAATGTTAACAGCCTCTGTAAAAGTTTTATAGAATTTGCAAAGGTGAAGGGGGGTGGGAGAGAGAGACTACTCCTCCTTTTTGCTGTTTTTATTTGTGAAGCTACTTTGCACTGTATTCTTGTATAACGATAACACTGAACAAACAAGCAAGAGGAGACTTGCAGTGCTTTTCAGGTTCCTTGCATTCGGCAATATCTCCTTTCGTACAGTTCTTCAATCGAACATTGACAATAATAAAAAATAAAAGCAATAATCACAGTCTGACACACCAGCTGCCCCCTAGAACCATGCTGCCTGCACACAATATATCCCTCCCTCCCTCCCTCCCTCCCCCCCGCAAAATAAAAACACACTTGATGGTAACCTTAGGTCAGTCTGCCATTTCCTTTAGTTCATGCAACACTTTTTAGTGTGATTGCTTGGCTCTCGCAGGTCCACACGTGACTTCTTCCAGGGCTGAGGCTGAAGGGCTGGTTCCTTCTGTTGTTCCTGTTTCAGTAACTCGTGAGCTGTGAAGAAACTCAGAATAAGAAATTCTCGGTCCTTTTCTGCTGAGCTATTGTAACATTTTGTGCAACATACTTGGACACTGCTCTGACTTTGTTAGGGCAACTTTCCATCCGCTAACGGAGCAGCTAGGGGTGTCCCTCTCCCATCAGCAGTGGGCTGGGGTGTGACCAGAGCCAGGGCCGGCTCCAGAGCCCAGCGGGGCAAGCACCTGCCTGGGGCGGCCCTTTCCCGGGGGGGCGGCAGGCTGGGCCGGCGGACCTGCCGCAGTCATGCCTGCGGGAGGTCCACCGGAGCCCCGGGAGCAGCGGACCTGCCGCAGGCATGACTGCGGAGGGGACGCTCGGCCGGCGGCTCCAGTGGACCTCCCGCAGGCATGACTGCGGACGGTTCGCTGGTCCCGCGGCTTGGCTGGACCTCCCGCAGGCATGACTGCGGCAGCTCAACCGGAGCCGCCGGACCTGCAAACCGCCCGCAGCTGCGGGAGGTCCAGCTGAGCCGCGCGACCAGCGGACCCTCTGCAGTCATGCCCGCGGGAGGTCCGCTGCTCCCGCGGCTCGGGGGCGCCTCCCAGGCATGACTGCTTGGGGCGGCCAAAAACCTAGAGCCGCCCCTGACCAGAGCACCCCAGTCCCCAACCAGCAGAATGGTTCCTGGTGGTGAAACGTACAGTAGCCCCAGGGCTGTTTCAATTTATGCCAAGGACTGACCCACAACAAGCAAGAGAGAGAGGAAAAGGAGCCTTAGGAGCCACTTTCTCCTTCCTTCATGTGCTATTTGGCTACGCCTGGGGATCTGTCCCTCTAAATTTATTAAGATTTAAAATATCTAAATATGAGCAACAGGGGATGGATCACTTGATGATTCTGTTCATTCCCTCTGGGACGCCTGGCAGTGGCCACTGTCAGAAGACAGGATACTGGGCTAGATGGACCTTTGGTCTGACTCGGTATGGCTGTTCTTATGTTCTTATTTTTAATGTTGATTTAAGTTAAGTTTACATTTTAACTTTATTAACTTCCTATTTTTTTACCTTGAGATCCATATGTTTCTTGGCCTAGGATTCCTGCACTTACTATTTAACAAACTTCCATTCACAATTTTCCTCATGCTCCTTCATTCTTTCTGGAAAATGGTCCCTCCCTCAGGACTCTCCCATACACCTCTTCATTCCCCATCCTAGAACATCTACAGATTCCACTGCACCTGCATCATGGACATCCCCCTAGAAACATCGCAGGACAGCAAATGTTGTATTGCACCAAGTTGTCTGTAGGAAATCCCATTATCAAATAGAATGGTGGTGATGTGCAAATCACATCTCTATAAGCTTTAGTGAAATTCTTTTAAAAAGGAACTAGAAGTAGGAGACCCTAACTTGAAACAGCCATAAGATGGCTCATGAATTGCCACTATAAAACTGCTAGCATTCTTAAGGACCAAGAATATCTGTGGGGTAGTAAATGCTTATTATTGGTTCATGATATGCTGCAGGTGGAATCTGTTGCTACAGCTGTATCCTATTATTCTAGAACAGGGGTAGTCAACCTATAGCACATATGCCAAAGGCGGCACACAAGCTGATTTTCAGTGGCACTCACACTGCCCGGGTCCCAGCTGGTCCAGGAGGCTCTTCATTTTAAATTAATTTTAAATGAAGCTTCTTAAACATTTTAAAACCTTACTTACTTTACATACAACAATAGTTTAGTTCTATATTATAGACTTATAGAAAAAGACCTTCTAAAAACGTTAAAATGTATGACTGGCATGTAAAACCTTAAATTAGTGAATAACTGAAGACTTGGCACAGCACTTCTGAAAGGTTGCCGACCCCAGTGCTAGAGTTTTCTCCAAGCGGTTTCATTAATAGGAACAAACATGAGAAGACTCTAGTGCCATCTCACGGACTGCCAAGGTAATGGCAGTGGTTTGCCATTTGTGCACTAGTGCAGTGTCAAGCTGGCGGCATACCCCACGTTTGAATCCCCATATGGCAATACAGGGTCAGCTGGCTAACATCTGTGGGGTAAGCTACGTATCAGAGGCCCAGGAGGCTAAGTGGGATGGGTGGGACAGAGCCCCAGGTTCCAGGCCTGCACGCGGGGAAGAAACGGCTCCCCAGAAGAGTATACAAACTGCCGGCTCTGGTTAGCCTCCCATGAAACCAGCGTCGTTGGTGGCTTGGCAGTAGTCAGCATTAGTGTGAAGGGAGGACTGACCACTCGGGATTGTCTCTGGGCATAACTGGTTCTTGGGAGGGCGCTGGATGTGTCTGTCCTCTAAAGAAAGAAGAAACCTCAAAGACTCACTGGGCCAGTCCAATGGAGCGAGCCTGACTCAGTCTAGCTGAGCCTCTGGCTCTGTTGCCTAGCCCTGTGGTTCTCAACCAGGGATATGCAGAGCTCTTCCGGGGGAACATCAACTCATCTAGATATTTGCCTAGGTTTACAACAGGCTACATTAAAAAGCAGTAGCTAAGTCAGTACAAACTGAAATTTTACACATACAATGGCTTGTTTATGCTGCTCTGTGTACTATACACTTAAATGTAAGTACAATATTTATATTCTAATTTAATGATGGTAAAAGAGAAAGTAAGCAATTTTTTAGTAGTCGTGTGCTGCGACACAGCTGTATATTTGATTTTGCAAGCAAGTAGTTTTTAAGCGAGGTGAAACTTGGGGTAGGCAAGACAAATCAGGCTCCTGAAAGGGGGACAGTAATCTGGAAAGGTTGAGAGCCACTGTCCTAGCTGATTCGAGGGCTTTATTCTACACCCTAAGGAAGAAGGATGCAGGGATCTTGTTTTCCAGCCTGGGTGAGTCCTCTGATCTCTGGCCTGAGGGATGAAGGAAACATGACTTGGTTTGTCTGGGGATCATAACTGGGGCCAAGGGGAATGGATCTCGGAGAGAAGAGATCCTCTGGGAGTGACAGTGAGGAATCTGGGGAGTGGGGAGAAATTCCCACTTTCCCATTGCTAGGGCCAGTGACTGGTGTTCCAAAGGGTGGGTGAACCTCCTCCCCATTCAGTGCTCAGCAGGTTCCACCCTCACCCCAGCGGCAAAGGCAGAACCACTCCAGAAGTTTGCTTGTCTCAGAAGTTAGGGGGGAGGCCACAGGGGGGCAGCCTGTCTGTGTATGGAATGGGGAAGCCACTGCTCTGGATCTCTCGCTCGCTCTTGGCAGCTGTGAGGCTTGACAGGCCAGAGTGTACCCAGTCACCACTTGTCTAGGCCTAGAGGCAATGCACTGCTGCAGTCACAGTAAAGACTTTCCAGTTTCTGGACCTCTTCAGGTCAAGTGACTCAACCCTAATTGCCCCTGAGCAACTGGGAGGAGACACACGGTGCATTGCTATAGCTCACAAGGCAAAGAGCTGGCACAGATCTCAGCATCTCTCTAGTGCTCTTACCTGTCCAGCGGCTTCTGACTTGGAACTTACCTATGGCCATAAACACCTCGGTCACTTGGTGGTTGGATTTTGCCGACGTTTCCATGTAAATTAAGCTTTTGCTCTTTGCAAACTCCTCCGCCTCCTAGTTGGGTGGGGAAGGTACAAAAACAGGGTTATTTCAAAGTAGACGTAGGTGTGTTCTGCACGGTAATCACATCCAGCTTGGTAAATGTCCTGGAAAGTGGTGGAAATAAGGGCTGCATTTACAAGGTATTGGATCTTGTCCTTAGGCCTGGCAGGGAGGCACAGCTCCTCCCTGTATGATTAGACACCGCAGGTGTGATAGGGCCCTGCCCAGTGTGGACAGGGCTGCATGGTGCCAACCTGGAGAAGCAATCTCGGAATGGACACTGTCCTAGGGTCTCACCCCCACTTTGAGCTTGTGAGTTCAAAGATGGGGACCCGCAGGTATTCTCCCCCCACCCTAACCCTTAGGGTAGGTTTCCTTCTCGCTGCCACCACTCGATTGATTCGGTGAATCGAGACACCCCTCTGTTCCCCCCCCTCCTTCCAGAGACTTTCCTGGGGAAGCACAGATCAAATCACAGAGGGAGAAAGATTTCTTTCACTTCCCTCTCCCTTCCCTGCTTTCTCTGCTTGGAGACAACCCTTGTCTCTACAGAGTGACGCCTAGCTTCCTTCCCCTGAATCCACAGGTAAGGAACTTAACCAAGTCCTGAACCTAAAAGAGTTTATTAAAAGAATAAAAAAAAGAAAAAAAATACACAATCTCTATGAATCCAAGATAGACATTCATAGGGTCTAGTCTTATTAATCCCTGGAGAAATTTCTCCCTTTTCCTCAGTACAAACAATACAGGCAAAATTACGAATAATCAATACAAACACACAGAATTGCAGACACAGGATTCTTATATGAAATTACCCAGTACTTCTAATACTCACTAGCTTGAATAGAAGAAATTAGTTCAGAAAGATGCGCAGACTTGATTAAGCGTCTGGGCTGGTGTAGTTCCAGACGGCTAAGAACACAGAACAAAAACACAGAGACCCAAGTTCCCGCTCTCTGGGATTTTCAAATTCTCTTCCCTGATTGGTCCTTTGGTCAGGTGTTTCACCAGGTCTGTGTTAACCCTTTACAGGTAGAACTTAACCCTTAACTAACTACTTATGACACGCCCCCCAAATCACCAACAGTGGGAGCACTGGCGGTGATTTCCTCCTAAACTGTAAAACCAACAGAGTAATAAACACATGCACTATTACATATACTACTAAGCATATAACATGTAAAGAACACTTTTTAGCCACTAGATTCTGGGAAACTGTCACGAGAGAGTGCATCAGCAACTTTGTTGGAAGCTCCTGAAATGTGTTGAATTTCAAAATCAAAGTCTTGGAGAGCTAAACTCCATCTGATAAGTTTTTTGTTGTTTCCCTTGTTAGTATGAAGCCACTTTAGTGCAGCATGATCGGTTTGTAGCTGGAACTGCCGTCCCCAAACGTATGGGCGTAGCTTTTCCAAGGCATACACAATGGCGTAACACTCTTTTTCACTGACGGACCAGTGGCTTTCCCTCTCAGACAGCTTCTTGCTGAGAAACACGACAGGATGGAAGTTGTGATCCGGTCCTTTCTGCATGAGAACCGCTCCTACCCCACGGTCAGATGCATCGGTGGTAACTAGGAAGGGTTTGTCAAAGTCCGGGGCCCGTAATACAGGGTCAGACATGAGCATTGCCTTAAGCTGGATAAAGGCTTCCTGACACTCATCAGTCCACTTAACTGCATTTGGCTGGGTTTTTCTGGTCAGATCAGTTAGTGGAGCAGTGATTTGGCTGTAGTGTGGTACAAACCGCCTGTAATATCCGGCCAAACCTAAGAAGGATTGGACCTGTTTCTTTGACCTTGGGACAGGCCACTGTTGGATAGCCTCCACCTTGGCCTGTAGGGGGTTGATGGTTCCTTGACCCACCTGGTGTCCTAGGTAAGTCACTCTGTTTTGGCCTATTTGACACTTTTTGACCTTAACAGTTAGTCCTGCCTGCCTGATGCGCTCTAAAACCATTTTCAAATGTTCTAGGTGTTCGGGCCATGAATCAGAAAAAATGGCCACATCATCGAGGTATGCAACTGCACAGTCTCCCAATCCTGCTAGTAGACCATCCACCAGCCTTTGGAAGGTGGCAGGTGCATTCCGCAGTCCGAACGGAAGCACAGTAAACTCATACACCCCTGCATGGGTGATAAAGGCAGACTTTTCCTTGGCAGGTTCATCCAGTGGTACTTGCCAGTACCCCTTGGTTAAGTCAATGGTAGAGATGAACTGGGCACGTCCCAACTTTTCCAATAGCTCATCAGTGCGTGGCATTGGATAGTTGTCTGGACGAGTTACAGCATTTAGCTTACGGTAGTCCACACAAAAGCGTATTTCCCCATCTGGTTTGGGAACCAGAACCACTGGAGATGCCCATGCACTGGTAGAAGGGCGGATGATACCCATCTCCAACATGTTGTCAATCTCCTGTTTAATAGCAACTTTGGCATGAGGTGACACCCGGTAGGGTGGGGTCCTAATCGGGTGAGCATTACCTGTGTCAATGGAGTGGCAGGTTTGCTCAGTCCGTCCTGGGTTGGCTGAGAACAAGGGCGCGAAGTGAGTGCACAGCTCCTTGATCTGTTGCCGCTGCAGACGTTGCAGGGTTGTGGAGAGGGTCACCTCTTCCACACCACCATTTCTTTTACCTTCGTAGTAGACACCTTCAGGCCACTCGGTGTCATCTCCTTCCTGAACTGTAAAGTGACAGACCTGTAATTCTCTGGGATAAAAGGGCTTTAAAGAGTTAACATGAAACACTTTAGGCTTTAAAGAGGAATCAGGGAATGTTATGAGGTAGTTAACAGCTCCCAGGCGCTCCTGGACCATGTATGGTCCTTCCCAGGACGCTTCCATCTTATGGGCCTGTTGCGCCTTCAAGACCATGACCTGGTCTCCTACCTTGAAGGACCGCTCCTTGGCATGTCGATCATACCAGACCTTTTGCTCCGCTTGAGCATCTCTTAAGTTCTCTCGAGCAAGGGCCCAAGAGTCTCGGAGGGTGTTTTGAAGGTTGCTTACAAAGTCCAGAATGTTAGTCCCTGGAGGAGGTGTAAACCCCTCCCATTGCTGCTTTACCAGCTGTAATGGCTCCTTAACCTCATGGCCATACACCAGCTCGAATGGTGAGAATCCTAAACTGGGATGTGGAACAGCCCTGTAGGCAAACAGCAACTGCTGTAACACTAGATCCCAATTATTGGAGTGTTCATTGACGAATTTGCGGATCATGGCCCCCAATGTTCCATTAAACCTTTCCACTAGGCCATTAGTTTGGTGGTGGTACGGGGTGGCAACCAAATGATGCACCCCATGAGTTTCCCACAGGTCTTTCATGGTCCCTGATAGGAAATTTGTTCCCGAATCTGTTAGAATCTCGAAGGGCCAACCCACCCTGGTAAAAATGTCAGTTAAGGCCTGGCACACAGTTTGAGCCCTGGTGTTGCCTAGAGCTACTGCTTCCGGCCATCTGGTAGCAAAGTCCACAAAAGTCAGTATGTACTGCTTTCCTCTAGGGGTCTTTTTTGGGAAAGGACCCATAATATCCACAGCTACTCGCTGAAATGGGACCTCAATTATGGGAAGTGGCTGGAGAGGGGCCTTGACCTGGTCTTGAGGTTTTCCTACCTTTTGGCATACCTCACAAGACCGGACATACTTGGCAACGTCCTTGCCCATCCCCTCCCAGTCGAAGGACCTTCCCAACCTGTCTTTGCTTCGGTTCACCCCAGCATGGCCACTGGGATGATCATGGGCTAAGCTTAAGAGCTTTTCCCGGTACTTCGTCGGAACTAGCAACCGTTTTTGAGGATGAAAGCCCTCCTGGTGTCCACCAGAAAGACATTCCTTGTATAAAAGTCCTTGGTCCACAACGAACCGGGATCGGTTAGTGGAGCTGAGAGGCGGTGGGTTGCTGCGTGCCGCCGCCCATGCTTTCTTGAGGCTGTCATCGGCTTCCTGCTCAGTCTGGAACTGTTCCCTTGAGGCGGGAGACACCAGTTCCTCTGGAAGTGATGTAGGTGATGAGATTGTTTCTGTTGACTGTGAACCGCTCTCCGCTGGTCCACGAGGTGTTATTTCAGGCTCCGGCTGAGCCTCTAGGGTAGGGTTGTCTGCTGCTTCTGCCAGTTTTGGCCCGTTGTCGCCCTCCGGCGGTGGAGTTGTAAGCGCTGGCGTCGGTGCTGGCGCTGGTACTGCCGCTGGTTGCTCTTCCAGTTCCGGTTCTGGGACTGGATGTAGTATGGCTGCTGTAGGTGTTGGCATGGGATCCGGTTCCACCACCTCTGTCTGGGTCTCTGGTAACACAGACGGGGTCTTGGTGGATGGCTCAGGAACAGGGATGGGTGCAGCAGCTCGTCTGGCTTGGCTGCATGTAACCACTCCCTCTGTTTCTGGCGGCTCAACGTGATGGGCCAAGTGGTTGCCCAGAATCATGGGGACAGAATAATTGTCATAGACAGCAAAAGTCCACATCCCTGACCAGCCCTTGTACTGGACAGGTAAATGCGCTGAAGGTAATGTCACAGGTTTTGACATGAAGGGGCGAACTGTCACTGTGGTTTTCGGGTTGATGAATTTGGGGTCCACGAAGGTTCGGTGGATAGCTGACATATGTGCTGCAGTGTCTCTCCATGCGATAACTTCCTTTCCGTCCACTCTCAAAGTTTCCCTAAAGCATACGGGTATTTGAGAGATATCTAATTCCGGGTTTCCTTGGTGTGCAGGTGCAAGGAGTTGGACCCGGTTCAGGTTCTTTGGGCATTTGGCTTTGATATGCCCCAGTTCATTGCATCCAAAACATCGCCCACTTGATGGGTCACGGGGTTGTGTTGGTTTACTGGAAACTGGTGAGGTAGAAGAAGAGGTAGGGTGTGACTGTGCTTGGGTTGTAGGTGTGGGCTTGATTGGCCCTCGATGGTAAGGTTTAGTCTCAGTGGGTACCTTGTGTGATTCGCTCCCTTTGGCAGTAGCTTTCGTGTTGTCTACCGATGCCATCCATCTGGCTCCAATCTCTCCTGCCTCAGTGAGAGTTTTTGGTTTACCATCTTGGATGTAGCGTCTAATGTTCTCAGGAACACCATCTAGGAACTGCTCCATCAATATCAGGAGGTGTAGGTCGTCTAGCTCCTCAACCTTGGATCCTGATATCCAGGACAAATAGTGTTTTTCCAGGTAAGCAGCGTGCTCTGGAAATGACATCTCTGGTTTCCATTTCTGGGCTCTGAAACGCTGACGGGCGTGATCAGGGGTGATGCCCATTCTGAGTCTGGCCTTGGTTAGGAACAGTGGAAAGTCGTCCATCTGGTCTCTAGGCATTTCAGCTGCCACCAGGGATAATTGTCCGCTGAGCTGTGACCTCAGCTCCATCATGTATTGTTCTTTAGGAAGATGGTATCCAATACAGGCCCTCTCAAAGTTTTCTAAAAAGGCCTCAACATCATCCCCTGCCTTGTAGGCGGGAAATTTTTTCCGAGAAGTTTGATCAGTAGGTGGATGGGGTGGTGGATTATTCTGCTTAGCCTTTTCTACTTCCAGAGCCTGCATCTGGATTTCCAGATCTTTCTCTCTTAATTCCATTTGTCTGATGTGGTCTGCCTCTCTGGCTCTCTGGTCTGCCTCCATGGCTGCCATCGCCATCTTGTGTTCTCTCTCTTTGGCTTCCAGGATTTGTAATTGCAATCGAGCAAGCTCTAGTTGGTCACTTGTTTCCGTCATGTCTGTGCCTTGGGGTGCTGGCCACACCCCTCCCTGTTTATGATAACTTGAGTAAAGAAAGGGTAATTAATCCAGTGTATAGCAAATTGTGTGTTGCCTCTCTCTGTTGTTCTGTACTGAGCAACAGGGAAAATCTAAAAAACTCTGTGTCTCTGCGAGAAAAGTCTAGTGAAATTCTCGCAGGGATCAGTGGCTTCCTGCCTTCTGCATTTCAGAAGTCACAGGAAAAAAACTGGCTTCAGGATCTTTCTCTCCTCACCAAACCCTTCCTGCCTTCTGCATTTCAAAAGTCACAGGAAAAAAAACTGGCTTCAGGATCTTTCTCTCCTCACCAAACCTGTTTTCCCTGTTGGACGGGATGAGCTCCGAGGAGCACCTTCCCCCACCCAAGGAATCCTGATCACACAAAGGAAGGACACGCCTCCTTCCAGCCAGGGCTAAAAATGTTTCTAGCTCTGAACTGTTAAAAACCTCTGGCTTGAGAATCGTTATCTCCCCAGCAAACCTGTGAGGGGCACTTCCCCCCACCTAAGGAATGCACACACCTCCTCCCAGGCACTGTATTGAAAATGCTTCTACTGTGGTAGAAAGCCTCTAGCAATGGGTTCGACACACCGCTGTGCCACCATGTCCTAGGGTCTCACCCCCACTTTGAGCTTGTGAGTTCAAAGATGGGGACCCGCAGGTATTCTCCCCCCACCCTAACCCTTAGGGTAGGTTTCCTTCTCGCTGCCACCACTCGATTGATTCGGTGAATCGAGACACCCCTCTGTTCCCCCCTCCTCCTTCCAGAGACTTTCCTGGGGAAGCACAGATCAAATCACAGAGGGAGAAAGATTTCTTTCACTTCCCTCTCCCTTCCCTGCTTTCTCTGCTTGGAGACAACCCTTGTCTCTACAGAGTGACCCCTAGCTTCCTTCCCCTGAATCCACAGGTAAGGAACTTAACCAAGTCCTGAACTTAAAAGAGTTTATTAAAAGAATAAAAAAAAGAAAAAAAATACACAATCTCTATGAATCCAAGATAGACATTCATAGGGTCTAGTCTTATTAATCCCTGGAGAAATTTCTCCCTTTTCCTCAGTACAAACAATACAGGCAAAATTACGAATAATCAATACAAACACACAGAATTGCAGACACAGGATTCTTATATGAAATTACCCAGTACTTCTAATACTCACTAGCTTGAATAGAAGAAATTAGTTCAGAAAGATGCGCAGACTTGATTAAGCGTCTGGGCTGGTGTAGTTCCAGACGGCTAAGAACACAGAACAAAAACACAGAGACCCAAGTTCCCGCTCTCTGGGATTTTCAAATTCTCTTCCCTGATTGGTCCTTTGGTCAGGTGTTTCACCAGGTCTGTGTTAACCCTTTACAGGTAGAACTTAACCCTTAACTAACTACTTATGACAGACACAAACACTAGTGTAGCAGGGCAAGTTGTGGTTTTCCTGACTAGTGGCTGAGAAGTAGGAAGAGGAGCATGCAGAAATCTCCAGCTATTTGCAAGGGTGGCTCTGGGACAAATCTCCAAGCTGGATGCTGCAAACTGCCTTAGGGCCTCCTACTCCCGTCGTTAGCTCCAGCACTCTCACTGTCAGACTAATGATGTACAAGGAGCCTTAAGGGTCAGAACTCATCTGCATGGTGCATTAGTCTGCACTGGAGTGGGACACATTCCAGTGTGTTGTGCACTAACAGGCCTGTGCGTGCTGCAGTGACGCACACTAGGGAACTCTCCGTGCGTGCCAGCAGGTCCTTATGGGCCAGTTAGTGCACAACACACAAGTGCACCCTAGACCTTGCCCCCCGCTCGTGCAGACAAGCTCTTAGTTTACACTGACTTTAGTTCCCCACCTTTCTGAAGTGCAGCATGTTCGGTGATAGAGCCACCATTGGATTCCAGCAGATTCTGCTGCGAAGCCTAAAGCTTCCTATTTCCCCAGCTCACACTCCTTCTGTTCCAGTCACACGGTTGCAGCTGAACTGTTTAGGCCACGCTTGTTTTCTCTGTTGCACAGCTCAAGGCATTGCAGCCGCTCTCTGACTGGAACCTGTTCAAACTCACTGGAGACACGGATCCGAGAGTTAAACCCTCGAGCTTTTTTTGTCCCATGCAGTTCTCATTCATTGAACTTGGTGGTCAGTGATGCAGCATCAGCTTCTAGTGAGGCTTCAGAATTTTTTTAATGAAATTCAAAGCATCTATGTATTGTTTTTTCTGCATCAACTCAGTGATGGCAAATTTTGAAGCAACATCTGGGAACATCCTCTCTGACACTGAAACCTACCTATGCACACTCTGAACCCTCTGAACAAACTCATCGTAGCTCAGGAAAGTCTCTAAGATCCAAGAAAGTTAGTAGCTGAAACAGAGGGCAAAATGGGATTTATGACCTCTAACATCCCTGGCACCCAGTGGGGCCTTGCTATATTGCTTGCTGCTAGTAGGACTGTGTTCACCTAAACATTTACTTATAAACTGTTCGGTGTGAAAGCCTGAAGTGCAGCACTCAGGGAACATGCTGCCGTGGTGTTTTTGGAAGAGAGAATCTGCTAAGTGCTGAGATCTTACTGCAGTGATGCCACTTACCTCAAAGGTGACTTCCCGCTGAGCAGCAAGATCTGTCTTATTGCCGACTAAAACAATCACGAGCTCATCGGGAAGAAATTCCTTCTCTAATTCCCTCAACCATAGCTTTGCTCTTGAAAAAGTTGCCTGGAAACGTGTGAGAGAGAGAGAGACAGACAATAAACCAACAGATACTCAGGAGCTGTCACATGGCCCAAAGGAGATTGGCAGGTGAGGGCTAAAAATTGTAGAAACAAATGGGTTATGGGCTTGTCACAGGTAGTGCTGCTAGGTGCACTACTCAGCATGGAACCAGCTCTAAATGTACTTCCTTCCTCAAAGCCAAAGAGGATGACTTCTCTTCCATCAGACATGACCCAACCACCATGGATCTCCAGTGGGTCATAGACCCAGCCTACAGGTGATGGGCTGAGGTGATTGGGCTCTTTTGTGATGGGGCAAGGATTCTTAAAAGCTTGGTCTACCTCTTCAATAAAATTCTGTTACTGTGAGATGTTACTCTCCAGCAGCCTATGGTCTCCTCCTTCTGTAACTACCATGGCAGTAATATAGGCATATGGCTCTCGGTGTTGCAGTTCCTGTGTGTTGCGTATTACCAGTAAAAGGGAAAAGACACGCATAACGTAGTGGGAGATCATGCAACATGTCTCCCTGGAATAGTCCATCAGAAACGGACATTAGTGTAAGCCAACTAACAGATGCATTTAATCTTTGTTACTATATCATCCTTAAAGTCTAGGGAGCTGGGAGTGAGTGTAATACCAATAGACCCTGGTTGTCAGCAGGTGGGATTGAACCTGGGGTCTCTAGAGCTTAGGTTTTTAAAATGTTTAAGAAGCTTCATTTAAAATTAAATTAAAATGCAGGGCCCCCCGGACCGGTGGACAGGACCCAGGCAGTGTGAGTGCCTCTGAAAATGAGCTTGCGTGCTGCCTTCGGCACACATGTCATAGGTTGCCTATGCCTGCTCTAAGTGGTCTCGGTGCCACTAGATGGGACAGGACGCCACATCCAGAAGGTGTGTGGGTTACATGAGGGTAGGGGAACAAAGAGCACTTAGTGATGCTCCCTCATTACCTACTTGGCTGGTGAGCTGGATTGGGCTGGGAGGTAGGGGTAGATAGAGAAATCTTGGCTTCTAGGGGGAAAGCGTGAGCATTTATTGTCCACTGTAAGTGAAATGTCTGTACCAGTTCCTTGCATGTCTTTACCAGAAGACGAAGGATAAACCTGCCCATGATGTGTAGCCCTTACGTGATGTGCGCAGGAAAAAGCAGTCTTGGTTGAAATGTCTGGAGATGTACTGGGAAGCTACCCTACACTAGAACTATTGCAGCCTACCAGCAGAGTAGCTGCATTATCAAGATTCAGTCTGGATATTTTAGAAAGTTAAAGGCAAACCCTTCTGGAGGAGAGAGGCAGGAGAACAAGCCATCGCTGGTCTTACCTTTCTGGCTATGTCATATACAAGAAGGGCAGCATTCGCCCCCCTGTAATAAAGATGGCAAATGCTATGGTACTTCTCTTGTCCTGCAGTGTCCCAGATCTCAAGCTTGATCGTGGCAGTCTCTAAACATACCAGCTGGGTGAAGAAAGAACCTGGAAGCGACAGAGATGGGACAGCTCCATGAGAAAGCCATAGCATGCACCTTAATTAATGTTAACCTTTATCTCGGTGATCTGTGTGAAAGATGGGTGTTGAGATTCGGTTGGAAGGGGCTCCGGGGGGAGGATGAGAGAGAGAGAATTAAAACATCCGCCCCACCACCACCAAAAGCAATGTAACAAACAGGCTGGTGAACTGGTATTACCCAATAACAGCCCGGTACTACACCAATGCAATTCATCAGGGTGTAGCTGGAAGATGGAGAGGGGAAGAGAAATGAGAACAATGGTTCTTGCTCAATCCATCAATATTAGTGGCATTAGCAAGCTTTGGTTTTGCAGCTGTCTAGCTGGAGGAAATGTGATGGCAGGGTGGGAATTAGGAGTCTTGAGTTCTAATCCAGCTGTACAGTGCCTGGCCCCTGTTGGGTGCTGCTGTAACAGAAATACTGCAATCTCCCCGACACTGATTTGTCTGACCTTGGGCAAGTCACTTAAGGCTTGCGTGGGCCCCTAAGCACAGCCCTGATTATACATAAGCAGCGCTGTCCCAGGAGTAGCCCCAGGGAGGTGCTCAGATGCTTCTGAGCTACAACTGCTTGTTCTTGCTCTTAGCCCATGCCAGCAAACCTGCCACACCCCCAAACTGGCAGGGCTCTGCTGGCCAGTGGGCGGGGGTGACACCAAGGCCATGCCTGCTCGCCCTCCCTCCCTGCTCTAGGGAAGTGAGAGGTGCACATTTGCTCCTGCACACCTGGCCCAGAGGCGGAAAGGTGGGGGGAGAGGCCTTGGCCCACACATTTGCCTGGGGGAATATGGGAGAGCAAAGTCCCAGCCTAGCCCTTCACCTTTCTGTCTCAGCTTGCCCAGATGGAAAATGGGTTTAATTAAAATCCACCTCCCTGGAGTGCTGTGAAAGCCAGCAAATGTCTGCAAAATGTTTGAAGATCCTTGGTCTGAAAGTGCTATAGCAGCTCAAATGTGCGGCTGTGCAAAGTAGATAGGCAGACACCATCTGTTAAGGGCCAGATTGTCTGACAAATACATGGGCTTGAGGTAGAGGGGGCAGTACAGAGCCAAAGCTCTCCAGAGAGCCCTGGGAGGGACAGAAGCCTTCTCTGAGTGCCAAGTAACGTAGGCGAATGATACCACAGTCCTTGGTATAGGCACTGTGACTGCCTGGTTTGTGTGGCAGAGTGGGAGACCCCTTGGGCCCTCCATCCCCACTCTCCTGGCAAAGGTCAGGACCCTTCTTCAAAACAGGAAAAAAAGTGTCTTTCTGCCTGTTTCTGATGTAAAGACACCAAGCCAGATCCTTGCTTATGTAAATTGGCCTTGCCTCCATTGAAGTCAACATCTAACAGGTGGGGATCAGTCCCATGAACATCAATGGCCTCCCTAGTTCATACCAGGGTCTGTAAGCTTGCAAAACTTCCTAAAGAGACTTAACTGACCCTGTGTTGACATCTTCTATAAAAACTAAAGCCATGTTTTCCATCAATGTTGCCTACTGAGATGAATCTTTTTGCATCTGATGATGGGAGCGTGTAGCAGAACTGGGTGAATAATGGTGGTTTGGTTTTGTTGGTGGCAATCTGAAAAGTCAAAAAAAAATTCACTGCAAGTCCAACACCACATGAAATGTTTCAAAGATTTTGACTTTACATCGAGAGAAATTTTATTCTGGGTCAAATGAAACATTTATTTTAACTTTGACCATTCTAAATAATTTTTTAAAAATAAGACTAAAGGAATTTTTGAAGGTCATTTCAAACCAAAAAAATGAAACATTCTGATTTTTTTTCAGGTTGTTTTTCTTTTTTTAAACAATTTAGTGAAACTATCATGAACTCAGAAGGTGGGTGAGATAAGATCTTATCTCGGACCAACCTCTGTTGGGGGAAGGGACACACTTTCATGCTACACAGAGCTCTTCTTCGGGTCTGAGGAAGGAACCGGAGTGTTACAGCTAAACACTCCGCTTCCTACCCAGACCTTGAAGAGCTCTGTAAAGCTCAAAAGCTTGTCCCCTCTAGGGTGACCAGACAGCAAGTGTGAAAAATTGAGACGGGGATGGAGGGTAACAGGCACCTAGATAAGATAAAGCCCCAAATATTGGGACTGTCCCTATAAAATCGGGACATCTGGTCACCCTAGTCCTCTCGACCAACAGAAATTGGTCCAATAAAACACCTACCTTGTCTCGTCAATATTCTGGGACCAACCTGTCTACATTAACACTGTTACCATGAACTCCTAAAATGTGGTGGTGTCCCTGGATCTGCAGCTTTTTTCAGAAAAAAATCTTCAGCTGAAATTTCACCTAGTTCTAGTGTGAGTGGGTTTCTGTTGAAACACCAGGAAAATGTCAAAGGCAGGTTTGCTGATCACATTGGAGAGGCTAGATGGGCTGCTTTGACGACTGACTGGAGCGATTTAATGGGCAGAGCTGCTGGGAGTCTGGGACAATAGCCTTTTAAATGTCATCCATTGGAGGCTCCGTTGTCATACGTCCTCTGTCACAAACAGGGCAGAACAGAGTGTTACGTCTGGCACCCAGGAATTATACAAGGGGTGGCTCCAACCAAAACCCACTAGATCGGACTCTGAAGCACAGTTCCTGGGATTGCAGGATGCGCCTGTGTCAGTTTCTGCAGCGAGAGTAAGAAAGTGGTGCAATTTCGCAGTGAGCGCTGGGATTGGGACTGGCACCCATCCAGAGATAATGCAGTGCGATTGGTAGTAGTTCTGTGAGGGCAGCTGGGAGAGCCAGGGCAGGGGGGGAGCATGGAGAGAACGCTGAGGGAAAAATCTATAACATATAATAGTAAATGATAAACGCTCTCTTGGGTTACTCAGAACTGCAGCTGTAGACCAAAACTCTCTGCTGACGTGACCTATTTAAATGCTGCACTACCTGCAATGAACCACTAGCTGTCACTCTGACTCCACAATGAACACAGCTGTGTTGCTGGTCCCCTGTTCATGATTTCCTGTCTCCAATCTACCCCAGCAGAGAAATGTGTCCTGCATATGGCCTGAGCCTCCCTGCCAGTGAACTCCAAAGGCACTTTGCCACTGGTGTCGGTGGAGTAGGAGATGCTGAGGCCTGACTTTTTTCAGATGTGCTTCTTAGGTTGGTGCCTAAAGATCCAGCTCTGAAGAGCAGCATCAGACAAGGCCCAGCTTTTAAAATGGGCACATCAGCTTGCACAGCTTGTGCTACCTTAACCAGACTTTTCTGTATCTCGCAGTTGTCAATCCTGTGCCTGAGCTGAGAAACCAAACTAACCCCGCGCTCACGGGCTGTAACATTGGGGGTCTGTTGGGTCACATTCCATTAGCCGCCAGGGCTGCCAGCTGGAGCCCCTAACCCTGCCTGCTGAGTGATGTCCTGCTGCTTCTCTGCTGGGCCTGACAGCTTAAGCAAAACCAAACTTCACACTAGTGTAGCTCCGCTGACTTCAGCAGAGACACTCCTGCTACAAGGGAGACGCAGATCAGGCCCTTTATGTTGCACCAAAGGATTAGTTCATTGCTGCCACTCACTCACATCCCACAGTGGGCACGGATTCCCTGAAGTCATTTTTCACATAGCGGAAGGCTATGCTTGACTTTCCCACGGCCGTGCTCCCCAGCAGAACCACCTTGTAGATGTAGGCTTGCTCCGTGGACGGCCCCGCCCCCACCTGCTGCGTTCTTCTTGGGGCCATGTTCTGCAAAGAAGAGAGAACCCTGTTCAAAAGGCATTGACAGTGCGCTCCAGGGCCCTCGGATGATTAGCTGCATACACTCTAAAGAGTTAGGCCCCAGGCCTCGATTTCCCACTCAGTGTAGCAGGAGACGTGGCTCCAGTTTAACCCTTACTGCACCCCTGTTCCAATCATTCAAGCTTAACATGCTTAAAAGAATCCTAATGGGAGTCTAACCCTACGGGTACATGTACAGTACGGGGGGGCTGTACCGGCATAGCTCCGTCGGTGTATTGGCCAGTATAACGCAGTGGTATAGATACAACCAACACCAACAGAAATGGGGGTTTTCCTTTAGTGTAGGACACCACTTCCCCAACAGACAGGCGCTTCAGCGATGGAAGCATTCTTCTGTCAACACAGCTGCAGCCACCGTGCGGGCTAGGTTGCCATGGCAATGTCATGCAGGAGTGTGGGCAATCACAGGGCAACGTGCTGACCTAACTTAGGTGTAGACCAAGTCTAATCCATAGACTCATCAACAGCCTGAGCTGCTGTGGCCACAGTCACAATGTCAGGTGGCCTCTTGTAGCAGCACTGTGAACTCCAGAGTCCCTATCCTAAATACTGGTCATAGCGCTCCAACCTGTTTCTCCCCCCCTCCCCCCCCCCAATACCTGACCTCCTGAGAAAGCTCTTCTGTCAATACACTGGTTTGGGCTCTTGGAACAAACTTGATACAGGTGGTCCCAAAGCTTCCAGCGCTAGGCTCACAAGGGGCAGTCCGGATGCACAGCCATGAATCAGTCAGACTTTTTCCTTACCAAGAAACCTCACTGGCCCTATACCTGTGGTTCTCAGGAGTCTCAAAGGCCAGGCGAGGCTGGCTATGGTGGGAGGCTAGGGGGGAAAAACCCATCAGTGGCTGAACTTTTAACCCTAGCAAATTTGTCTTGAAGTTGGTTTTTAGTGCTTGGTGTTATGAAGATGGGCCACATTTTCAAGGCTATATTCAGCCTTAGCAATAGCTTAAAAAAATAAGGGGACCTGTGTCCAGGGTTTCACAGGCCCCCAGCTCCAGCTGTAATAATGACTGAGACAGATCCATGAACCCCTAAAGACAAGCAACCCATGAAAACAAACGCCTATCAGAGACAGTGATTATTTTTTTAAATGGCTCCTTTTGTAAACTTTGATAGTCAAATCTCTGTATCTTCTCTCCTGCATCTATCTCTGCCTTTGTCGAGTGATTTGAGATCCTTGGGTAAAAGACTCTTTATCACAGCTGAGTAATTGTTACAGGGAGGAGCTCACTTTGAAGATGGCTGATCCTAGACACAGAGCTAGGTTCTACCTGGAGCTGACAACCTGCCCACACAAACATCAGAATTGTGTGCCCTGCTCTTCCACCCATCTACCCCTCCTCCCATGGGTTACTGTGGGGCTCAGTGACCGAGCCCCGGGGTGTATAAGCCATTATCAAGTTTTAGATGCATTTAGAAGCAGTCTGTGTGGCTCTCAAAATGAAAGATTTAATCTTCCTAGACCTAGACCGAGCGATTAAAGCAGATCAAAAGAAAAGGAGTTCACCAAATGAAGTGCTGGGCTGACAGAGATCTGTCAGGCGGGGGAGGCAGCTTTCCTTGCATCGTCCTGTGGAGATGGAGACTGGACGCAGAGAAGGGAAATGAGGAAAAGTGAATCTGAAAACAATCTCAAGCCAGCCAAACTCTGCACCATGGAGTAAAAAGAAGCAAAACTTCATCGTGTTGAGCAAATGTAAGAAACAAAACACCATCCCCAGAATTCTTGCCAGCTAGAATCTTCTGACCATGTGCAACTCTCCAACATGACACCCCACTTCGTAGGGGCATTTCCTGGGGTTCCCCCTTCTCTCTCCCTCCATCATTATTCAGACTATGCCAGACGGGAGAGTCTTTGGCATAAAAAGAGACCGGACATTGGAAAGCTGTTAGCATCTTCCTCTGAGTGTTTCTGAAATTCTCCTATAGTGCAGGAAATTGCAAGACAACGCTGAACAGAAACTTTATCCAAAAACATTGTGAATTGCAGCTGTTTAATAGAACTTACCAGTGGTAAGTTGTCTTAAGAAATCCATAAACATGCATCAAATCCAATGAATTTGCTCCCCTTTCTATCAGCCATAAATGTAAAACACAACCGCCTCAGAGGGCAGCACTGCATTAACAACGTAAAATGCCATGTAGAACGAGACTCCATTATCCCCTCCCCTATACCTGATACAGGACACCAGTGCATATCTCCATAGGAACATACCCACGCAGCAGGGGATCACTGGTCCCTCTAGAATGGCAGCCTGTCTCCAACAGTAGTCATGGCTAGTTGCTCCAAAGAGGGTGACCAGGACCTAACTTTCCCAGAGGGGAGGTTTCTTCCAAATCTAATCCAGTTTATGGACTAAACCATGAGTTTCTTGCCATCTAAATTATTTTAACCCGATCACATCTCCAAAGACCCACCTCCTCGTGTCTCCTTGGCACCAGACTTTCCATAGAGCAGTTTCTGTTTTCATCCCTTTTCCCTTAATTGGCTACACTCTTCTTTCTCCTTTACTCACATAGGGCCACTTCCTCACTCTTTCCGTGTTTATCCCTCTGATTTATTTATTGCTCCCTTCCTCCATCTAAGCTGCCTCCTCTCCCCCATCTGTTTAGGTTTTTGTAAGGGTGCCCGTCACCATGTTATCTGAGCACCTTGCAGAAAGCCATGCTTAGCTCTTACACGGCACTCACTCCACAGACCTCAAATCCCTTTACAAAGGCATTATTATTACCCAGCTGGGGCAATGGAGGGGAAGTGACTGGTTCTGTGTCACGCAGCAGCCCAGAGCCAACCAGCAACAGAACCTCCTAGGTCTCCTGACTCCCAGGCCAGCCCTTGATCAACTGGACCACACAGTCTACTCCGTTAGCATTCTCTTCCATTCCCCCCTCTGTCCAAGGTCATCTTGAGCAACCCCGGTTGTTCACCTGGAGCCAGCCCAGATCTGCTAAACCTTAGGCTCTAAACTCAGGCTTGGGGGAATTTCTTAGGCCCTCAGGAATCATCGGACTCTTAATGGTGGAGCAGCTGTGGGTACCACAGACATGAGTGGGGTTTTCTTTCCCATTTCCCTGGGGAGGAGAGACAGTAGGAGACTCCAGGCTGAGACACTGCTGCTCCACCTTCTGGCTAGGAACCCCAGCAACTTTCCATCTAGGTACAGGGAGCAATTCTTCCCCCTGTCTGGCAAGTCTTCACTCCCTCAGCCAGGGGTAGGGACACAAGGAAAGGAAACTGGGCTCCCCCAAGGCGGGAGGGAAAGGCCAAGAAGGTCTCCTGCTTTTTGCAAAGCAAATGGTCCTGCTATCCCTGCTGTTCTCCCTAGTTCTAACCCTTGTCACCAAATACTTTGCATGTAGTGACTTCTTTAGTAGGCTGAAAAGGCAAACGTGTCTTTTCAAAGCACATCATCCGTCACTGAGAACTCTCTCCAATTCCCTCTGGCTTGGCAGTTCCTATGCTTGGTATTGTCCTAAAGGTTTGTGTAAGATGAATGTGGGTCTCTTGTGTTTTCACCCTGCCCCTTTGGAAAGCTTGACCAAGAGCCACACAGCCATGTTTTAATTAAATGAGTGAGACTACAAGGTGGGACGTGGCTTTCAGTTCTCTAAGTATTTTGGTAACTCCAGAAAAATTATGTATTTACTCCCCTAGCACCTCGAGTGTGCAAGGCTCTTCAGCTGGGTAAAAAGGCACTATCCCCTACAAGTCAAGGCTTCTGATTTTAGGTTTTAACCAACAAACACCAATGAAATCGGTGTTCATCCAACAAACACCACAAAAACACGCCGTTTCTCTTGACTTCACCCCTTTCCCAGTGTGGTTTGTTTATGTAGGCAAAATGGCCCTGCTTCTGGCTGTATCTAAGGGCTTATCTACATGGAGCAGTAATGCAGGCTCTGGGAGTATGATTTCTAAAGCGTGCCTTAATTGATCTGTGTAGACCCTGCTGGTGCACACTAAAAGCTCCCTAGTGTGCTTTAACATAGGTGCTGTTTGAAACCATACTTCATTAAAGCACACTAGGGAACAAACACACTAAATGCTAACCCAGGAGTTTAATAACAAGGATACAAAGGTTAACCTAATATGCACGTCATCTTTTATCCACATGATAAAAATGAAAGTACAGTAGAACCTCATAGTTACAAACAACCTCCATTCCGGAGGTGTTTGTAGGTCTGAACAAAACATTATGTTTGTTCTTTCAAAAGTTTGCAACTGAACATTGATTTAATACAGCTTTGAAACTTTATTATGCAGAAGAAAAATGCTGCTTTCTCTTTATTTTTTTAGTAGCTTACGTTTAACACAGTACTGTAGTGTATTGGCTTTTTTCATTTCTCTGCTGCTGCCTGATTGCATACTTCCAGTTGCAAAGGAGGGGTGTGGTTGACTGGTCAGTTCATAACTCTGGTGTTTGTAATTCTGAGGTTCTATTGTAGATCCTATTCACAGGAGCGGCGCCAGGGTTTTGGCGCCCTAGGCGCAGGGCCGGCTCTACCCATTTCGCCGCCGGTCCCGTGGCTCCGGTGGACCTCCCGCAGGCGTCCCTGCGGAGGGTCCGCTCGTCCCGCGGCTCTGGTGGACCTGCCACCAGAGCCACCGGCCGCCCTCCCGGCAAAATGCTGCCCCCCCCAAATCCTGGCGCCCTAGGCGACTGCCTAGGTCGCCTAAATGGAAGCGCCGGCCCTGCCTATTCAGACAAAAATTTTGGGAAGTACCTGGAAAAAATCTTCCCATGACAGTATCAAAGAATGCCCTGGAAAAACCCTGCTTTGAGGACATGTACATAGACCTCAAATTTCTAAAAATAAACCCTGAAAACCAGAGGCCCTGAAGATAGATAAACCAAAATCAGGTACTGGGGGAGTACATCATGCAAGCCAAAATAACTGAGGCAATGCTTGTATATATTTTTGATGATTAACACTTAATTAGTGGTTTGTTTTCAAAGCACTGAGCAGTCCCTAGATGTGTTTAAAAATACACAAAATCCAATTGGGGAGGGAGGGGGAAATGTAATTGCGTGTGAAATTATCTTCATGCAGAATCACTCCTGCCTGCATCGTCCAAGTGCACAATCATGCAAGAACATGCACAGCGTCTCTCATATAACCATATTCTTAAGTCTTCGCAGGATCAGAGCTAGTGATTATAACTGCAGTTATAGGTTTGTTATAGTTGTGTCAGCATCTGGGTTTTTGTCTAAATGCCTTCGAATCAAAGCCACTTCTCCCAGCCTACCTGGTTAAGAACACCAGTGTTAGATCCTCAGCTGGTGTAAACTGACGTAGCCCTAGTCACCTCGGTGGAGCTACAATTATTTTTGGCAGCTGGGGATCTCGCCCCAATGTGTATAACTGAAATCAAAACCGCTCCCACTCACACCTACCTCAAGCAGCAACACATCTAGCAGCACAGACGGTTCAACTATGCAGTAATGTGCCTTGCATAACTCTCTCACAACAGACAATCAACCTGTGGAACTTGTTGCCATCGGATGATGCAAAGGCCAAAAGCATAACTGGTTTATGAATTAGATAAGTTCATGGATGGAGGATAGGTCCATCAATGGGTATCATCCAAAATAGTCAGGGATGCAGCCCCATGCTCTGGGTGTCCCTCCCTCTGACTGCCAGAAGCTGTTGGACTGGATGACGAGGACGGATCACCCGAAACTGCCCTGTTCTGTTCATTCAATCTGATGCATCTGGCAGTGGCCACTGTCAGAGACAGGATACTGGGCTAGGTGGATAGCCATTCTTATGGGCCCATTTTTGACCCCAAAATCTCTTCTTTCAGTTAGGAAAAATGTGCCACTGCAGCTAAAGCACTAAGTCAAGAGTCTGCATGAAAAGTATCTGCCTCGGAAGCAGATCTGGGTCTGGTTTTTAATCTGGCTCCATTGCTATTTTTCTCATTGTCCTATTTATTATAAAATAATAAATGCAAAACCTTTGTTAGTGAGATATTACACTAAACCTCAGAGGCAGGACTAACTTGTCAATAGAGCTGGAAGGAAAATCTTTCAGGAAGGAAAGTGGTTTTTCAAACAATACAATACAGCTGCGGAAAATGTCTATATTGTTTGAAATGTTTTGCCAAAACAAAGGAAAAGTGGATTTATTTTAAATGGAAAAACTTCTGACTTCCAGGCTTTTTCTTTCCTTTTTTTCCTCTTTCCATTCCCTGTCTGTAGAAAAGAAAAGGAATGGAGGCAGGTGGGGAAATAAGTGGTTTGTTTGTTTTTGTTTTGTTTTTGTTTTTTCCTGATTCAATGAAGAAAAATATTTCTGAGAAAATTCTGGGTTTTTTTCTCTTGAAAATTTTCACTGAAAATTTACCTTCCCCCCCCTCCAACCCTGCTTATTAGTATTACACTCAGGCTTGGGTACCATATGGGGCGGGGAGGATGATAGTGCCTCCCAGGAGGAGTTTATAGGGCTGTCCTTCTCTAGAGCTGCCCACTATCTCTTGGAGTGTTAGATGAGATCATTTAAGTTAGAGCCACTGTTCGAGGTGGCCAGCAGGGGGTATGTAGCCAGAAGGTAACGGGGGGTGCAAAACGGAAACCCAGACAGTCATGAATTTACCCAGAGTCTGGTGGCCTGGTCTCTCTGTGTGGAACAAGCACAGAAGGGATGAATCTGGTGCACTATGCACTCTGCCTCTTCCAATCATGGTCACCCAATTTGGGCAGAGCTGGGTCTTTTGCTAGTGCGAGCACTTTGCACTTCCTGAATTCCCTCACTGTTCCCATCCCCAAGAGGAGGATCCAGCGTGGACATGGTCTCTGGGCTGTCACTTCCCCATTAGTGATCAGCGTCAGGCAGGGGACAGACTGAACCTAGCGCGATTGTGGATGCAGGCGGCTCCTTGCTTACTGGCACGGAAGAGCTTATTAAACCTATGGGTTGTGCACACAGCTTTGTCTAGCCGGAACCAGGCTCGTATTATCATCCCTTGTTCTCACTACCTTGCTATTCTGTTTCTTTCTGTGCTAAATGACTGGGGTTTAAGCTTGGGTGGAGCAGAATTAATAACAACACCTGGCTCTTACATAGAGCTCTCATCAATAGATCTTCAAGCACTTTACCAAAGGAGTATCATTATCCCCACTTTACAGATGGGGAAACTGAGGCACACGGGGGAAGTGATTTGCCTAGGTTCACCCAGCAGCCCAGCTGGCCCAGGTGTCCTGAGTCCCAGCACTGGGTTCTGTCCACTAGTTCAGAGTTGACTAAAGATCAGGGAATAATGCACCCCCTAAAAAATCTGGCCATTTTCTTATGGAAATTATAGTAGGGGTTAAGCTTACTAGCACCAAGTAACGTGCTGAATATTGTCAAGGCTCCCTTCTAAGTGAGAGATGGGGGATGTAAATACCATTGTTCACGATCCAAGGCATGAGAGACGGCTCCTGCCTCCCGGTTTTCTATATGTATTTCTCATCCTTTGTTGTACATGAATTGCAGAAGTATTCCCCTCCCCCTCTCTCTCCCCTCCCCTCCCCCGCACTCTGCCAGGAGCACTTCTAAAGAGCCCTGAGAACCAAAGACCAGCCCACCTGACAGCCGAGCAGGGAAACTCTGACAATGCTCTTGTGCCAGTGTGACAGGGCATCTGAGAGAAAAACACTCAACAAAGCTACCCCAGCTACCTCTCATTACTTAAGCTACACTGAGGCCATGTCCACAGCAGAAAGCTTGCACCGGTCTGACTAAAATCAATCTGGTTACCTCCCAGGAAACCCAAATTCAGATGCACTTGAACCCATTTAGCCCCCTGCAGAATGATTTTCGCTATACCAGCTGCACTAATGCAGCAAGTTTTCTAATAAAGACAAAGACCTAAAAGGAAAGAGGGGTTAGATGCCAGGAGAAACTACAGAGCTGCCTCAGGCTTTACAGAAAGTCTCTGAAACTGGTTAGCTCCCTAATTTAGGGGGAGGGGGAGGGAAGAATGGCAGTGCTGGGGGAACTGTCCCTGAACCAGCAAGCCCCCCAAACAGAAGGAAAGGGTCTGCCTGGTGATTGCTGAGAGGAGACGCGTGGACGGATCCCATAAGAAAGCAAGCCAAGACCATGGCCGGACTGAAGCCAGGCTGAGCAGGCTCCGAGACTAGGGAGAAAAGAAAGCTAGCTGATGACCCCCTCCTCTCCTGCACAATCCTGTATGTTAATAATTGTTAGGATATAGATATTCAGGCCTGTCTGCAAAGGCCTATACTTTAAGAATTTAGGTGTATTCTTATCACTTAGCTAGTTATAGAGGTATAAAAGAAAGAATAAAAAATCACTGTCTGTGTAGTGGCCTTCTCTTACTGTGACAGTCTGAGGCCTGGTTCTTTAGCAGCCATAAACTGGGAAATGTATGGTCGGGTCCTCACATTCCAAACTAGTCATATTAAAATAAGGCAATCTGGGGCTGTTAGGAAGGTGATTCGATCTATCACCTCCAGAGAAAGGGAAGAGCCTAGAAATTTAGTTTGATAGTTTTCTGTCTGGTAAGAACTCACTTTTTTACTGCTGAGGTGGTGATGATACAAGAGAATTTGATTTTTATCTACTTGGAGAGTTGGCTCTTTTGTCTTTTAAAGAACACCAGTAAAAATGGGCTCTCGTGATGACACGGTCTCGGCACAGGTTCTTTAAGCTGCCATTTCATTTAAAAGCCCGTTTGTACCTATGGCCAAGCCTTTGAAAATAGGAGCCTAAAGTTAAACTCCCATAATCTGTCTTTAGGCACCTGTCTGATTTTTGAAAGCACTGAGCACCCAGCTGATCCCATGGTTGCTCCACACTGTAGAAATCCAGGCCCCTGGATTTAGATGCCTCAGTACAGGTGTGTGTGTGTGTGGGGGGGGGTAATTTTAGGTGCCTATTTTTGAACATTTTAGCTGAGGTTGTTTGGGTCATCTTCAGGGTGCTGAAGCTGATGCGGAGTATACACAAATGGTCATTGCTAAAGCTTACTTTTACCTAAAGATCAGCTTGGGATATGAGGGTCTAAATGGGAAGAGGACATTTCTGGATGGTATTGTACCAATGCAGGCCCGATCCATTCTCACCAAAGCCGCTGGAAGTAGGACTGGGCCCTTATTCTTGAAAGAAAATGTCTAACCCAAATGAGTTATAGAAATAGTCTCACTTTATTGCGGGATTATCTTGGGACTCCTGAGGTCTGAGTCTCATCTGTGATGGATCCCTGCATTCTGATCAAACCTTCTCCATCATTCTTTCAAGCCCTGCTGGGAGGGGCAAGCCCCTCCCCCCTCGTTTCCCCCCCCCCCCCACACCCAAACTCTGACCTCAACTCTGGGAAGCTGAAAGGAAGCTGCCTTTCTCCACGGTACACCCAGCTCCTGGTCAAGCAGCGCTTTGGTGCTCAGTGAAGTTCTTTGCCTCTTTCAACCCTAGGTTCCTTGAGACAGAGCCTGGGTCTCCTCTGTGCAATGCTCAGCACTCAACTCACGATAGGCAATGAATGATCCAACAGAGTTTTCCCCTGAAATTAACCAAAGATGCACTGCCATCTCAGTCAGGTTACACACACCTTGGCCTGCAGTGCCCTGTGCCCAGATTGCTAATATACCCAAAGGCGCTTTGAAATGCTTTAAAAATTCAATATGTGCAAGTACATCACCTTCTCAGCCTGCTGCAGGTTTGGTGTCCCCATCTCCCCACCCTCTGCTCTTACAGGGTATTCACAGGGGAAGAGCTCACCTTTTTAAACATTGCTTTGCTTCTAGGTGGGGTGGGAGGAGACGTCTTCAATCCATTGAAAGTTGGAAACAATGCTGGTTGGGAAGCAGCGGTAGAGCAGGGCTGTGCAGGTGCTCAAACAAGTTAAATCCAATCCAGGCAAACTAGAAAGTAAAAAGCACACCTCTTGAAACTCCCCACTGAGAGCCCGGTACTTTCACCAGCACGGTGGTTGCTCCTAAAGATCAACACACAAACACAACAGCGCTTGGTAAAGTTTAAGGTCCAGTGATTCAGCAGCTAGCTGATTTGCCTTTCAGACTGCAGAGCCATAAAAACCTGTAATCAAGGTGAGTTGTGATTTGAGTGGAGCTGGCCTCTGTTCCGAAGGGCGGGGCCCTGCGCACTCCAGTGAAAAGCTGAGGAGAGTGATTCTGCTGGCCCGGGTTCCCTTCCTTTCTACAGTTTCATAATCCTATTCCTTTCTGTCTTTCTGCTGGGTGCTGCAAGCGTTGTGTCCGCCCCTTGATTTCTTGTTTCCATTGTGATTCGCGACCAAGTAACATCCTGCTTATACAAAAGAGTGACTCACTAGTTTGAAGGCAGCAGCACTGGGAATTCAGGAAGTTGTTAATATTCCTAAAAATCTTCAGGCCTGATCCTTGGACCTGCTGAGCTGTGCTCAGTGCAAGGTGGGGGAGGGGGAAGGGTTCCATTCTCAGCTTCAGAAATGATGGAACAGGCCCCCTAGGTTCACTCCAGAGCCCGAGATCACCTGTATTCTCGCCACCCCGGGTATAGGTGCTAGAACTAGGGACACAGGGGGAGCAGCTTGAAGTGGTTTCCATCATATACGGGGCTTACAATTTGGTTCAATGGCTCTCAGTACCCCCACTATAGAAATTGTTCCAGCACCTCTGTCCCGGGAGGGCCAGGTAAGGTTAGGTGTTACTTCTCATCTGTGCATTGATGCTCTGTTCATGCCCTTGCGCCAGGAGATGTTTTGGCCAGTACGCAGAGCAATTCCAATTTTCAGGGATGTATTTTCTGCTTGCTACATGGTTGTGAATAGCAAATCTACTCTCCTTGCAAAGAACCAGAGAGGGTGGAACGGAGGTGGAGACAGACTCTAAGACTTGGATTTTCTTGCTTCCTTTTTAATTAAAGGAATGACTAGTTACTGCAGGCAACTGGAGCCTGCTTGTTCATAGAGAAAGAGGGCTCTTGTCTCTCTCAGGAAGCCTAATATAGCAATAGTGAGGAAACCACTGCCCATTAATGTAATGGCATAACCTGCATAGAGAATGAGAAGAGACAGCAAGGATTGCAGCTGGTGTAAACAAGCATCTGTCAGTGTGGACAACACTTGCAATTTTAGCACAAGTCTCATGATGACATTCGGTGTCTTTGCCTTCAAGCCTCACCTCTCGGAATCATGTAATAACGTGATAATCTGATTGGTTTTGTTTTTAAGCAAGTTTCTAGCCCTTGTGGGTATGGAGAAAAATTTGAAAACATGAGCCTTAAAAGCAGGAGAAAAACAAATTAAAATCTCGACATTTTAAAGCCAATCTTGTGATTTTGGGGGCCTGATTCGTTGGATCTCTGTTATAGCCAAAGAAATGCAGAGTAATGCCATTGTGGGTGCTAAGGAATTACACCAATGTCATTCAGAGCTGGTCTGTATACCAACTTGCACCAATATAACTAAATCTGTTTCCTATAACGGAGTGGGTTATTTTGGCACAAACCCTTCCATGGCCACTCTTATTTCTGAATCAAAGTGACTAAAGTCAAATTTTTACCAACTTAGCAAAAGCGATTTAACCCTCTTTTTTTCCTTTTTTTCTTTTTCTCTTCTTTTCTGAAACGAGTGTGTCTACACACAGTTTAGTACCAAAATAACTGAACTGGCTCGAATTATTATTGTTTTGGTGTGAATCTGTAGATCTGTAGATGGGCCCTGAGAGCTGACTCTGACCCCTCTGCATAGAAGAGGTGCCACTGCAGGCTGGAGGTAATGAAAGCATTGCACTTCCAAGTGGAAACCGCTTGGTGGGTGCACTGTGCCATTTTCAGAGCACGCGGGCTTTCCGTTCCGACCATCAGTTTCAGGACTTAAAGATGCCACATCCCCTCTCTTCCACTCCCCCCCCTCCCCGCATCAGCTGGTGAGGGAACTTGATGGGGCCAGCAGTGAAAGGGGAACAGTCCTTTAGTAGCAAGAGAGGGGGAGCCTGGAGCACTGAGCCTGGTGCAGGACCTGAAGCCTGAACCAGAGGCTGTGAACCAAAGTCAGGCCGTGTATTAAAGCGGAGACTCACAAGTTCACTGTCTGGTACGTGAACTTGGCAGTCGCTGACGGTGTTGTTAAAACACAGGCACTCCTAAGAAGTACTAGGCACCAGACATTTACGTAAGTACATTCCAGAAGGCTAGTACAGATGTATAGACAATATAGTGCAAGATAAGGTGATTTGAGAGAACAGTGAAAGGACATGTTTTGTCTGAGATATCAGGAACAAGGGGAGGTAACAAACATGTCATGAAACATGCGAGATGGTATGAAAGTTGTTTAGCCCGGTTGTTTGTCTCGGTCTGTAAATGTTGGGGTACTCCACTTTGTGTGACGGAGGGGACAGCAGAGATTCCCGCTGCTAACTGAGCTGCTCCTTGCCAAGAGGCACTCCTGTTAATGTACTTGTGCAAGGCATTAGGATTGTGCCTTGAGGGCAATAAACCTGGTCGAGTGCCTTTGTCACTGAACCATGCCTGTGGTCTTTCTCTAGGAGTAACATCAAGGTCTGCTGAATTAGCAGGCTGTGCTCTCTGCTAGTGCTGATCACACTGGAGCAACCAGGAGAGGAGCACTGAGCGGTTGTAACAGTTTAGCAGCCTTGACACCCTGCAGCAGCAACATTATTCCACCCTTCTAGAAGTCCCTGTGGTGAAGGAGGGAGATACTCACTAAGTCATAATAGGTAGTGCCTCATCCTGGGGGTCTCTGGCACCCATTGGCCGACTGGGGGAACTGACTGGCCAGCATTCCCCAGCTCCTAGAATTTAACTCTGAGTGGGGGCCATATGGAGTCTCTTTCGGCTCCGTTCCAGCAGCCATCCTACTCACACAAACAAGGACCGGGAACCTGGCCTGACAGATGATGCAGGTCTAGCTGATTGCCTCTGTAGGGGGTCAAGAAGGACTTTTTTTCTCCCATGGGCCCACTGGCAAAGGACTAGGGAGTTTCTTCCCTTCCTCACAGCCCCTTCAAGCCACAGTGGGGTAAGTAGGAATGTGGCTAGTACCATAGGCGCCGACTCTGTGGGTGCTCGGGGGCTGGAGCACCCACAGGTAAAAGTTCCTTCTTATCGCCAGTCGTTGGAACTGTGGTGTCTTGCTCAGCAAGCTCTCCACGTTTCCCTAGCTTCTATCTACTTCAGTGTTTGTTTTCCTTAGTTAGTTTAGTTAATAGTTAGTGTAGTTTTAATAGTTGGCTGTCGGAGTGGGGGGTTCCCCTCCAACCCGACCACACTCTCCCTGGGGACTCAGGGCATGCCTAAGTCCCAGGGGTTCAAACCCTGCAAGTCCTGCAACAAGCCTATAGGTGACCCCCCCGCCACGATGCTTGCTTAAAGTGTCCTGGGGAAACACATCAGGTGGATAAGTGCAGGATTTGCAAAGGGTTTCGCCTGAGAACAAAGAAGGTGCAGGACTTTAGACTGAAACAGCTCCTCATGGAGGCAGCACTTAGATCGCAACCAGCATTGGCGCAGCAGGACCCAGCATGGCTGCGTAGTGCCCCGGCAGCAGTGGAGATGGCACCGTGGGAGGACTCTGGACGAGACCCGCAGCACCGCCATTCTCCGGTGTGGAAACAGTTGGAGATGACTCTGCATCGGTCCCATTCCCTGGCACTGGAAACCAGGGAGGAGTGGTTCCTGACTTCAGGACTCAACCCCTCGGAATCAGCCAACGGAGCGCGTCCCAGGGAGGAGCCCCCAGTGCCGAAAACTTCAGAGCCGGTGCCGTTGACTTCAGTCCCTCAAGGGGGGCCATTGAGTCCGATGCAATTGGACTCACCATGTCAGGTGGTGGAGGAGGTACAACTGCCTTCCACCCCAGACACATCTGAGGCCACAAGAGACCTGATAGACAAGATGGCACCACGGTCCCTGGCCCTTCGCGCCAAGCCCCCGATGCCACAGCGTGCGGCACTGTCCTGCGGAAAGCCTGCAAAGCTCCGCCCCTCGGCACCACCAGAAACAAGATACTGCTCAGAGTCCCGGCACCGCTCAGAGTCCCGCCAATGCTTCCGTTTGCAGCCTTGATCGCCGTTGCGCAGCAGGTCCCAGTCCCAGCACAGTCCATCTTGGCACCGTTCCAGATCATCGTGCAGACCCTGCTTGTGTCACCGTTCCCCAGCCTCATGGCACCACTCCCCGACCCAACAGTGCTCAGCACTGCCCTGGCCCTCGCGGTCTAGGTCTACATCTTTGGGCTTGAAGACAGGATGTAAAGTCTTAGAGTAGGCCCGATGCAAGCCGGCGTGGGCCAGACCAGATGGGTGTGACACCATGGCCCACACAGTGGCAGGGGCCAGCCCAGTGGCCATTTTGGACCCCTTGGCCGTACCACCAGGCCCAGGGCACCCAGTCCAGGGGCTCCCCTTCGGTGGCATCCGAGGTGAGGCTCCCAGAGGCAGCAGCCAGCTGTTCCACCCCAAGGGGTGCGGAGGAGTTACCAGTGTAGCGCCCCTCTCCACCTGATTACCTCCTTTAATGGCAATCCGCTTACAGGTTCTAATGGACAGGTCTGTGTACTTTTGGATCCCACCACCCACTCAGTAGGGTGAATCTTTTTTTCTTTTTTGTTATTAAATTATTTGGCGGTGCCTCCACCCCCCTCGCTCCTTCCTGGCAGGGTCACCAGGGCAGCTTGGGCGGAAAATTCTAACTACAGAGGAATCCCCACTTACTTGCCAGATAGTTGGAGACTTCCAAGAAATAACACAACACATAAAAATATATTCAACACAACAATTATATTAAACAGGCAACAAATACAACATAACAGGGTGAAACACTATTTTTAGGGTCACCGGTGCCCACACTTAAAATACCCGTGTCTGGATGTAACAAATGTAAAACTAGTGTCCTGTTGGTACGCGTACTTTGCTGGGGCCCTTGATGACCTATACAATTCTCTGCAGAGGTTTAGCAGTGTGGCTGACTGGGTTCAGTACAGCCCAAAGGACCCACAAGTGGGAGGAGGTGGTGAATCCCTCCACAGATGTAATAAGCGGTAGATTATAAAATCCTCAAACCCTCACTCCCTGGCTTGAGGACACAGTTCAGGGAGTAGGGGGTCCCCAAAACAAATTCCCTGACTAACTAACTAAAGACAGTGCACTCACGATGATCTTCAGGGTTGAGGATGACGTTGGACTCCTCAGTCACTGCAGAGAGGCTGCTGTCTGCGGTCAGGGATCCTCCTCAGGCAGGAGTCAGGCTGCGTTGGTCCCAGGATTTCCCCTCACCTCAGGGCTCAAGGTGTCGGTTATACAACTACCCTCATGTCCAAACTGTAACCTCCTAGCCCAGCCTCCAGTCACACACTCCGCAGGCAGCAGCCCTGGACTAGCAGCGCTGACCATGTGGGGACTGGTCTCACCAGGGGAGCTGGAGGCGAACCCAGCCTGGCTGGGGAAATTTCTCAGCAAACGTAACAATTGGGAATCATCCGTGGGGAAGGAAAACCCAGTTCCCCCTCTGGCCTCCTTGTCTTCCTCTCCGGATGAGGCTGTGGTGGGCATCTCCACCTCTGGGCCTCCCCCTATAGACAGCCATGCCCACCAGGAACTCCTACACCAGGTGGCAGAAAATATGAACCTGCAGGCTGAGTAGGTGGTAGAGTCCGAGGGCCCTATGATGGATATCCTGGCACTGGAGGGACCATCTGGGGTTGCTCTACCACTCATGAAAATTATCCAGGCCAATGCAAAGACCATTTATCAGACTCCGGCCTTCATCTCTCCCACTGCCAAAGGGGTGGAGAAGAATCATCCCCCTAATGGGTACAAATACCTATTCACACACCCACAGCCCTGTTCCCTGGTGGCGGCTGTAGTGAATGAGAAGGAGAGGTGGGAACAGCAAGCCCCAGTGCCTAAGTCCAAGGACACCAAGCGCCTGGATTTATTCAGCTGCAAAGTATACACCACAAGGGGCTTGCAACTCGGGATTGCCAATCAGCAGGCAATCCTGAGTAGATACAACTTCAACTCCTGAAAGTCGATGCTGACCTTTAAGGAACTGATACCAGCAGAGTCCAAAGAGGAGTTTGGGGCTATTGTTGAGGAGGGCAAGGCAGTGGCACAAACCAATTTATAGGCCTCACTGGATGCTGTGGACTCGGCAGCGTGCACCTTGTCCTTGTGGCTGCAGGCCTCGGGGCTCCCTCCCAAGGTTCAACAAACTATGCAGGACCTGCCTTTCAATGGGGTGGGTCTGTTTGGACTCCAGGCTGCATAGCCTAAAGGATTCCAGGGCTACAATGAAATCCTTGGGTATGCACACCCCGGCAACCCAATGAAAGCCCTTTAAGCCCCAACCGCAGCAACAGCGGACATATCCTCCTCGGCTGCGGCAGGATCCCTACAGACGCAGGGGCAGAAATGGCAGGTGCAAGCCCTCCCATCCTCTGTCTGGGCAGGACCAAGGCCCGACTAAACCTTTGTTGGGCTCAAAGCAGTCATTTTGAAGGTGCACTCGAGGACGGAGCTCCTGTCTCAGCATCGGATCCTTCCCGTGTTTTCTGAATCGTCTATCCCACTTCTACCGTGCTTGGTCCCAAATAACATTGCACCGCTGGGTGCTCCGCATGGTAGAAGTGGGATATTCTCTCCAGTTCTGCCCAGCCTCTGGCCCGGGAGGCTCGCCCCTGGCCCCTCCCCTACTGTTCCCCCTCCCCCGCAGCCTCAGCTCGCTCGCTCCGCGGCCGGCGCAATGCTCTGGGCGGTGGGGCTGTGAGCTCCTGGGGCAGCGCATCTGCAGAGCCTGGCCTGACCTGGTCTCTGTGCTGCATGGTGGCCGCAGAGACGGCGGCGGCAGCAGCATGGCCCGGCTCTAGCCGGGCGGTGCAGCTGTAACGCCACCAGCCACCGGTGCTCCAGGCAGCGCAGTAAGGGGGCAGGGAGCGGGGGGGTTGGATAGAGGGCAGGGGAGTTTAGGGTGATTAGATGGGATGAAGAAAATATTGGGACACAGGGTGGGGGGAGTAAAAAAACAAAACAAAATGGAGTCCGGCCAGTGGGGGCGGAGTCCCACCGGCAGAACAAAACAAACAAACAAAAAAATCAGGAGTGCGAAATATCAGGACAAATTGTGTCCCAAAAAAACATCGATCGGGACACAGGACAAACGCCAAAAAATCTGGACAGTCCTGATTTTTATCGGGACCTCTGGTCACCTTAGGGGAGTTCAGGGTGGTGGTTAGGGTGGAGGTATGGATAGGGGTTGGGGTGGTCGGGGGGAAACAGGGGGTTGAATGGGGGCAGGGATCCTGGGGGGCAGTCAGGGGACAGGGAAAAGGGGTGGTTGGACGGGGCAAGGGTCCGAGGGGGCAATCAGGAAGGAGAGGAGGGATTGGATGGGGTCCGGGGCAGTCAGGGGACAGGGAGCGGGGGCATGTGGATGGGGCAGGAGTCTTGTGGGGGGCTGTCAGGAATGAAAGGAGAGGTTGGATGAGGCTGCGGGGGGCAGTCGGGGAGAAGGGGTGGTTGGATGGGGCAGGGGTTCTGGAGGGGATCGTCAGGGAATGGGGGGGTTGGATGGGGCAGGAGTCCCGGGGGAGCCGATGGGAGGTGGGGGCCGGGCCATGACACCCCCCCCCGGCCGTTCATACAATTTACAAAACTCAATTCAGCCCTCAGGCCAAAAAGTTTGCTCTCCCCTGCTTTCAACTGTTACACCCCAACACAGGAAACCATTAGGGCTCAGCTACTGCAAAGCATCATAGCTCCTTTGACATGAGAGGAGCTGTGTCGATTTACATCAGCTGAGAACGCGGTGCTCTCTCTCTTCACCTTGTCATTTAGGCCCAGCCCCTCAAAGGTAGGCTCCTAACTACAGAAAGCTTCTAATAGCTGCAATGCCAATCAACACGAGTTTATGGAAAATAGATCCTCTCAAACTAACTTGATATCTTCTTATCTTGTGAGATTACAAGTTGGGTGATAAGTAATAGTGTTGATGTAACATAGCTGTTGCAACACTTTGTTGTTGCGGTCACGTTGAAGCCTTCTGTAAGGCGTTTGACTTGGTCCTGCATGACATTCTGATTAAAAAACTAGCAAGATATAAAATGTACATGGCGCACATTAAATGGATTAAAAACTGGCAAATCGATAGGTCTCCAAATGTAATTGTAAATGGGAAATCGTCATTGAATGGGTGGTCCCTCAGGGATCAGTTCTTAACTCTATGCTATTTAACTTTTTTTTTTTAATTAATGACCTGAAAGAAAACATAAAATCATCACTGAAAGTTTGCAGATGACCCAAAAACGGGGGAATAGTAAGTAATGAAAAGCACAGGTCACTGATTCAGAGCAATCTGGATAGCTGTGTAAGCTGGATGCAAGCAAACAATATCCATTTTTAATATGTCTAAATGTATACAGCTAGGACCAGAGAATGCAGGCCATGCTACAGGATGGGGGACTCTATCCTGGGAAGCAGTGACTGCAAAAGATTTAGGGGTTGTGGTACATAATCAGCTGCCCATGAGCTCCCAGTGTGACACTGTGTCAAAATAGGCAAATGTAATAAACAAGGGAATCTTAAGTAGGAGTTATTTTACCTCTTTGGCACTGGTGCGACCGCTGCTGGAATACCATTTTCAGTTCTGGTGTCCACAATTCCAGAAGGATGTTGATAAATTGGAGATGGTTCAGAGAAGAGCCCTGAGAATGATTAAAGGATTAGAAAACATGCACTATAGTGATAGATTCAAGGAGCTCCATCTATTTAGCCTAACAAAGAGACGGTTATGTGGTGACTTGATTACAGTCTGTAAGTATCTACACGAGGAACAACAATTTTAAACAATGGGCTCTTCAATCTAGCAGAGAAAGGTAAAACATGATCCAAGGGCTGGAAGTTGAAGTTAGACAAATTCACACTGGAAATAAGGTGTAAAAATGAGAGTAATTAACCATTGGAACAATGGATTTTCCATCACTGACCATTTTAAAATCAAGATTGCATTGTGTTTCTGAAAGATCGGCTGCAGGAATTATTTTGGTGCAGTTCTCTGGCCTGTGTAATGCAAGATGTTAGCTAAAAAGATCATCACAATGGCCCCTTCTGGCATTGGAATCTACGGATCATCGGGTAGTGTTTGATGTATCGGGGATTGATTTATCGCGTCTCATCTGGACGCGATAAATCGATCTGCTAATCGACGCCCGTACTCCACCTCGGCAGCAGGAGTAAGCGGGGTCGATGGGGGAGCCGTGGCAGTCGACTCGCTGCTGTGAGGACAGCCAGGTAAGTCGAATTAAGATACTTTGACTTCAGCTATGTGAAATAGCTACGCCAGGGGTAGGCAACCTATGGCACGTGTGCCGAAGGCGGCACGCAAGCTGATTTTCAGTGGCACTCACACTGCCTGGGTCCTGGCCACCGGTCCGGGGGGCTCTGCATTTTAATTTAATTTTAAATGAAGCTTCTTAAACATTTTAAAAACCTTATTTACTTTACATACAACAATAGTTTAGTTCTATATTATAGACTTATAGAAAGAGACCTTCTAAAAACGTTAAAGTGTATTACTGGCACGCGAAACCTTAAATTAGAGTGAATAAATGAAGACTCGACACACCACTTCTGAAAGGTTGCCGACCCCTGAGCTACGCGAATAGCTACATGAACGAACCCTGCTAGTGTAGCCCAGGCCTAAGATTCTGTGGTCAGGAGCCTAAGCATCCTTGAGGATCTGAGCTTTAGAGGTCACAGTCATCCAGGTGCCACTAGAGGGCACTATTTAACAAGTATATCAGACCACAGAAAGTCTTGCATTGAATTTTGTGTCTGGAGAGCCGACAGCCAGACAAATATAGCAGCTGAGGCACCGGACAGACACGTCCTAGGGCACATTTTACAGGAAAAGCTGCTTAACGTTCATATACTTGGCCTCAGAGTAGCTGTGAACTGTGAGCAGTTCAGTCCCACCCATCCGTGTCATATCCGCCCCTGAACAAATTAGATCTCAGATGTTTCTTTGTAGACTTGTAGCCCTTTTCATCACAGAGTCTCAAAGCATTTTGCCAAGTGTTCTGCTTAACAATGGCAATTGCATTTTCTCGTGTGTTACTAAACGCCATTGCAATGTTGGGATGAAATTGTTTTACAGAGTATTTGGGGCCTAGTCCTGTATTTCTTGAGCATCCAAATCTCTCTCTATCTTAAAGGGGAGTTTTGGGTGCTCACATGCAGAATCTAACCCTTTACCGGAGCCAGCAGCACAGGCCAGGTAAACACTAGGAATCCTTTGCAACTTTCAGCAAAGAATCTCTAGTGGGGTTCTAGCTATGTCAGCAAAACTCTTTTACCTATATAGCTTGTTCCTCTTGAGAGGGCTGAAATAAACTTTGTTGGTGAAAGTGCAATAAGCCAACTGAATCTACACTAGGGGCTTTTGCCAGCACAGCTATGTCACCTGGGATCACGACTTCACATGCCCCTGACTGACATAGCTAAGCTGGCAGAAACTTGTCAGGGGGAGCTGGCCATAGGCGCCAACTCCGTGTGTGCTCAGCATCCACCGGCAGCTCCCCATGACCCCGCCCTGCCACCCTGCTCCAGCTCGCCTCCACTTCTGCCTCCTCTGTGAGTGCGCCACCACGTCCTACTGCTTCCCCCTCCCTCCCAGCGCTTGGGCCACAAAACAGCTGATTTGTGGGACTGAGGGGGAGGAGGGGATTTGGGGAAGGGATCCAATAGGGGCAAGGAAGGGGCGGAGTTAGGGCGGGGACCTTGGGGATGGGGTTGGAATGGGGGTGGGGCCAGGGGTGGGGGGGCGCGGGCACCCACTGGCGCCGAAGAAAGTTGGCACCTATGGAGCTGGCCATTAGCGGAGTTAGAGGTGAGACCTTCTGGTGCAGAGGTCTAAGCTGAGGGTCTTACAGTCCAGCTGTAGTTCTTCCCTTTGTTTTTTGTTTACCTTCACCATTTTTTAAATTCTTCCCCCATCACAGGATGGAAATTGGATGGAAAAAATGCTTACTTCTAATGTATATGGGCGTCTGGAAACCTACTGAAAGGTTAAAATAAATTACTAGATTATAAAAGCCTTTCTCCTACTGCAGGAACCTATTCCCAATAATCTCCTAGTATCCCTGGTACTTCTGCTGGTTTGCTGGGTGACCTTGGGCAAGTCACTTTGCTGCCCCAGGTCTCAGTTTCCCCATCTGTAAAATGGTACTAATGATATTGACCTTCCATTGTTAAGTGCTTTGAAATCTATCAGTGAAAAAGTGTTAGATATTTATTACTCTGGTGTTCAGTCTATTTGGCGATAGGACACTGGACTGGGATTTAGGAGACTCGGCTTTCATTCTGGGTTCCACCCCAATTTGGCTTTTGGGTCTGTGTGACGTTGGGAGAGTCACTTCACCTGTTTGCACTCTCTTTCCCCTCCCTCCCTTTGTCTATCTACATAGTAAGCTCTTTGGGGCAGGGACTGCCTCTTCCTTTGTGTATGTACGGTGCCCAGCCCCGTAGGGCCTCTACTGTTACTGTAATTCATAGTAATGAGAATGGTCAGAATTCTTAGCTGTTTGTAACCAGACTTTCTAACGTTTAGGCTTTTAAAAGCTGAGAGTGTGACACTGTTTTGGAAGTGTTAGCTGGATTCCATGGAAACACACTGTCAGCCGTAGCATCTCTTAACTAGCTTTTTGTTTGAGTTAGATTTTAGCTTCAATAACCACACCCGGCTGAGCACTGTTTATGCTACTTACTTGGCCAAGTATGAGCTTCTGTATTCAGGCAAAAACTCATTGTGCGAGTTCAAACAGGAACAGGTTATGTTGACCACACTGCTGAGTTTGGACTCTCCCAACTTCGAACAATACCCTAATGTACTAGCTGCATCTTAGCTGCCCAGATTCACACTGGATCACTTTCACCCTAGTGCATCTAATGTGGGAAGTTTCCATGGGCTGAAGAGGAAGAGTGTTTTCCTCAGATAACTCAAAGGCCATCCAGGAGCTGCCTTGCTCATGTTGCTGGCTTGGTGGTGCAGGTGAGGTAGAGGTGGACTGAGCCAACTTTCCAGAGTCTTTTCATGTGGTCCCTGTAACCCCTGCCACTGAGAAGGTCGAAGTTTCAGAAGCAGGGGCTAGATCCCTCAGGCTCACGAAGTGAACTGGGGATCCTTGGTCTCCTTCCCCCCACAGGGTCTGGAGGGTTTAAAATTCATGGGACTGCGACCAGCTGAATGGCCAGGCCAGGCCAGCATCAGGGAGAACACACAGGGAGTCAGTCCTCCGTGATCAAGGACCAGGAGAGCAAAGTAGGCTGCTGCCAAGGTGGGGCTGAGCAGGGCTGTACTTCCCCTGTCAACGCCAAATCCCTGCCTGCTCTACTCGCTGCTGGCCTGGAAACCCAGCTAGCTGCAGCCCAGTGCCTTACCTCATGCCCCCCGATAACCTCATCACACCACCCCAGGGGGACGCATCCCACAGTTTGAAAACCAGTGCTCTAAAGTATCTGGTACTGGCTGCTATCCAGCATAGAATAGCAGAGTAGGCAGATCACTGCTCGGATCTGATATGGCAATTCCTATGTTCCTGCAGCAGTACCATCAAACCTAAGGCTTCAAAAAAATCATGATTCAGGCCCTCCCTGCCCCCAAATCATATGAGCGGCTTTACAAAACCCCCACAAAATTTAAAAAAAGAAACAAAGCTTGGGCTGTCTCTTCTTATCAAGCTAATGAAGAGAGGGACAGGAACCACGTGGTTTTTGGTTTCCCTACTAAAACATGTGCATGGAACTTGTATCACAACATGTCATCACTAGATTAGATTATTATGAGCATGTCACCGCCACGCTAATGGCTGGTTCCTTTAACAACCAAGGTGCCCTGGTTTCACACAGCTCAGAGGACTATGTTGGCAACTTGCCAGGAGCTCAGGGACCGCATCTAGTTTATATAAAATGCCCCAGGCTGTAGCCACCCCCATCTTTAATATGATGCTACCTACATTTCCTAGCATGCACTGCTCCATCTTCTCCAATCTTTTGGTTGGAATGAGAGGCAACTTTACATGTAGAGATCTTCATGAACCACCTCCATTTCTCAGGAATTAGGGCCTTGTGGTCTATATTTTACCCAAGGGCTACTTCAAAGGGAGAGGATTGTTTCTATGGCAAAACTTGGATACACGTGATCCACACCAGAGAAGGCAATTTATTACTTTGTTTCCAAGTTCTATTTCCGGCTGAAATCGTCAAGGATTTGGAAGCCACAGTCTCCAGAAATGTTGTCAATTACCATCAAAATGTGCAAAACAACCTAGTGCCCAAACAGATTTTCATTTATTTATTTATTTATTTATTAATGATCGCAAGAGAGTCTGAAACCTCCATGACTTTAAGATTAAGCTGGATAAGTTTATGGAGGGGATGGTATGATAGGATAATGGGTTTAGTCAATAGGTCAATAACGTGCCACACTGGTAATTAGTACAAAGGGTCAATGTTGGGATATTGTTAGCCTTTTCCAGAGGGTCTGGCTGGAGAGTCTTGCCCGCATGCTCGGGGTTCAGCTGATCGCCATATTTGGGGTCAGGAAGGAATTTTCCTCCAGGGTAGATTGGCAGTGGCCCTGGAAGTTTTTCGCTTTCCTCCGAAGCATGGGGCAGGGGTCGCTTGCTGGTGGATTATCTGCTACTTGAAGTCTTTAAATCATGATTTGGAGCATTCAACAGCAGAGTCAAGGGAGAGAATTAGTTCAGGAGTGGGTGGATCGGCTTATGTGGCCTGCATCTTGCAGGAGGTCAGACTAGATGATCATAATGGTCCCTTCTGATCTTGAATTCTATGATTCTATGAAATGACAGCCAAGCAGTTAATAGTATCTGACGTGGATTTGGAAAGCTATCCCATGTGCTAAAGCAGGTTTTCAAAAGTCCTGCCCCAAAAGCTAGTGGTGAGGCATGATACGTTGCAGGGGCTAAGAGTGAGAACGTTTTGTGATGGGTTCTGTATCTCTGTCATGCTTCTCACTGGGCAAACAGCCACCTTTACTCTCATGTTTCTTCCAGGGGGACCCTGGAAGCCAGGCTCTGTTCTTTGAGCCAGTTCGCCTCATCTCTTCAGACAGAAGGTGTTGCAGAGGCTCTGTAAGAGATCATAGGCATAGAAACAGTCTCGTTAGCTGCAGGAGCTGGAGTAATTCTGTTTTATCCAACCCAAGACTATAGGAGTGATAACCTAGTCGTTTTATAACACAGAAGGTAGAATGAGTCATCCAGTGCCAGTAAAGTAGGTAGGAATGAAGATACCTCAGGGAGAAACCATCATCTGCTCTATTTATTATCTACAGCAACTTTTATAATTGAAAAAAATATTAAAAATTATTTTGGGGAGTTTTTAATTAGTTGCAATCAGCCATTAATGTGTCTCATCCTTTGGGGTGATGCAGCATTGGCGCTAGTGGCTGCACAAAAAGAGGCCCTCATGGATAAAGCTGTCCTTCTGTCCCCTCCAATTGCCCTTATTCACTGCCGCTATTCCTATTCTGTATAAAAACTACCATAGCGATGAATCTGGGCTGTGCAGCGAATGACCTGTAGGATTCTCGCTGCATTTGCTGAAAAAGGGAACAAAGCAATCGCCAGTCTGGATCAGACCAATGATCCACCTAGTCCAGCATCTTGTAGCCAGCAATAGCCAGTACCACCTGCTGCTGTAGGGAAAGATGCAAGAAAGCCTGCTGCAAGCAGCAGGGGGGTAACCTGCCCCCAGGAAAAGCTTCCTCACAACTGAGGTTTGTAGTGAATGAGACAAGGGACTGCAGGAAGAGAAAGGATGGGCTTGTGGATAAGGCAGTTCTACCTCTGAATCTTCTACAGGTTTCCTGTGTGATGCAGAGCAAGTCACTTAAAAATGTTCACAGGTGGCCACTATGCTGTGTTCCTCATGTTCTGCCCAATTTGAGATGTGTAGGGCCTGGTTTTCAGGAGGGCTTAGCACTCACCAGTGCAATTGAAGTCAGTGGGAGCTGTGTGCACTCACCACCTCTGAAAACCAACTCTAGGTATCTCAGATTGGGCACCCAACAACTGAAGCACCCCAAATTAGTAAGCATTTCAGTCATTTTTCACCTTCATGTCTCAATTCCCCATCCACATGACTGGAATATTTGTATAGAAGGGTACAGCTTGCACAGGAAGGACAGGCAGGGAAAAAAGGGAGGAGGTATTGCCTTATATATTAAAAATGTATATACTTGGACTGAGGTTGAGATGGAAATAGGAAACAGACTTGTTGAAAATCTCTGGGTAAGGCTAAAAGGGGGGAAAAAACAAGGGTGATGTCATGGCAGGGATCTACTACAGACCACCTAACTAGGAAGAAGAGGTGGATGAGTCTTTTTTAAAATAACTAACAAAATCATCCAAAGCACAGAATGTGGTGGTGATGGGAAACTTCCACTACCCAAACATCTGCTGGGAAAATAACACAGCAGGGTACAGATTATCCAATAAGTTCTTGGAATGTATTGGAAACTCTTTTTTTTTTTAAATTTATTTCAGAAGGTAGAGAAAGCTTCTAGGGGAGAGGCTGTTCTAGATTTTGACAAATAGAGAGGAACTGGCTGAGAATTTGAAAATGAAAGGCAGCTTGGGTGAAAGTCAGGGCTGGCTCTACCATTTTTGCCACCCCAAGCAAAAAAAAAAAAGCCACTCAGACTGTGCCGCCCCAAGAATGGACGGAATGCCGTCCCTTAGCCTGTGCCGCCCCAGGCACATGCTTCCTCTGCTGGTGCCTGGAGCTGGCCCTGGTGAAAGTGATCATAAAATGATAGAGTTCATGGTTCTAAGGAATCGTAGGAGGGAAAACAGCACAATAAAGATAATGGATTTCAAGAAGGCAGATTTTAAGCAAACTCAGGGAGGTGGTAAGTAAGATCCCACAGGAAGCAAGTCTAAAGGGAAAAACAGTTCAAGAGAGTTGGCAGTTTTTCAAAGAGACATTATTAAGGGCACAAGAGGAAACTATCCCACTGCGTAGGAAAGATAGAAAGTATGTCAAGAGACCTCCCTGGCTTAACCAGGAGATCTTCAACGATCTACAAATCAAAAAAGAGTCCTACAAAAAGTGGAAACTAGGTCAAATTACAAAGGATGAATATAAACAAACACCACAAGTAGGTAGGGATGAAATTAGAAAGGCCAAGGCACAAAACGAGATTAAACTGGCTAGAGCCATAAAGGGTAACAAGAAAACAAATGCATTAGAAGCAAGAGGAAGACCAAGGACAGGGTAGGCCCATTACTCAGTGGGGAGGGGGGAGAAAACAATAACAGAAAATGTGGAAATAGCAGAAGTGCTAAATGACTTTTATTTCACTTTGCACCAAAAAGATTCGCAGTGACTGGAGGTCTAACACCGTGAATGCCAGTGAAAATGAGGTAGGATAAGAGGTTAAAATAGGGAGAGATCAAGCTAAACATTATTTAAACAAGTTAGATGTCTTCAAGTCACCAAGGCCTGATGAAATACATCCTAGAATACTCAAGGAGCTGACTGAGGAGATCTCTGAGCCATTAGTGATTATCTGCAAAAAGTCATGGATAGGGCTGTCAAGCGATTAAAAATATTGATCATGATTAATTGCACTGTTAATAATAGAATACCATTTATCTAAATATTTTTGGATGTTTTCTACATTTTCAAATATATTGATTTCAATTACAACACATAATACAAAGTGTACAGTGCTCACTTTCTATTTATTTTAATACAAATATTTGCACTGTAAAAAACAAAAGAAATAGCATATTTCAATTCACCTAATACAAGTACTGTAATGAAATCTCTTTATCATGAAAGTTGAATTTACAAATGTATAATTATGTACAAAAAAAAAACTGCATTCAAAAATAAAACAATGTAAAACTTTAGAGCCTAAAAGTCCACTCAGTCCCACTTCAGCCAATCGCTTCGACAAACAAGTTTGGTTACATTTGCAGGAGATAATGCTGCCCGCTTCTTGTTTACAGTATCACCTGAAAGTGAGAACTGGCGTTTGCATGGCACTGCTGTAGCCTGCATCACAAGATATTTACGTGCCAGATGCGCTAAGGATTCATATGTCCCTTCATGCTTCAACCACCATTCCAGAGGACATGTGTCTATGCTGATGATGGGTTCTGCTCAATAACAATCCAAAGCAGAGTGGACCGATGCATGTTCATTTTCATCATCTGAGTCAGATGCCACCAGGTTGATTTTTTTTTTGTGTGGTGGTGGTGTTGGTGGTTCGGGTTCTGTAGTTTCTGCATTGGAGTGTTGCTCTTTTAAGACTTCTGAAAGCATGCTCCACACCTCATCCCGCTCAGATTTTGGAAGGCACTTCAGATCCTTAAACCTTGGGTCAAGTGCTGTAGCTATTTTTAAAAAGCTTACATTGGTACCTTCTTTGCGTTTTGTCAAATCTGCAGTGAGAGTGTTTGTAAATCAAACATGCTGGGTCATCATCCGAGACTGCTATAACATGAAATATATGGCAGCATGTGGGTAAAACAGAGCAGGGGACATACAATTCTCTCCCAAGGAGTTCAGTCACAAATTTAATTAACACACTATTTTTGTAACAAACAACAGCATGGAAGCATGTCCTCCAGAATGGTGGTTGAAGCATGAAGGGGCATATGAATGTTTAGCATATCTGGCACATAAATACCTTGCAATGCCAGCTACCAAAGTGCCATGTGAATGCCTGTTCTCACTTTCAAGTGACGTAAATAATAAGAAGGCAGCAGTATCTTCCGTAAATATAAACAAACTTGTTTGTCTTAGCGATTGGCTGAACAAGGAGGAGGACTGAGTGGACTTGTAGGGTCTAAAGTTTTACATTGTTTTGTTTTTGAGTGCAGGTATGTAACAAAAAAAAAAATCTACATTTGTAAATTACACTTTCGTGATAGAGATTGCTCTATAGTACTTGTATAGGCGAATTGAAAAATATTATTTCTTTTGTTTATCATTTTTACAGTACAAATATTTGTAATAAAAATAATATAAAGTGAGCACTGTACACTTTGTATTCTGTGTTATAATATAAATCAATATATTTGAAAATGTAGAAAAACATCCAAAAATATTTAATAAATTTCAGTTGGTATTCTATTGTTTAACAGTACAATTAATTGCAATTAATTTTTTTAATCACAGTTAATTTGAGTTAATCGCGTGAGTTAACTGCGATCAATTGACAGCCCTAATCATGGAAGATGTGAGAGATTCCCAGAGGACTGGAAAAAGGCAAATATAGTGCTAATCTATAAAAAAGGGTTGTTTTCCTGTGTGGACCAGCCACTATAGAGACAAGAGAAGACATGCTGTGTATTGAAACAGCGGGTGGCAGCCCCATTTACAGACATCAGAGCCAAGGACATAGACTGGTAGATTCTTACTGAGCGGCAGTATGGCTGAAACTGGAGGGCTCCCCTCTTAGGACAGGTCTACTCTACAGCCAGGATCGACACTCTCTGATTGATCCACGGGCGGTCGATTTAGCGGGTCTAGTAAAGACCCACCAAATTGAAGGCAGATCGCTCTCCAGGCAACCCCTGTACTCTACCCCCGACAAGAAGAGTAAGGTAAGTCGATGGGGGATTTTTCTCCCGTCGACCTCCCGCAGCGTAGACACCACGGTAACTCAACCTTAGGTATTTTAACTCCAGCTACGTTATTCACATAGCTGGAGTTGCATGGCATAGGTCGACTTACTGCGGCAGTGTAGACATAGCCTTAGAGAAAGGAGTTCTCTTCCCACAAGGGATGTTCTGAATCTTTTCATTTACTGCTGTGAAATTGGGGAAATGGATACTTGCCTCCCACATACAGATAGCTTGATATCAGTGCTTATGAAGTGCAAAGAATGATTAGCAATGGCCAGTAATAAAGGTGAGTCTACAACTCTTGATCTCCTGGCTTCCAGCCATGTGAATTTCCTTTAGGGCACAGGATATTTTGTTGTGGGGGGAGGGGGAACCTAACATTGGCAAAACTACCTATTTTTCACTTTTCTGCATTTTTAGAAATAGTTAAACTGTTGCTGGGTTTTTTTGTTTGTTTTTGATCAACCCAAGGCAGAGACCAAGCATGGAAAACTTCAACTGAAATGGTTAAAGTTTGGCAGGTTTTCTAAATCCTTTTATGGCCCTCCTTCCTGTAGAATCTGAGCATCTCACAGTCATGAATGGATTTTCTCCTCCCTCCCAGCACTGGTGTGAGGGAGGGAAGTAGTATCCTTGGCTCGGGTTCATGGGTCAGCTGGAAGAGCTGCACTGTAAGCAGGGACTTTTTAAAACAACAAATTGAAACTTCCCCTATTGAAATCCTGTTTATTTGCAGGGGGAGAAGGGGACACGAGTAGAGAGCCTTGTTTCTGCAGCTGCCTGCAGTGCTGTGGCAAGCTGAGACGAAGAACTAGGCAGGAATACTCATTACACAGTGGAGCATTACAGGACTCTCTTGTGCACTCAGCACTGCAGTCAGGGGCTGCTGGCTGCTACTTGGCAGGCCAGTACAAGCTTAGCGGCCTGCTGCTACAGCTGCTGGTGGATAGGCTTAATTTTGACTATTTCAGACACTCTGGGCTTTGCGACTGTTAGTTATTAGATCAGGTCCAGAGAGAGACAGTATTACTGAATGAGTCACACTTTAGTCCTTGAGTCACACCGCAGCAGCAAGCAGAGTGACCATTAACAAATAGCAAGTAGGCTCCCTCTTCAGCTTGGGGATGGAGAGCAAGTGCAGCCGCTGCCTGGGCTGGAACCTCAGTATGTTGCTAGCTGTGCACTGTAGAGCCCAGGGACAGCTATAATGCCATCATCCCAACAGCCGCAGCAAGCACAGAGAGAGACGCGGCAGGCAAGACATCCAGGCACTAGGCTCAGGCTCTTGCCGGCAAGAGCCTGCAGCGCGCCCCTCAGGCAGGGGAGCGCCGGCAAGAGCCTGCAGCGCGCCCCTCAGGCAGGGGAGCGCCGGCAAGAGCCTGCAGCGCGCCCCTCAGGCAGGGGAGCGCCGGCAACAGCCTGCAGCGCGCCCCTCAGGCAGGGGAGCGCCGGCAACAGCCTGCAGCGCGCCCCTCAGGCAGGGGAGCGCCGGCAACAGCCTGCAGCGCGCCCCTCAGGCAGGGGAGCGCCGGCAAGAGTCTGTGGCGCTGTCGGGACCCAGTTCCTGCGGCTGACTGGCCAGGTAGGGGAACGCAGGCCCACCCTACACCACTGCGTTCCAGCCCAGGGCCCTGGCGGGGGCGAGACGAGGGTCCCGCCACTGGGTTAGCGGGGTTCTTTCCGCAACATAGACTCACCGCCGTGTCGTTCAGTCCCTGGGCTACTTCCTACCCAATTACGCGTCCCCCTGGTCCCTCCAGTTCGTCCGGGTAGACCGCTGCTGGCAGCTCAAGCTCTCCCCCCGGCGCAGGCTCTTCCAGTTCCTCGGGGTACTCGGCGGCAGGCAGTCCTGGTAGGCCCAGTCCTTCCTCCAGCTCAGGTTTCCCCTGGTCCAGGGACTCCCCTGGGGTGGCAGCAGGGTCCGAAGGGAGCAGCATGCAGTCTGCATCTGCCTCCCTCCATGGTGCTGCTCTGACTGAGCTAAGGGCCCCGCCCTTTGTACTTCCTGTTCCACCCCTCCCTTTCCGGGGGGTGGAGCAAGCTTGGCCTGGCCCCGCCCACTCAGGTTGAAAGAGTGGCTTTTTACCCTCAGGCTCGGAGGGAAGCCACCCTGGCTCCCTACACCTTGGTACTGCAGTGCCCTGAGCCCTGTCATGACATCTTTGCCCCAAACACAGCAAAAGCATCCGAAGGGATTTTTTTCTCCCTGGGGATTACGGGCTGGAGAGGTTTTCCCACCACCATTAGTAGTGAAAAGGAAGTAAAGCACAAATATCCATGGTCCTTATATGACCCCATTACCTTGGTAGCTGAGCACTTCACAATCTGTACTGGATTTTCTCCCAACACCCCTCAAAGGCAGATCTCCTATCATGTGAGATGCAGAGAGGTACAAGTATGTGTACACTGCAAACGATGGTGTAATTCTAGCATAGGAATGCCTACTCCCACTAGTTTTCATCTAGTTAGCATGGGTGACAATAACAGTGAACACACGGAGGTGGCACAGACCCCAGTGCAGGCCCACTCTGGAGACCCTGGGTTATGTTCATGTTACCAGCCGGCACTGAGATCCATGCGACCACATCTTCGCTACTACACCTACCCATGATACAATTACATCTTAATGTGCACTGCAGATTGTTCCCTAAGCAACTTGCATAGGAAGTTTCTGGGAGGGCAGCAATGAAGCCGTAGCTTCAGGGTCCTAGGCAAAGGCCCAAGCAGGAGACCACCCTTCCTCATGAGCTGGACACTGAAAGAAATATAACCGTGTAGATGCTCTGCACTCTACAGTGAACACGGAGACAAACATCAGCTTTATTATGCAAAATAAACTCTATTTAACATCTTAGCTGCAGCAATTTAAACAGCTGATTGCTTGTTCTGATTAAGCCAGAGTGAGATTTGACAAGATATGCTGTAGGAGTAGCGCAGCGGAAACATTATGTTGTTGCTGGGGTGTAACGGTCTACTTGCACGCAGGCGACTGAAAAGCAAGCTGCAAACCGTTAGCCCATTATACTCTTAAAAGTACTTTGAAACTGGCATGGGACACTTAGTCTTGGCTGGGTGTCATTGTTCACCGTTATGACTATTCTAATACAAAAGTAACACTTGTTTTAAAAAAGTGACAAGTATCATAAGAAATGCAAGTATTTCTGTACTTAATTTTCAATTAGGATCCAGTCTATTTTATAGTGTAGCCAAAACTGAATAACGTACATCTGACTCTTTATTTGATATTTAGTTGGGCGGGTTCTGTATGCAGTGTTTCGAATGAGATGGTTTACAATTTGGCCAACCCCTTTCTATGGAAATAACATTTCTTTAATGGGCTGGAATGCAAGTGAAACAGGGGCTTATTAAATTACAGGGTTACGTTGTACCTCCAAGGTACAAAACACGGACGGACATCCAGGATGATCCTGCACCCATAACACTGGCTAACTGGCCATGTGTACTAAGCACTCTCACAGATTTCCAAAAAGGAACAATTCTGGGGAAACCTGGATAGATGGCAATCCTAGTCAGTTACGCTGCTGGGCACATGCAGGGAGTAACTTGAATTCTGGCTGCACTCATCCAGTGGCTACTACTGCAAAGGTGCTTTTTAAAAAATAAAGTACCTTGCAATTCTGCTCCCAATAGCAGCTTTTCTTGTACATACCTATGACTACTCCTAGCCTGAATATGGGCTTAAATCCTTATCTTTGGATATCAGCCACCAGGGCAAACTGCACCAGTGCAAATTACACTGTCTATTTAAATCATATCTACATCAGGGGTTTGCAATGATGCCGATATGACTTTTGTTTTTGTCGGTGGGTGCTCCTCTCTGCCCCCTACCCCTGTGTGAGCAGTGGGTGGAGCACAGCTGGGGCCTCGGGGGAGGGGAAGAGAGGCTCAGTGGGGGCAGGGCCTCGGGGCAGAGTGCAGGTGGAGCTAAGGACAGGGTCTGGGGCCCACAAAAGATTAATCCGGCCCTACCAGTGCAGAGCGTGCCCCCCCCCCCCAGTTTTTCCCTGGAGTCGGTGCCTATGAGTGTAGCTACACTGATAGTTGAAATCCCTGTGCAAATAAGGCATTGTCCATGGTTCTTGGCCAAAATTCATCAGATGATCAGTGCAGAGTTGAGGATAAGGGCCTACTGGACAAATTTATGGGGGCAGTCATGGCATTCAGCCAAGACTTCAGGAAGGTGGGTTTGGGAGCCTGAGTTGCTGGTGAATCTGATGAGAGCCAGTGGGGGAAGATGATGTGCATTAGCTGGAGATGTAGACTAGCTGCTGGAGGGTGGAGCCTGCAGTTCCATTACCAAAAAACTGGACCAAAGTAACACCGCTTCTCTCTATAGGGAGATCATACGCCCTTACATGGTTCCCAACCCAAAAAGCCTGTTTATTCTGGGTTTTATGGGGCATCAGAGTAGATTTCACCCCAAGCGCCATTCTCAGAAAGTAGCATGTTTATTTCAATGTGAAGTCATGTCAATAAAATGAGGAATATGGGTACATCAGAGCTGCCTGTATTTTAGTCTCCCCTAGCAAAATGATCAATTAGGTTTCTTTTAAGAACAAAGATAAGCAATTTAATTGACAAAACATTGATCCAATGCTATGGCTGAGAATCAAACAGAAATGGAAAAGCTACGGTTGTCACAGCAATTGTAATTCAGCCACATGGCATACAGGAAGAAGTGTACGTCAGCACCTTACAGGAGACATTTGACACCTAGCAGAATTTGGTAATAAATTCTCAGCCTTATTGTTTGGCAATGAGAGAGTTTATTTTGGATAACTCCACCAACTACTAAAATGGAATCTCTGTCCAGACAATAGAGACAGCCAGGCACAAACTAAAAATAACCACCATGATTTCATTTATATAAAAAGAAACAAGGTAAGATGAAAGAGCTTCTGAAGAAGGGTAACTGCTTGAAATTGCTTAAGAGGCCTCTCTCTCTTCTCTTTCCATGGCAGTTTGTGTCAGTGGGTTCCATTAGCCAGATCTCCTTCAGTGACTAGAAATCAATGTGCCCTTTCCACACGTAGCCAGGAGACTGTCTTTTGGGAGGTGTTGAAATATTAATTAAACTGTTTGGCACATCTCTGGACAGTAGAGGAATGCACAAATGATCCAGATCCCATAATCATTGTACATTCAAAGCTCCCAGATCAACCTCTGGAAGTTATACCTGTACAAGGAATGCAGGGTCTGGCTCAACACAGACAATCTGAATAACACTGTGGGTAGTGTGTCATGGCACTTTCTGATTTTAGCACACGCCTGAGCTATAATTTTCAACTGCCCTTGTGTTTTAAAAATTCTGCTTCCCCTTTCTTAGGGTTGTATTTGTTTCTATCGGAAAGTTTAGACCTTGAAAAAGAAAAACTTCTATCTTAGTTCACGAATACAATATTTGTCTCAACCTTGTTAAAAAGCAACGTTCATTTGTATCAGAAAACCACTAAATAATCTGGCACAATTGGCAGAGGAGGTCTGCAGGATTGGAATACTAGAGTCATAGCAACTCATGACTGAAGTTAATTGATATAGCTGTGTTTGAAACATATTCATTAGAAGGAGTGAGGTCATACCAGCCTTGTACTCTGGAAAACTAGTTTCAAATTCTAGCAGAAAGTGGGTCATAAAAGAAATTAAATTTGCTGCTTTTATCTGAGTCCCATGGGGATATATGTACACATTACAAAACCGCTGCACAATTTAACACATTTGTGGTCCATGCTCATGAGAGGCTCAAAACTCAAAGAGAAGGTCTGTTTTAGGGTATCCTGGTAGAGCTGTATTGGGCATTCCAGAGAACACTTGCTCCTTGTCAAGGCCAATTAATCCTTCACCTTAATGAGAAGACAATGGGCACAAATGTTTCAAAAATGAATTTTGTATCCAACACTTCAAGCGTAGTCCAGCGAATCTATTAGAATTGATAATGGATGGTTTCATAGGAAAATTCACTTGGTATCCATGAAAAATGGATTCCACGGGGTTTGGGAAGTGGGCGAAGGTAGAGGGAGAGAGGAGAAAGGGACTAAGAAGATAGGAACAGAGGTGGTGCAGGGATGCTGCCTATAGCACTGTGCCTTGAAAACCAACTGAATTTCTATCTAGGATTGAGTTAACACAGGTTTGAGCTATATTAACCCTGTAGGAGCCCAATGGCAGCACTTGCTGCCAAGAGGGGTAGAGGGGCAGTGGAGCAACAAATGTGGAGGAAGAGCAGTCCCTGCAGACAACTCGAGCATACACTAGTGTGGGTGTCCCTTTCCCCATGGCTTCTTTGGGGTTGGGCGGCTTCTCCAACCCCTTTTCCTTGAGGGGATGATTTCCAGGAATCTTCACAAGATTAACCCCCTGGCATTTTCCTGCCTCTCTTGCCACTCCTATGTGTTTCCTGAGCAGGAAGGGGTGATCTGACTCCCAGAGGTGATGAGCACCTGCAACTCCTACTGAAATCAATATGCATTTCAGACAGACTGTGTCCTATAGGATAGGGCCTGGCAATCTTAACATTCTCTCTATATTGTTCAACTCAAAATTTCTCTCTTTTTCATCTGTATTTTATCCTAATAGAAGATCCAGTAGATGGAATATTGCTGGATTAGCAACAACAACAATAAGAATGTTCCTTGCTGGCTGGCTGGCTGGCTGTTAGATCTGACATTTCAAGGCAAGGTATATTCTTGTATAAGTAAATTAAATAAATAAAATATATTCTCATTTAAAAATTCATAGAAAAGTGTCTCTTGCAAGGAAATTTATCATCGTTAGGTGGAGAAAAGTTGCCTTCGGAGCAATACTAATTAGGTATTTGTTTTGGAGGCTGAATAGGAAAGGAGGAATGTAAACAGCGGTGAGCTGGTTGGAATATGGGGGGTGCTAGGAAGGCAGAAGGATTAAGTGACTTGACCAAAGCCAGAGAGGGAGTCACTATCAGAGCCTGGATCAGGTGGCTGGGCACCAATGATGTGTACATGCAAATCCAGCTGAAGTTGTGCAAAATTTATCCAAATTTAACACACAAAATTATAGGCTGGGTTGGTAGCACCGTCTATTACTAAGATTGCCCAACACTTCCCATTATGAGACCATTTTCAGTTGCTTATAACTACTCAATTGGGCTGAAATTTTCTTTGCTGACTGTCTACCTCAAACAGATGTTTTCTGGAAAATTACAGTCAAAATGGTGCAGCCATTTCCAAGAATGAGGCTAGAGGAAAATATGTTGTTTTGCCTACGATAAAAAATCCCGGTGACCTTTACTTTGAGGAGCTTCAGTGCCTCTATGCTTGAAACAGAGACTTAACATTTGGTAGAGAGGTGGTGGCCTTTGTGTCAGGGATATGCCTTTTGCTGTCCACAAGGCCAAGTTGTAAGACTTTGAAAAAGTGCAGCTTGCACATGTTCAGTAGAGATTTTGCAACTAAATTCCATCGGCAGTGGCCTGGGGCTGGGCAGGACTTTCCCTGCAATTGCAGATCTGGACTGATCCGGGCCAGGCCAGGATCAGACCACACATCAGAACTGTCTCTCCTCTGCATTCAATGACTCCCCAGCTATTACCTAGGCAGTATGGAAGAGCAAGCCACTTCATTTGAATGCAAAAAAGACTAGAGCTGGGCCTGGGGGCAGTAGTAGTAGACTGGAACAAGGAACCCGGTGGGGAGACCAGGACTGGACACTGGCAGTGGAGGGGTTAGAAACTAGGAGTGGGAGTTGGGTGGGGGGTGACTCTGGGATGAGAGCTATGGGGAAATGTGGGAGAGGAGAGGACTGGGAGCCAGTGGCAAGGGTGGGGGAAGACTAAGGTTGGATGAGGAACTGCTCTGTATTGCAAAGGAGAACTGGGAAGCAGCAGGGTGGGGAGAGGTGTGTGGGGAAGAGAGAGATCTGGAAGGATGAATGAGGTGGGGGAGAGAACTGGGTGAGACTGGTTTGGTAGAGACTCAGACTAGGAACTGAGGCAGGGGCAGGGGTGAAAGTAACTTACAGGACTTACCAGTACGGCTGGAGTCCTGAGGGGGGCGTGGCCTCATCCAGAAGAGGCGTGGCTTCTCAAGATTTAAAGGCCCTGGGGCACCAGCTGTGGCTGGGAGACCCAGAGCCTTTAAATCAACCAGGGGCTTCCAGCTGAAGAGGTGGCTGGGAGCCCTCAGGGGCAAAATAAAGGGGCCGGGGCTCTGGTGGGGAACCTGGAGCTTTGCGGGGTTGGGGCAGGGATTTAAAGGGCCCAGAGCTCCTGCTGCTGAGGGGAGCCCTGAGCCCTTTAAATCCTGGCCCCAGCCCACCCGCCAGAGCCGTGGCCGGGATTCAAAGTGCTCTGGGCTGCTCGCAGCCGCTGGGAGCTCTGAGCCCTTTAAATCCCAGCCACGGCCCGGATTCAAAGGGCTCTGGGCTGCCCGCAGCTGCGGGGAACTCTGAGCCCTTTAAATCTCAGCTGTGGCCAGGATTCAAAGGCTCTGGGCTGCCCGCAGCGGTGGGAGCTCTGAGCCCTTTAAATCCCCACCGTGGAAGCCGGTGCGGTCCAGCACGGCGTACTGGCTCTTGCCAGTACCTCTGGGCAAGGGCCCACTGACATTGCCCTCTGGGCAAGGGCCCACTGACATTGCCCAAGAAGCCTGGTGAGGGAGTGTGGTTCCGGGAGCCAGTGGGGATGGGGAATGTGGGTGAGGGGTGGGAGGGGTATGACTGGAGCTCTGGAAACTGAAGAGACAGATTGGATGAGATGCTGGGTATTTTTTCTACAAGACCCCTGCTTCATTCAAGGAACAGGAAGAGCCTTCCCAAAAGCCCCTTCTCACCTCCCTGCCCATCTCCCCAAAGAGCCTCCCTACCGCATTACCCCTCCCCACTCATCTGCCCCTAGCCTCTCTCTATTCCAACCCACCCTGCTAGGGTGACCAGATGTCCCCATTTTTTAGGGACAGTCCCAATATTTGGGGCTTTTTCTTACATAGGCACCTATTACCCCCTACCCCCATCCCAATTTTTCACACTTTCGATCTGGTCACCTTATACCCTGCCAATCACCCCAACCCTCTCCCCACTTCACAGCCCCTCCCTATCCCACCTATCTCCCACAGACCCTCCCCATCCATCTCTCCATAGCCCCCCAAGCCCCTCCACAGACCCTCCCAGTCTCACCCATCTCCCACAGAGCCTCCCATCCATCTCACCACAGCCCCCCCAAGCCCCTCCCCACTCCACAACCCCTCTCAATTCCACCCATCTCCCACAGACCTCCCCATCCATCTCACCATAGCCCCCCAAGTCCCTCCACAGACCCTCCCAGTCCCCCCATCTCCCACAGACCTCCCCATCATCTCACCACAACCCCCCCAAGCCCCTCCCCACTCCAAAACCCCTCCCAATCCCACAGGTGTCCCACAGACCCTCCCCATCCATCTCACCGCAGCCCCCTCAAAGCCCCTCCACAGACCCTACCAGTTCCACCCATCTCCCACAGACCCTCCCCATCATCTCACCACAGCCCCACAAGCCCCTCCCCACTCCACAACCCCTCCCAATCCCCCCATCTCCCACAGACCCTCCCCATCCATCTCACCACAGCCCCCCCAAGCCCCTCCCCACTCCACAACCCCTCCCAATCCCACAGGTGTCCCACAGCCCCTCCCCATCCATCTCACCACAGCCCCCCCAAAGCCCCTCCTCAGACCCTCCCAATCCCACAGGTGTCCCACAGACCCTCCCCATCCATCTCACCACAGCCCCCCCAAAGCCCCTCCTCAGACCCTCCCAATCCCACAGGTGTCCCACAGACCCTCCCCATCCATCTCACCACAGCCCCACAAGCCCCTCCCCACTCCACAACCCCTCCCAATCCCATCCATCTCATCACAGCCCCCCAAAGCCCCTCCCCACTGCACAACCCTTCCCAATCCCACAGGTGTCCCACAGCCCCTCCCCATCCATCTCACCACAGCCCCCCCCTACAGCACCCCGCCCATTGCAGCAAAGCCCCGCCCCCTTCCCCGCCCAGGCCTCCTCAGCCCCTCCCATCTCCCCTCCTCTCTCCTCGCTCCGCCCCGCACTCTCCCCCCCTCGGGCCGGGCCGTTGAGCCCCGCCCCCCGTGACGCGCTGTGCGTAGCCCCGGCGGGCGCGGGGCGGCAGCGGCGACGGCAGCGCAGCTCGTGCCGGAGCGGGGCGAGCAGTAGCGGTTCGTGGCGGGCGGCAATGGGGACGCAGGGGGCCGGGCGGAAGCGGCTCCCCAACCGGGAGCGGCTGACGGCGGAGGACGATGCGCTCAACCAGATCGCCCGGGAGGTGAGGAGCGGGCCGGGCTCGGGGCTGCCCGTCGCTCCGGCCGCCCTGACACGGAACGGAAGCGGGGGGGCTGGTCGCAGGGGGCGGGACTAGGGCTGGGGCTCGGAGACACGGTGGGGGCTGGGGGGACACACGGGGGCGGTAATTAGGGGTGGGGGAGGGTCGTGGGGGGCACAGTGGGGAGGACGGGGGTCTGGGGGTAGGGACAGGGATAGGGGCGATGAAGGGAGGACAGGGAGGGACGGGGGGCTGGGGGGAGGACGGGAGGGTAGGGACAGGGATGGGGGAGGACGGAGGGGCTGGGGGTAGGGACGGGGATGGGGAGGAGGGGGAGGAAGGGAAGACGGAGGGGCTGGGGGGTAGGGACAGGGAGGTGGCCATGGAGCCTGGGGGCTGGAGGTGAAATGGGGGTGGTGGTGAAGGCTAGAGCTGTGTGTTGCCTTGGGAGTTCCAGGGCGTTGAGGTGGCCCAGGCAGGAGTCCCTCGGGGACGGGTTGCGGCTGATGTGGGGAGGAGCCGCTGCTTGTCAGTCGCTGCTGCTTGATGGGCTTTGCTGAAAGTGACCCTACGTGCCCAGTTGTCAGACCAGTCTGCTCCTGCTGTCAGGTGCCTTTGCCTCCCCTGTCCTAGCTGCATGCTGCCTCTGCACTGCTGGGCAAAGTTGGTGTGTCTACACACTGCCTGCTGTGAACGTGGTCACTGGGAGAGGATGCAGAGTCTGTCTCTCCCTTTTCCCCCTAATAATAAAATCCTCAGTTTTCAGTAGCATACTATCCATACTTTTGTTGGCTTGCTGCTCAGTATGAATTATTTTATCCTGCAATATGAGGAGAAATGTTACAATGTAAAGGAAGGAATGTAACATCCTCCCCCCTCCCCCCCCCATATGATCGGTGTTTGCATGGGATTTTTGTGCTACTTCAACCTATTGAGTTTCACCCAAGGCTGGTTTAATATGGGAGGAGGAGGGGAATGATCAGGTCTCAGGCCTACACTGTGGCTGGAACCCTGACATGTCTGTCCACTGGAATGATACACTGTGTTTTGCTTGTATTGTAAAATTACAAGTTTTTACTGGCATAAAGGAAATGCCTTGGCGATATGATTCAGAGGAAAGTGGAGGAAACTTTCCAATTATTGTGGATTTTGTCAGTGAAATGAGCGGTGAAGATAGGTAATATACACTTCTAGCTTTTGCAAGAAATAGGTCTTGAGTATCTGTGAGACTCAGTTATTTTTTTTATTCTTTTTATCATGTGAATTCTGTGTTTAGGTTTTGTGGGCATAATATTTGGCTAACTCATATATTAAATAAGTATGTATTTAAATAGACCTGTTTAGTCATACTTCATTACTTATCCAATACCCTTGAAAGTTTAAGCTAGGGTGAGTTGCTGGGCACTTCTGCATAGTTTTCCCTTCTTTCAGTGGCTTTAATTGTTGTTTCTGTAATTAAGATTTTTCTATTCCACATGATCAAAATTTTAAAACTCAATATATTGTAACATACATAAAACCAGCTATTAGTAGTAGTTTACATCTCAGGACATGCCTTCTGCCTTGATGCTCTATTTTATGCATTACAGAGGAATCTGAATTGAGAGCATTTATCTGGTTGAATGCAGTTGGGAATCAATGTAGAGTGGCCTCTTATCAGTTAATGTTATAAGAGGGAGCTTTATAATAAAGGTGGAGTACAGCCTGCATGCTAAAATCCCTGCATTGCTACCCTATGCAATGCCATTTGTCTTCAAAGCTTGCATAAACTTGCGTTATTTTTTCCCCCTCAGCTAGGAGACACCCACATGTAATTACAAGGCTTCAGATAAAAAGCAAAGACTATGCCAGAGATTCTATGGTAAAGAGTAACAAACATTATTTAGCTGGTATTTTTTTATCTCTTAATGATATGCTGTGTATATAAGTAAACATTTTTAGGGCAGTCTCTATTATAGGCACTAACCCAACTGCAGCAAAGGGCAAAATTTTGGGTAGTGAACCTTGCCAGTTGAAAGGAGGTGATTTTCTTTTTCAGGCTCTGTTTGACACTTCTGTGATGAAAAATGTCTTGAAGACTTAACATTGTGTATTATATTAATTTGCACTGTAGACATCTTCATATGGGATTTAAGAGTCAAGAAGTCTGAGGCTTGTAGGTTGACTTGACTTAAACATTAAAGGCTAGATCCTGCAAGGTCCTGAGTGCCCACAGTTGCCCCTGACTTAAGTGAGAGCTTAGCGTTCTAGGGTGACCAGACGTCCTGATATTATCGGGACAGTCCCGATTTTAGGGGACTTGTCCCACGTCCCGATCTTCCATCGGTCGGGACGCACTTTGTCCCGATATCGGGGAACCGTCTGGTGGAGGACGCAAGCTGATGCTGCCGGCACCGCTCACCTCTTCTTCCTGAGCCCTGGGGCAGTACAGTTGAACTCCTGGCGCCCGCCCGCCGGCAGAAGCCTGCAGAGTGCTGCAGCCCCACTCCCCAGGCATGCACAGAGGCGCCGAGGAGGTCTCTGCTGTGTGCTGCAGGGGTGGGGCTTGTAGGCGCCGGCAGCGAGCCCCCCTGCCCCCCTCAACCTGATCCGACCTGCGCGACCTTAGGAGCCAGAGGGAGGGGACCTGCCTGCTTACTGGGAGCCGCTCCAGGTAAGGCTAGCACTGCTGGGTCTCACCTGGCCCCCTGGCAGGTCCCTCTGGCTGATGTGGGGGGCTCTTCGTGCTGCTACCCTCCCTCCCCGAGGGGGGAGGTGGAGACAGAGCAGAGGCAAGCTGGAGCGGGGCGTGGAGCTGCTGGTGGGTTCTCAGCCCCCACCAATTTTTCCTGTGCTCTGGCGGGTTTTTTATTTTGTTTTTTGTTTCGCTCCGCCGCCGACTTCTTTTTTTTTGCTCGACTCGCCCCGCCCCCTTGCCCCTCCCCACGTCCCGATATTTCACCTCTGTCATCTGGTCACCCTATAGAGTTCTCAGCACCTTAGCGCAGTGATTCTCAGAGACCTTTCCAGAGTACTGTTCTCCTTTCTGAGTCTGTTTTATCTTGCATACCCCAAGTTTCACCTCACTTAAATACTACTTGCTTACAAAATCAGACATAAAAATACAGAAGTGTCACAGTGCACTATTACTGAAAAAATGCTTCCTTTCTCATTTTTACTATATAATTATAAAATAAATTGTGACCCCCCCCCCAGGTTGAGAAACACTGATATAATATATACAGCAGTATCAACAAGTCATTGTCCATATGAAATTTTAATTTGCACTGACTTTTCTAGCACTTTTCATGTAGCCTGTTGTAAAACTAGGCAACTATCTAGATGAGTTGAGGTACACCCTGGAAGACCTCTGCATACCCTCAGGGTTATGCAAACCCCTGGTTGAGAACCAGTGCCTGAGAGGCTGAAGCCAATGAACAAATTTTACATAAAGTAAGATAAAATTCTGATTGGCTGCTAGGATGGAGTACAAGTATATACTGTCCACCTTTTTTCTTGATTAGAAATAGGGGTGTATAGAGTGAGAGCAGCAAGCAGGAATAAGTTTTTGGAGGGCCACAGGCACTCCATACATACAAGTTCTGTATTTTGCTCACAACAGTTATTTATTTGTATTGGCCGGAGATATCCTGACTCTTTGGAATCTGAATTTCTTTTCGGTATATAGTGCATTCCACTGGTGGCTTCTTGATACCATTCCAAGGTGTAAGTTAAGTGCACTTCTTAGAGCAACATAGTAATATTTTATACATGCACAGTTGTTAGTTAATTCCCTAGCTTTGCAAAATTGTATCATGAGAGATTAGAGACATCATAATTCTAGCAAAGTTGTCTGCTTTAGGGATAGACCTGATATCAAAGTGTAAATTTATAAAATGTAAAACATAAAAGTTACATTAACATCAAGGGTGTTGACCCATTTATAATCTTGGAGCACCACTTAACCCTACAGTATTTTAAAGTGTTTATATATAGGAGAAACATTACTTAGTGCCAACAAGTACCGAAGTCATTCGCTGTTCTTATTGCTTAGGGCTAGCAAAACTGCTGGTATGCTTACAGGCTGTGAGGTCACCATTAATGACTGAGAAAAGAAAATTCAGGCCCTTATTTTTTCTTTATTGAACTATATAAAAATGTCAGAACATAGGTAAATAGGAAAGGTACAAAGTACAGAATTAAGAAATAAGATTTAGACAGTATAAGTATGCAGCTAATTTTCAGACTTACGAAATAACTTATTCTACAGCAATGTATTTATTCATAACAGTGGCTCTAGTTGTATGAACGTTTAATGTTTTTCATGGATTCTACTGTTTAAAATAGGTATCTAACATAACCTCTGTGCATGTATTGGGGTCAACAAGCAGCTAAACAAATATCGTCAACATTCTAAGTGTAAACAATGTATAGTGCATTATGAACTCTTTGGAGGAGAAGAAAATAATAAGGCCTTGATCTTGTGCTTACTGAAGCTGATGGCAAAAGCTCGCATTGACTGTAATGATGCAAGATCAAGGTCATAGGTGCTGGTTCTGCATGATATTAAGCATGTGTCTGACTTTAAGCATTTGAGTTTAAGCACTGAATTTAGTGGATTATTTGTGATTAAATTTAAGTGCATCAGCATGTTTAAGGAATTTGCTGAATCGGGTTCTTGCGTTAAAATGCCATTAAAAAAAGTTGACACTTATTCCCAGTTGTGCTTGACTTAGCCTATATAATATTGTAGTGAGCAGATTTCATTTATAATTGGATAGTCTTCCATGTCTTTGCTTTCTTTCACATGTTCCTGGCCTAGTTTCAGCTTTACCCAGACAGCTGTATATTGCTTCCATATCCCAAAGGCAAACAGTAGGTGTGATTCTTATGTTATCTGGAATTTAGCTGGATAAAGGACAGATCCATTCAACTGAAATTCTTTAATCACATTTATCTCCCATCTTTTCCCCTGGGCTATAGGATTGAGATCTGGAAAGTTGAGAGTTTTCTCATTATTTTTAACTGCCTGTACTATACAGTTTCAATCTTGTGAGTTGTATAGTATAACTGTGGTAATTCTTTATTGTTATTGCCTTGTCTTCCACTCAGGGTACGTCTTCACTACCTGCCGTATCGGCGGGTAGCAATCGATTTCTTGGGGATCGATATATCGCGTCTCATCTAGACGCGATATATCGATCCCCGAATGAGCTCCTGTCGACTCCGGAACTCCACCAACCCGAACGACTGTAGCGGAGTCGACATGGGGAGCCGCGGACGTCGATCCCGCGCCGTGAGGACGGTAGGTAATTCGATCTAAGATACTTCGACTTCAGCTACGTTATTCACGTAGCTAAAGTTGCATATCTTAGATCGATTTCCCCCCGTAGTGTAGACCAGCCGTCAGGGGTAGAGTGAATACATTTGTTATGCAGTATTTGGGTTTTTAGTCTTCTATTTCTGTTCTGTAGAAGTTTTTACCATGTTTGTCATGTTGGTATCTGAATGCATTTTGGAGTGTGACTAACATCTGTCTAAAACTTCTGGGATCAATTTATCCAAAAATTTCCATCATAGTGAGGATAGCTAGAAAAAAACTGGTGCTAAGATGGGTGACATTGTTCATGCCAGCTGTTCCAGCCTCTCTTCAGTCACTCCCTAATGTTTTGGCAGAGTTCTGAGACATTTATGGTTTCTGGTGTGGGTTTTCTCTCTTTTTCAGTCTGTGTATCAAGTCCACAAGTTTTTTTTATTTCCTTCAACCATCATCCCTTGCCACTGTTAGCTTGTGGCCATGGAAGCTTGTAAATAATACAGTAGATTCTAGTAAGTTATTTTTTCATGTTCAGATTGTGTATAGGTAGACTAGTGGCCATATCAGTCCTTGGTCATGTAGATATAATTCTTGTGATCCTGAGGCCATGTGAGTCAAACTCAAAATTTATGCACTTTGTTCTTTGAATTATTGCTACTTTCTTTCCAATATAGAGGTCTGTCTACTTTGAATCTTCTCAGGTACTGTCTCAAGATTACAGCTGTAACACTTCAAAAATCAACAGTTCTTCTCCCCATATTAGTTGCTTTTGCACAAGGAATCTGACTTTGTGCAGAGTTAGATACATTTCAAGTGTCAGGCAGTGTAAACCTCCAAAATGGGAAATGTTGTACTGTTTTTGGTGAATTTGAAGACAATAACTCCTTTTCCTAGTATAAACTTATCTAAAATGCAGGTGAAAACTGAAAGTAGTTTGTGAACAAGGATAGTTGAAGCATGGTGTTTCTCACCTCTACAGGATATGAGAGAGCAGTTTTAGGAGGAAGCAACTATGAACCAATGAAAGGAAATTGTATAATTGAAGCAAATTGTAATGACAGCTTTTTATGTACACAGTATTGGCACTTCGTTCTCTGGAGTGGTCTCTACATTGGGACTTTTTAGCTCTTTTCCCACCATTGGTTTAGCTCGGATGGAAGCACTAGCATAGACACACTGCAGACATTTTTACCACCAGGTTGTTTATGGTGGTAAGAATGTTTGCAGACTATCTACAGTAAAATTTCCAACAGTGTGAAAATAGTTTAATATTTTGCATTTCCCCCCCTCCTCTTTCTTCTACACCGTAGCTCTGGCTAAACTGATAACATTAATCAGATGTAACTTTTTTGCTACTGATTTAATTAATTTGGGAATTAAATGAATTGCAGACTTGTAAATATATTTACAAATGAACTCCCGAGATGTGTGGTGGTTTAAAAAAAAAAAAAAGCATATGCTACTCTGAATTTCTAATACACAGAAAGATGTCTTCCACTGAGGATTTTATTGTGTATATAAGTATCAGAGGGGTAGCCGTGTTAGTCTGGATCTGTAAAAGCAGCAAAGAATCCTGTGGCACCTTATAGACTAAAAGACGTTTTGCAGCATGAGCTTTCGTGGGTGAATACCCACTTCTTCGGATGCAAGTGGGTATTGCTTCTTGCATCCGAAGAAGTGGGTATTCACCCACGAAAGCTCATGCTGCAAAACATCTGTTAGTCTATAAGGTGCCACAGGATTCTTTGCTATTGTGTATATACTTATCTTTCCATCACGAAAACTGTTTCTCTTTGATTGTGTCAGTGCTTAAGGGCGAGAGGAAAGGTGATCAATGACAGGCTTCTCTTTCAAATTCTGTCACAGACCAGTGATGATGCTAGCAGATTATTCTGTGTTAGGTCAATGAAGACGTTAGGCTGTATTATTCCCCTCCAGGAATACATGCCAGCAGTGTTAGTAAAATCTATCAATTCAGTAATCCATGAGTACTGTGCCAATCTGGCCAGAAGTACTAGTGCATGCACAATGGAATCCTGTGTCAGAGCTTTAACACTAATACAGTCACTTATCAAGGCATACCCTACATTATGACGTGGTATCTACATTTTTGTGGGGCCTGGTTGTGGTTTCCCTGTACAGTGCGGATGGGACTGACAATTCGGTGGACCAAACTTGCGGCAGCACTCTTTCTTCAGGTATACTTTTATCTTGCTGACTTTCCCCATCTGTGCTGTTTTTATTAGCTGTTAATAATGTTAAATTGATATAGAGGAGTCCAGTAAATGTAGCAAGGAAATTCATGTCAGCTGCATAAATGAAGTAGTTCTGCCACAGGCATATATCTATATTAATATTGTTTATTTGCTTAAGTTAGGCACACAAGACCATAAATTGCTATTTTTATTAGATCTAGAAAAGTCAGTTATACATCGCAATGCTGGCATTTTGTATGCAACTTTGATACTCCTAAAAATTAGTACTGGGTTTCATTATCTATGTGCTGGAAAACTTGTCCTCATTTCTGCTTTTTTTGCCCAAGTGACCTTAAAAAGAACCTTTTGTCTATAAAATTGAAGAGGGTAGTAATTAGGTCCGGGAAAACTTTTTAAGTCTCTTTCTTTCTATTGAAGTTGGTATAATGTTATGAGAATGTTTTCAAATCTCAAATTTACAGTATTTATTATATTTAGTTACTTGACTAGTTGGCAAGGACACAGTCAACTTGTTTTTGCATGTGGCTTTAAAAAGGAAAAAATTATCAATTTCGGTGAAATTAAATCAATTTTAATTTCAGTGAGTTTCGGTTTAATCGTTCCTTTGCATCATTTGCAGTCCAAAAATTGTGGTTCTGTGCTAGCGCATGGGAAGCACAATGTGTGGCTCACTAGAAGTAACTACAAATGAAAGTGAAACTGACAAGGACAGTCTTTGTATTTTAACATACAAAATATTAAAATAATCCTAAATGGTGAAAAAATGTAACTTCTCTTTATGATAAGCTATGGTATATGTATGTAGATGGAGACTTTTTTTAAAATATGACCTGGGTTTTGAATGATCTTTAGTAAGACATTGGGGAGGACTGAGGAGGTTAACCAGCAGGGGGTTTGCTTTTGTTAATTTGTTACTGTTTTGATCACAGGTTGATGTTATGCACTTAGGTCCTAATATTGGAAATCATGGAGCACCACTCCAACTGAAGTCAACTTCTTAACAAAGCAAATATATTTATTTTAGTTTTAATTTGATAGATTCCTTTCAAGAACTCTGACGATCCAAACATTTGAAGTTCATTTGTTCCAGTTTGAAATGTCATTGTTTTTTCTAATGTGCCCTCTGCTTGCTTAGAGTTCTCATGTGTTATGTCTGATCAGAGGGCAGATGATAGATGATTTCCTGTAAAATTATTATACAAAAAATTGGGTGACCTGCCAATGGAAGGTGGACATCAGCAACCAGTGTTTATTCTCAAGACTGAGTGCATCCTATCAATGCTTTGTAAACCAGTATGGTTAAATCAAATTTCAGTAAATCAGTTCCAATAAATCAAAATTCATACCTGCCTACGATGTACTTCATATCTTCATTGCAAGATTCTGATTAGTCAGTTCCTTTTTTCAAAACCCAGTCTTTTTAAAGACAGTTGGTTTCATGGCTGAACTGGGAGCCTAGATTCAAGGGTTGTATTCTTGGGCAAGTCACTTAACCTCTCTGTGACACTGACCCAGTTGCAAAATGGGTACTATAATACTTCTTGCAAGGTTGTTGAGGCTTTATTAGTGTGTGTAAAGTGCTTTGAACTCTCATGTATCCTGACAATTTGTTTTAGGTATGAACTGTTGTACATAATATATAATTCAGAACATTCAGTGAGTTTGGAGGAAGGGAACTCTTTATTCATACATACATAAGGATAAATAATTTAAGTGCGAGAAATAGGGCAAATCAGACAGTTCTCTGTAATGACACTGACTCCAAAGTAGTAGTTGTGTGTCTTGTTAGATGTCCAGGAAATCTTTTTGATTAATATTTGGCAGTTAGAGGTGCATGAGGCTTCTGGGAACCTGACATTCTATAGAGTGCTGTATAAATATTTTATCCACTCTGTCTGTCATCTAGAGCCATCATAGAACCAGTTGTTTTAGTATTTCATTAATATTTGTGAGCAGTTTATATTATACCTAACAAAACTATTTATAGATTTAAAACTTAGTTTAATTTTGACTCTTTATCACATTGCCCACTAACTTTCTGGTGGTTTTAGCATAACCTATACCTAGAGTGCATTTTGGGCATCAATAGCACAACATTTATGAGAGAGAAAGCAGATCTGGCTTTGCTAGAGTAAAGCAGAACATTATGGAAGCTACTAGACCCCATGTAGGCCTGACCCTGAGCCCATTCAACCCAGTCATCAGTGACTTCGATGCAAAGATTAGGCCCATAAAGAGGAAGCTGTACTTGTCAGTAGGATGGTGAGAAGTGTTTCAGTTACTAAAAGGTTAGTAGTTCATGGAGTAAATGTGCTCTAATTCTTCTAAGATCTTCCCATCTCTTCTAAGGTATTGTACTTATATAGCCAATGAGCAGCACTGATTTTGGAGGTCACTTCCCATCATCTTTCAGAGGAAATGCTCAGGCAAAGCATTGGGTAGTTTTGGAATCAAGATAAAACCCTAAAATCCATATAATCAGAATGAAATGGATGGTCTTCTAAACTATAATCCACCTAACAACATGTGTATTGCTTATTCAAATAATTGGTTATCTGTTTTGGGTATACTGCTGGCCTGAATCCTGCTCAGCTGTTCCATGACTGGCTGAGGAAACAGCTGTTTTGGAATCCTTGACCCTATTGCAGTCAAGCAAGAGACTTGTGTAAGAATTGAAAGTATGTAGAAATCCATGCCTGATCCCAGCTGGTGTTTATATGCAGGACTCAGTGTTTATTCTTAAACTTCTGTCTATGCAATGTTCTGACTTGGTTATTTGATAAAATTGGGATTCAGAGGAGTGCTTTCAAAGTGGTATTTAGATGACCTAACCACCAGAACAAAGATCAAATGCCTTTCACAGCAGGCCTGCAACAAGAAAAGACACATTTGTCCTTACTGGGGTAGTTAGGTCACCATGCCCACAGCAGCAGGCTGCCAGGCGCACAATACGTCAATCTACATGGATTCAGTAACCAAAGCTTAAAATAGCTGCTCTGAAATGCCAGCTGTTCCCTCACTTCTGCACTTAAACCACCTTTGAGGGGAAGATGAACCTTACTCCTCACCTCTGATAAAAGAGAGGAAAATATTACCTTCAGCTGTCATGAGGTAACTTTAATGCTGTCAGCACTTGCATTTACAAGTCTAGCTTAGGAGGTAAAAGAATGGGATAGTTGCATTGGCATTCCAGCTTGGAGCTCTACATATTTCTGACTTCATCTGATGCATTTAAATATCTGAGTCAAGTCCATAGGCATGAATGGCTCATTTTAGTCTTGACAGATACAAAAGAATCATGTTTAAGGTGGGATGTTGGTCACGTTGTCATAGTGATAAGGGGAGGGTGCTTTATAAAAGTAATTCACAAGTTTTTCCTCTCAGGAGGTTGGTTTGCTTTTGCTCTTGCCTTAAAAAGTATAGGACAAAGGAGATGCAGGATTCTTCTGACTAAAAATAATGCGTTTGTATTCTAGAATGTAAGTACTAAATCAGGAGAAATGGAACACTTGAAAATAATTGTCACCGTAGATTTGCAAGACTGAAGCCTGAGTAATACCAGCTGCCACTTCAGTGCATTATTATAATCCAGATTTATTGAAATGTGGGAACAGGGAACATCAGTGTTAATATAACGGCCAATATTGATAGTATTGCAAGGAATTGAAAGAAAGAAACACTAAATGGTGGGATGACATTAAGAAAACTTAACATGTTTTGTATGGCAAAATGAAATTAACTACGGGCATTTGAAAGATGTAAATTTCTAGGAGAAGATGAATTAGTGGCCGAGACAGTGCTAGAAGCAAGTGGATGAAATTATGCAGGGGAAAGCATGAGATGTCAGCAAAAAACATTTGTCGGACTGTCTTCCAAACATCATGTGAAAGCTCTGTTAGTCAAAACTAGACAGACTGGTCAAAAAGCAGAAGTACATAGCATAGGAAACAATCCTGCATTGGCAGGAGAATGGACTAGATGACCTAACCGCTGAGATTCTGACATCATTGTCAGCCAATCAGAGAACTTGGTTTCCAGAGTTCAGTTCCAAAGCCATTTCACAAATGTGATTGGATGCATTTTAAAATCATTGTCTTTGAAAAGTTATTAAATAAACACACTTGGCTAGCAGTGTGTTTGAAATGCAAATGATTGACACGTGTGACCGGAAATTAGGCACAACTTGGAGAGTCCTGCTACTTGGCTTGATGGAACAAATGGTGAGTAGGAGTTGGTGCAACAAAAATGTGACCTCGAAGGTTAGTTGCTGTTTTCCTTCTGTTACATGCAGCAGGAGGATAACTAACTACTATAGAGGAAAGAAAGAGCTAGAATGATAGTTACTAAAATTGCTGGGAAATACCGGGACTTAATTGTCCTGGAAAGTGATGACCCTTCAACAACCAATACTTTCCTGCTAGTTGTCAGTGTTTTATTTCTTGTTGGCTTAAATGGTGTTCTCAGATACATGTCTAGCCACAAACACATTTGATCAATAGTAAGTATTTGGATTGTCACTCTCCTTTGGGAGAGGAGAGAGAGGGATAGCTCAGTGGTTTGAGCATTGACCTGGGGTTGTGAGTTCAATCCTTGAGGGAGCCATTTAGGGATCTGGGTCAAAAATCTGTCTAGGGATTGGTCCTGCTTTGAGAAGGAGGTTGGACAAGATGACCTCCTGAGGTCCCTTCCAACCCTGATATTCTATGATTCTTTGCAATACTGCTTTCAACCCAAAATTGTCATGTGCACAACACATCTGTACTGTTTTATAGTGGACATTCTATATCAGATGGTGCAAGTCAGGGTTATGTTGGAACTTGTATTTCTGTTTTCAGATCCCCCTAACTTTTGGAAAATTTAATTTTTTCTTAATCCAGAAGTAATTATCATGGAAAACTTGAGCAAAATTGGAAGTTTTGTTTCTGAGTTATGGAAAGATGAAAAACTATTTTGTTTTAAAGACAGTTCTTTGCTTACAACTCAAATGGCTGAACTTTATGGTCTGAAATGTTTAGAATAGTTAGTCTGATTGACTTTTTGTTACCAAAAATCACCTCTAAAATTCAGCTATTAGTATAGGTGGTGGTAACATGTGCTAATTTGAGGAGTTAACAATACTATTTAGTATCTTAGCTAATTGCTGCATAAAAAGTTATAGCAATAGAACTTCCAGGTGTTTCTTCACACAATGCAGAGTCAGCCTGTGGAACTCGTTGCCATGGGATGTTGTGAAGGCTAAAAGTAAAACTGGGTTCAAAAGTTGGGTAAGTCCATGGAGGATAGGTCCATCCGTGTCTTGTAAACAGTATGGTCAAGGACGCAACCCATGCTCTGGGTTTCTGGCTCTGACTGCCAGAAGCTGGGATTAGATGAGAGGGGATAGATGCCCTGTTCTCTTCATTCTTTCTGAAGCACCTGCCATTGGCCACTGTCAGAAATCAGGATACTGGGCTAAATGGATCATTGGTCTGACCTCTTGAGGCTGAAGTGTAGTCTGCCATTATGATTCTTTGGGTGCAATTTAAGAGAGGATTGACCCATTTAATCACTTCTGTTTACTGCTGCTATGCATCTGAGGGGAGTCAACAACATTTCATGCTCTATGGTATTAAATACTGTGGTGAGATTCAATAAAATAAATGGTTGCCCTTTATCTGGCCATGTCCACTCATTTTCTACCACTTTTATCTTCTTGTTCCCTTCCCCCACTGCTAATACCTTGTTCCTCCAGTGAATACCACTGTATGTCTAGAACTGAGACCTACACTTTCTTCAGTGTTGCAGTTTTTATTGTCTTGTAACATTACCTTAGGTAGAATATTAACATACTTCCAGTGCTCTAAGGTGCTTTTCTGGCTGCTGTGCAGTTTCTCTGAGTAAATATTTAGCATTTTATTTTTGTATTGTATGTTTCTTCCCAAGAAATCAGAGCCTCTTGGTTAACCAAAATTACCAAGTGCATTGCCACTTGTGTGTTTCTGTTCCTTGATACTTAGCAATTAGATAGGGCAGTGCTCATTGTCATTGGAAATACAAAAACAGTGGTTAAATGTTAGAGCCATCAATTGTTTCTTTTGTGCTGTCATAATGTTTGCATTGCATATAAATTAGAGTAAATTACCTTGCCTAAATGTAATTCATTGCCAAATGAATGAGTTAGTGGCTATAAACACAAATTACTTTTGGTTTCCTCAAAAATCTGTTTTCTCATTAAATCAAAGATTATCCTCTGAAATGTATTTGCATATAAACATCTTTTAGGTAAATGTAAATTCTGCAAGGAAGTACAAGTAGATGTCCCTATTTTATTGAAATTGAGCTTTATGTAAAGGCTTCTTGTTAATGTATTTTATTAGGTTGGTTAGTTTTGTAGCTAACTTATGTTTTTGTGTTAGTTGAAATTAAAATATGTGGTGGTATTATCTCTAAAGTGGAAAGTTTTTCTGCGGATGCTTTGCAGAGAATTCTTGCTGTCACCTGGCTGCCTTAAACTGTTACACGCTGTCTATATAAGCCCTGAACTCTAAGGGCTATGATTCCTTTCCTCCCACAAACACTCTGGCCATTATAAAATTTTTAGTGACCTTTCCTATCTCCAATATTTTACTTCAGTTAAGCATTTTGTATTTGATTTTTGCTTTCCTCCTCTGTTTCCACTTTGTCTCTTCACAACCCAAAATTTTCTTAGGATCCCAATCCCTACCTAAATTTCTATATTTATACCTAGGAGAGTCTCCCTCTTCCATCCATCTTTGCCAGTCTTGTCCACTAGGCAGTATCAAAATACTAGCATATTATGTGGGCTAAAAGTTGACTGAAGTTTTTGAACTCAGGTCAGATTTCAGGCATTCCCACTTGAGTCTTCTAATTATGGAACATTTATCAGCTATGTACCAAGACAGCAGGGCAGCAGAGAGAATCTTATGTTTCACAAAATAGAATTCCAAAGCTTTTTTCTTGTCAATCTTCAGCATAACTTTTTACTATTTACACCATCATGAACCACTTCATGTCAGCTGCTCCTTTAAAATAATGCATTGTAAACAAACATACCTTAAGTACATTACCTTTGAGCCTTCAGCAGAAAATTTGAAATCTAATTGACTTGTCACTTTGCATGTCTTTGAACAGTGAGAATAATGAAGTCCTTTTCACATTTGTCTTTAGTCACTATCATTTTGAGGTCTCAGAGCTTCAGTGTTTGGGTTGCAAGTGCTTCAGGGAAAAGTTGATTCAAATTGTTTTGGTTAAGAGTAACTGAATTCTTTCTTTTAGTCTTCGGTTTCATATATGCTTTCAGAAAATGTAAGTTCTGGTCCAAATTTGAATGGTCCCTTTAAATCTATTGTGCTATATAATTTTGTGTCTCATCTTTTATTTTCAATAGAATACCAGTTGTCGTTTATGAAACCTGTGGATGTGACCAGGCCTTGGTTTCTTTGCTTTGTTGAGTGCATTTTTCAGCACTGAAGAGGTTAAATACTGCTAAATGTGCTGAACCAACTTCTGTTGAAAATTGGAATGGGCTTTTGGGACATTTTTGTGACACCCACAGGTCACATTAGCCCATTGTGTATTAAATATGAAATTAATTCCATCCTGAAGTAGAGTGAATACATTGAATCAGTGAAGTGACCTAATCTTTATGTGAACTGTGAAGGAACCTAGGGACTTTAGGAAATACCATGGTAATGTATGAATGCTAATAAATAATCTTGGTATCCGTAGGAAACGGCAGTATTGTAACTGGTCTCATGGCTTTTGCAGCAATATTTGTTTTTGGCATATTCATAAACGTAATGATTCTGCTAAAAAATACCAGTCAGTATGTCAGGACAAAGGGAAAATAGTTCTTTGCTTGTTGGGGCTATACGGTGCTCTCAGAACGAATGACCTACAGTTGTAAAGTTAAGTTTGACAATGTGTTCGTCCTCCAGAGGGAGGCTAGCTGGCTGCGTAGAGCTCTGATTGACTAATCAGTCTACCAGCTTAGCATATAAAAGATCAAGTGGGATAATACTGGAAGTACAGTGTCTCTTTAAGTAGTTTGAGGGGGTACTGAATGCTGTTCAACTGACATCTGTCACCTTACCCATGTGTACGTCAGGGGATCCTTGCAAATGGCAAGGGCTACTGAGAATGGACACACACCTGAAAGTGTGGCCACAAATACTAATTCTGTTTTTGAGACGTGTGGCAGTAATGGAAAAGTGGGAATACAATAGCCTCACCTTACTTCCTTCCCCTTCTTAATGGTCAATTCTGGAGCAACACTTTCCCAGGGCTCAAAACTGGCTGTTTAAAACCCAGGCCTGACACCTCTGGTTACAGGACCCAAAGTTATGATCCTGTGAAACAAACATAAACCTGTGCCAATTCAGCAAACAAGTAATACCACACAAACCGACAGCCTGAGTCCTCAGAGTTCCTTGTACCTGCTGACCCATAAATTTTTCCAGTATCCATGCCAACCAACTGCTGAAACAAGCAAAGTCCCAAGGAGTCTTCGCAAATTAACTTCACCATTCTTTAAAGTCCATAATCGCCTGTGCAAATGCGTTGACCCTGATGCGGTCCACACCGTTAAAGTTCATGTGTATCAGCACTGCACTAACCCACATGATTGCTTTAGTCCAGACGATGCAGACCATAGAACTTATTATCTGCATTCATGTTCTGTGAAACCCAAAACATAACCTTCAAATCCCAAATTATTACCCTGTGCCAGTAACCACGGAGTGTAGGGAGCGAGGGTGGGATTTTGTAGTATAAGGTGAAGTAGAGAGAGGGCCTTTTCTGCCTTGCCTGGTCCTTTTATTAAGTACATTGTGCCTCAGCCTGCAAGGAGCCTGTTGCAGGCACCTGGATAACCTGTTATGAGAGGAGTGAGAGCTCCTCTCATAACAGAGCTGATCCATTGGCTGACTGGTATCACAGGGCAACCCAAGAGGTATGACTTGCTCGCTAGGTCCCACCCTGCAAAAAACCATGCTGTCTGAGAAGGCCGTTGTACCTAAAGATGTTTTTTTCCCCCTCCAGACACATCCTTATGTAAAAACAGTGGTCATGCACCAGTCCCTTTGTACCTTAAGTCTACAGGATTTATAAACTTCTAAACCCTTTGTAACACTATTCACATAGAATGGACATACTTAAAAAATGCAACCAACCTGAAGTATTTATTTTATTTTTGGAGGTAGTTCAGCATTCAGCAAAGGTGCTTGGGAAGTCTTATCATTTGATGTCATTGGGAACAGAAGCAGCAAAGAATCCTGTGGCACCTTATAGACTAACAGAAGTTTTGCAGCATGAGCTTTCGTGGGTGAATACCCACTTCTTCGGATGCAAGCAGTGGAAATTTCCAGGGACAGGTGTGTATATATAAGCAAGCAAGAAGCAAGCTAGAGATAACGAGGTTAGATCAATCAGGGAGGATGGGGCCCTGTTCCAGCAGCTGAGGTGTGAAAACCAAGGGAGGAAAAACTGGTTCTGTAATTGGCAAGCCATTCACAGTCTTTGTTTAGTCCTAAGCTGATGGTGTTAAATTTGCAGATGAACTGGAGCTCAGCAGTTTCTCTTTGAAGTCTGGTCCTAAAGTTTTTTTTGTTGTAGGATGGCCACCTTAAAATCTGCTATTGTGTGGCCAGGGAGGTTGAAGTGTTCTCCTACAGGTTTTTTTATATTGCCATTCCTAATGTCTGATTTGTGTCCATTTATCCTTTTCCTTAGAGACTGTCCAGTTTGGCCGATGTACATAGCAGAGGGGCATTGCTGGCATATGATGGCATATATTACATTGGTGGAGGTGCAGGTGAATGAACCGGTGATGGTGTGGCTGATCTGGTTAGGTCCTGTGATGGTGTTGCTGGTGTAGATATGTGGGCAGAGTTGGCATCGAGGTTTGTTGCATGGGTTGGTTCCTGAGCTAGAGTTACTATGGTGCGGTGTGCAGTTGTTGGTGAGAATATGCTTCAGGTTGGCAGGTTGTCTGTGGGCGAGGACTGGCCTGCCACCCAAGGCCTGTGAAAGTGTGGGATCATTGTCCAGGATGGGTTGTAGATCCCTGATGATGCGTTGGAGGGGTTTGAGCTGGGGACTGTATGTGATGGCCAGTGGAGTCCTGTTGGTTTCTTTCTTGGGTTTGTCTTGCAGTAGGAGGTTTCTGGGTACACATCTGGCTCTGTTGATCTGTTTCCTTATTTCCTCGTGTGGGTACTGTAGTCTTGAGAATGCTTGGTGGAGATTTTCTAGGTGTTGGTCTCTGTCTGCGGGGTTAGAGCAGATACGGTTGTACCTCAGTGCTTGGCTGTAGACAATGGATCTTGTGGTGTGCCCGGGATGGAAGCTGGAGGCATGAAGGTAGGCATAGCGGTCGGTAGGTATTCGGTATAGGGTGGTGTTAATGTGACCACCACTTATTTGCACCGTGGTGTCTAGGAAGTGGACCTCCCGTGTAGATAGGTCCAGGCTGAGGTTGATGGAGGGGTGGAAGCTGTTGAAATCATGGTGGAATTTTTCCAGAGTCTCCTTCCCATGGGTCCAGATTGGGAACAGAGAGGCCATTGCTAAGCACTTACGATAATCCCTGTATTTGTATAGAATCATGTGTACAGAAATACCTCTTAAAATGGTAAAAACTAGTATAAACCTATTAAGGAGGACAATCGTAAGATCGGGGGGGGGGGAGAAGATACGTTAGGAATGCTGTTACGTTACATGAAAAAGCAATGGCAGCAATCAAGATTTTCGAATTCGGTGCACTTATTGGAATATGTAGTGCTTTTTATTTCTAGATTGCTAGTCCAAATCAATCCCAGGTTGCCCTTTTTAGGTTTGACAAGAGCATGAGGCTGAAATGTACTCAAGGTATACCCCAATAATCTTTTAATGCCCATAAACAAAATGAGGGCTCAGCTCTTTGTTCTAAATGACCTGCTCCTCACATCAGATTAATAATCACTGTTGCCAAATCTGAGTGAGCAACCTCACAGTCAATTAAGGTGGATACAGTTGTTTTGTCACAAACCTTGGACTGTAGGATCAATTATTGAACTGAGCAAGAAAAAGAGGCCAATTAGAAAAGGGCTCTTTTGTATGTGCTTGCAGTGTAATGAATTTTATAAATTGGAAGAATATGGCAAAGGCCGTAGGGACACTACTACAACCTACAGTAAATGGACACTGTCATCTTTTCCCAAAGAACTAAAATAAATAGTTCTAGTTTTTATATATCTGAGATACAACAGATTTTTTTAAACTGAGCTCATTTCTCAGCTAGGGTTAAAACCTAAGGAACTGTTTTGGAAAGGAGATAGATCGGTTAATCCATTGAAGCTCAGTCCCAGTTTGGATACTGTAATCCTATCCCACCCCCACACAAAAGCTGTCCAATCATTTCTTAAGCAACTCTGGGTTTTGGCCTTAACAGCCTGAGCTGTTGGGTGGTTTGGTGCTTTTTGAGTCACTGCAAGATGACTTCTTGACATAGACTGCTAATTACGGTATATATCTTTCTGATGTCTTGTCTTGTAATGAATAGAACCTCTAAAATGTTAAGAAAAATGCCAGCGTGAGAATGGGTTGTGGAGCAGTACTCATCAATTGTAGTCCTCATCTACTAACCAGGTAGGCTTCTACCCTGTCGGTCAGAAGTTGTTAATCAATAGATTTAATGTGACACAAATACCAAGGAACTGATCTTTTTTTTTAATCAAAATAAATATTTTGCATATGTGACTGTTTAAATTAAGGTTCCTAAATAAACATACAGACTAACACGGCTGCTACTCTGAAACTTGATTTAAGTTGTTTGTGCTAAATGCCAGTGAACTTGTTTTAATATACAGCATAATGCAAGTCTGTAAATATTAGGTGTTCAACATGCTGTATTTTTTGTAGAGCTATATCTATTACTTGTCATAGTTATACTAACATCAGAGCTCAATTTAGCCAATATTTGCTTGAACTGCCAGTTTGCCTCTGGATATTGACACCTTTCCAGTTTCAGTTGGGTTTTTACTGATTTTTAATAACCTTTTGGAAAGATCATAATTTAGTGAACAGATTTCAGTATATAATTCAAATGTTTGGAAGTTTTCTAAATTCCTGGCCCTTTGCTGGTAGACTTTAGATTTTATATAACAGGCTCAAGTCCATCGGAGATCATGGAAGATATTCGTGGTGAATAAAAAAGGCAGCCCTTTCCATTCACAAGGAGATGTTTCAAAGCATAGTCAAAGAGTGGACAGTGATCTTTTAAAAATGTGTTTATATGCTAATTTACACCCAATGGCACCCTTGCCCATTGGAAGTCTAAAAATGGGAGGAGGGGATGAAAAGGACAATATATGGGATAGTTCCCTTCTGTATATTGTAGAAGATTTTTTCCAGACTACTTTTGTTCCAAATACTCTTTAATTTAGGTACTGCACATCTGAACTCCACAATGTAAGTGTGATGAGTGTGCCTGAATACTTCACCGTCTACAGCTTTTTGTAGTTGGTGTTTTGGAAGGAAACTTAATGTGTTTTATATTCAGCAAAGTCAACGTCCAGTACTCAAATGCTTTCAAAAATCATACCTCAGTCTGAAAAATAGCCAGCTGGTACTCTGCTCAATGATGCATGTTTAGAAAAACATACTGTGCCCATCGTACTTGTGGAAGGATATTTAATGTAGCATCTCTCTAATTTTGACTCATCAGAATTGTTAAACTTGGAAACCTATTGTTTCTGTTTACACTTGTGCTAAGGTCAGGGAAGCATTTATTTTCAGTTTTGTGCTTTTTTGATCTGAAAAGATCTAGTCTTCCAAGTCTTGTTGCTGGAAAGGTGTAGAATAACAAAATGCTTTCAGCCATCCATATAAATTGTAAGTGTAGTGTAAACAAGTATTTAAAGTTGTCTTGACAAAACGTTCTCTCATATGTGATATGTAAACATTTGTGTTTGCTTTATATTCTCCTAACAGCTGCATGGAGGGTGTTCTTGTGGTGCTAAGAGCTTACTGCCACTTCCTATCATTTAATATTAAGGAATCCAAAGTTATATACAATACACAAAATTATAATCTCCTTTATAGAGTTGGAAAAAAATTCCTTAAGAGCAGAAATATTACCAATCGGTCATAAGCTACAATAGATAACAGATACACATTTAAGTCCATAGTGTAGTTTAATAGATGTCAGTGTTACGGAATTAAGATTTCTCTCTCTCTGCTAGTCCTTGATTTCACTATGTATCTCCTTTATTTTTTATGTTATTTAATTATTTAAGCAATTATATAGCTTAATTTACATTTATTGATATTCTTAATTTTTAATTTTTATATTATGTTAGAATATGGTGAATGATGTTTGTATTCTACTGTATTAATTGAATTTTAATTTCCATCTAAAGCACAAAAATAGTATCTTTTAATTTTTTTTATTCAGTAGACCTACCTTAAATGTGCTGGAAACGTCAGAAAAATTATGAAAAGTTTTTTGCGTTTCAAACTGATTTATTAAACAAAGAAAGTATGATATGTTCTTTAGTTAGCAAATAGAACCTTCAAGGTTTTTAGAACAAATAGATCCCATCCTCTGAGACCTTGTTTTTTATTAATAAATGAAAAGAGGAAAAGAAACTTTCCTGCTTTGCCAACTCCTTAACTTTGAATCAACTGGTCATTGAACTGACATTGTTAAATAAATGAAAATGAAGAAAATATTCTCTCTGCACCTGCAGAAGAAGTGACTGCTGTCAAATGCTGGTTTAGCACTTCAGCAAACCCTAGCTCCAGATGCTTAGCCAGTGGCTTCTACCATTCAGTGGTTTGACTTTCTTTAAAACTTGGCAGAAAACGCATACTGTTTATTATTTTTTATCTTTCATTAAAATTATTTTAATAGATTAAGACGTTTAGGTCTTAACGTAAGTTAATTTTAAATAGGTTTATTTTTTTTAAAGATACCTGTATTTAATTTAAATTAAAAAGTGGATTTACATAAAAATGTATTTTAATGAAAAATCCAATTCCATTCTGTCATGTTAGAAAATCATTACGAGAGGTTCTAGTTTGGGGTATGAATAAAAATCATGGCAGTTCCCTCAGCTGTTCCTGTAGTTGTTGGATGTCAGACTACCCACTTGCTTTGCCTGTTGCCTCCACATTTGACCATACCGATTCACTTTTCATGGAGCCTTGTTTCCCTTATTTTCATGTAACTCAAACTTCTCTTGAGTGCCTGCATTACAGAATGTTCTTAAGTTCAGCAGATCATCAGTTTCTGAGAAGTCTTTTTGTATCTCAGTACTTAGAGAAACACACAAAACGGCCAGACCCTGTTTTATGCTCTTGGTCTTATGTTTTCTCTACCATAATTAGCACTCTCGTTGGCAATTTCAGTAGAGAAGCCAAGGATGGAATGGAAATGGAGTGAATTTTCTTCACTCGGAGGTGATTTAGGTTTGAAGAATTACATTGGCAGAGTGCCATTTGGAATTCTGCACTTCCTGGGCTGTGAAACTACCATCTTTCACAACCACACGATTCATTCAAAAATTCAAAAATGAAAAATAACTTGATGATCATGTAGCGTTTTTCTAAGAAAAGACCAGTAAGTGATGTAGTCTTTTCTTTTGTAATGGTAAACTTGTTCAAAATATTTAAATAACCTTTAAGAGTAATGAATGTGGCTTTCTAACAGCTTTTTGGGTCTGATGCCATCAAGAAGCAAAATAAGGGAAGGACCATCAGCCTATACCATACTATCGCAGTCAATTAACAGCTGGCATGCTACTTTGTATGTAGTTAAGGCTTAAACAGTACGTGCTACAGGACAGTAAACATTTTGTTTAAGCATTCCTGTGTGTCTCATCACTTATTAATAAATATCTTCAGCACCTTTGTTAGATGAAATAGGGAAGCAGTTATCCCCATGTTGCAGATGGGGGAACTAAGGCACAGAAGTGTTTTGCCCAGGGTCTCAGAACATTTGTAGCAGAACTGGGAGGGTAGCCCAGGTCTTTTGAATCTTTAGTTACTGGTTTAACCGCACAACCACCCTCCCTCACCCATCTCATTTTCCTCTGCAACTAGAGATTGAAAGGTGAAACAGCTGCCTGCTTTAAGAAATTTTTGGCGATTCCTGTGGTTTAGCTAAACCGTGTGCCATATAGGGTTGAACTTCCTGCTGTAACGGTTCTCTTTCTCCCTCTCTAGTTGATTCATACTTGAGGTCAGATGACTTAGAAGTTAACTCTTCACAATAAAAAAATAAATCAATAGAATTTCTTGTTTCATGATAGATGGTTCATGCTAGCAAAGAGATTGTAATCTAAAAAATGGGAAACGAAAGCTGAAAATCTTATCTGATCACTTGTCTTCAGGAGCTGGGGCTTTATGGAAAAATAAAATCTTGGGAATAGTAATATTACTAAAAGTGAGGACTAATCGCACTGGCCATTATTCAGATATAGTTAAGTCAAGATTTGTGCAAGCTTCTCTGCCACCTATTCCCTGCCTCTAGCTCTGCCCTAATAGTGTCTTCTGGTATTATAGTTCACTTTTGCTAAACTATATGGTAAATTAGTGGTGTGGACTAATAAGTTCTAGGAGGAGACCACCAAACTATTTTCTAGTTGTTACCTATGGCACAATTTGGATGTGCATCTTCACAGGTGATAGGCTTGTGCTCTAATCCACACAATTTCTCTGGGGTTTTCATTCCTTCATCTGAGGCGTCCTAAGTTAACTAGAAAATAAATGACCAACCAGTCATATTAGAGAGAAGGTCACAGTGTTAAAATGTATTGCTATTATCCTTCATATAATGAACTATTAAACTGATCTGAAATTTCTTTGCGGTGATTACAAATGACTATGGAAATGATACAAATAACCTCTTAAGGACAGAGTCAGAACTAGAACATTTTACCTACCACAAATGTAAAACCAACCAACCAACAAAAAAACCCCCAAAATGTTAGACGACATTGTATTCATTCTTGGATGTTTCAGACACTTGATTCAGTTTTTTTTCCTTTTGGAGTTGCTATTGCACACATTGTCATGGGAGGAGAATTATGCTTTGATCAAAACTACAGCTACAGCTCTAGATCTAGATCTAACAGCTGAAGAAAAACTGCCAAATGAGGTTCAAATGTCTATGGAAATAAAGGGGAATTTACCAAAAAGGTTTAGAAGTAGATTAGTACTTTTGACACACTGCACTTTATCTATGAACATTCCATTGGCTTATTTCTGAGCAAGCTGCAGGATTTGCTGGCACCAGTGGCATGCAGGTCAGAGCTAAACCTGATCTGTTAGAGTTGTGTTCTTCTAGAGCTGTGAGTAGAACTGGTACTCTTTGAGAGCAGAAACTGAATGAAGTGGGTTAGCCATTTTCAACAATTTAGTATGAATAATTGTTAAAAAGAATGGACTTTGGAGCTGTGCTCTGAGAGCATAAATTCACAGAATGAGTAGGGCCCTACCAATTTCACGGCCGTGAAAAACATGTTACGGACCATGAAATAAGCCCTTCCCCATGAAATCTGATCTCCCTGAAATCAGCCGGGCTGGGGAGGGACAGGACTTGTCCTTCCCCATTGGAAGGCGATCAGACCCACCTCCACAGGTATCGCACACCCTCACTCCTGTGCTGTAGCAGCCCCAGAGCTGGGCTCCAGGCTGCTGCACCCCACGGCTCCAGCCCGGGCTCAGGGCACCTGGGCTGGGGGCTGCTGGCTGCCCATGCCTGCAGCTCCTGCCCCAGATGTAAACATCTGAAATTGTGAAATTAACCAATTTTAAGACCCTGTGGCTGTGAAATTGACCAAAGTGAACCATGAATTTGGTAGGGGCCTAACAATGAGCTGATGCTTAAAGGGATATGATCTGCTCATGAGTGCCCTCTGCAGGAATGGCCTCCTACTACTCTTATAAACACTAATTGATCCTTTACAAGCCACAAACTTGAATTACAGAAAGGTAAAGTTTAAATTTTGGTAATGGCAAACAATAAGAAACTGTATTATTAATTACTGTCCTGCAGTAACATTGTGATATTTTAACAAGATGTGAAAGAGGAACTGGCAGCTTCTTGGCAAAGACTGAACTTACCTTTATTGATATTTTGTGCCCGTGAGAGTTGATTTAAATTGCTCACTTATCTACCCCATTCTAAAATTTAATCATTGACAAGGTTAGTATTATGAAAACTTTTTTCATACAGTAAGTGGTGGGAATTTTAGGAAAGTTTATCAAATTTATGGAATGCAAAAAAAAGTAGCAAAAGTAATTGGTGTATTTATTGACTAAGTTCGTACCTTTTTATATAAATTGCCTTAATCCTGACCCTAGCTCCACAGTGTCCTTATGCATAACTAGTCATCTTGTTAGAGCCTCAGCAGAATTGGAAAGCCTCAAGCTATTTAAAAATCACTAAGCTTTGTTTTGTTACATTGGTTTCTGGAAAAGTAAGGTTTGGTAATTACTTTACATTGATTTGGTTGAGGCCTTTACATTTAATAAGCGGTAAGACCCTGTCTATTGGACTACTGTTACACATTTGACAGCAGGATGGGGCAATACAGATCAGTTACGTTCTCTGCAAGAACTTCTAGTGATCCACAGGAAGACCTGTGAATCGCTTTTTCTAAAATTAAACCAACCTTCCATTTAACCCCTCTTTCTCCGCCCCCGGCATATGTACAGTCTTCTTCAGCCAGACTCAAAATCACATGGAAGGGGAGGATTTTCTGCTTGTCCCTCTCCTAAAGGATTTTATCACAGCAGGAATGGCTAATTCTAACATTTTCATCAAAGAGAATATGTGTTCTTGAGATAGTCATGACAGAATTAGAGGGAGATTTTACATATCCTCTAAACCTGACATTTTCTACTGTACTCCACATAACTTGGAAGGCATGAAGGATATTTCCCTGTAGTCATTCGGTGGCTTTGAGGTGGACAAATATGGAAGGCTTCCGTTACATGCTGTAGCTATGAGAGTTATTCAGAGATGGCTGAGCTGTTCGACAGCTGCAGTCCTTGGCTATCCTGAGAACTGTTTTGGCCTATAATTTATTTTAATGAACAGTTAATTTGCACAATGTGGTGCAGTACACAACAGACGATAGGTCCCTGTTCCAAAAGCACCTGCAGCATAGTTCGGACTACACATGCTGTATGACCAGACAAAAGTCCAGTATCAAAATGGTACATATTTCTAGCTTGATATTACCATTGAAAATACTTTAGAAACTGTTTGTAGAGGAAGGATGTGAATGAAAAAGATGGGTGTTGGTCTCCCTCTTATAATGCACCAGTCTCTTGCAAAGGGATTGGCACCTGCGTGCAGGTGGATCTCAGTGTTTGTGAAATTTGTGTTTTTGTAGTTTAGCCTGTCAGGTGTTGGGCTCCCCCTTCTCATTTAGTCTGACAGAGAGGATGATAACTAATCACCATCCAGGATTTCTCTGTGGTCTAGAGTTTGCTGTTCTGGGTCTCCAGTTTCAATTCCTGTCTCACTCAGAGCATATGGGAGGGTGACCTCCAAGGCTGGTTCTTGCACCGTTTGTGTCTTGACCAGAGAAGGCTAATGGGAAAAGGGGACACAATGTTCAGGAAGCAAACACTAATTGGACTGATTACAATAGCAGTTTGTAGAAGGAGCCCTAAGCATTTTTCCTGCTTTCTTTAGCGTTGTTGTGACTTCAAAAAGTTGTTGCATTTAGGCTAGACTTACCTAGGTCATGTTAGCTAAGCCAAACCTAAATTGGATTGGTCCCCTAATGCAGATGCAGTATTAACTTCCTTCATTCAATGTTATCTGTTCATGTTGGAGCCTGGCCAAGAACGAGGTATGACATATAGCACTCAAGGCAGTCCTAACTGGCCTGGAAACAGATTGTGCTGTGGAGAGTGTGGCTTGCTTATCCACTTATTCCTGTGTTTGGATGAGAATAAATCTAGATATTTGGCATACTATACCAAAAATAAGACTTATAAATATCACAGCAAATGGAAAAATAACTTCCTTCTACCAAATTAGATTAAAACAAACATTTGTTCAAGCTTAGACACTGAGTCAGGACCTCTTAAATTAGTAACTGTTCTGGGTATCCAAAATATCAGAATTTTAGGTAAAGTTAAAAAGATGGAAGCAGGTCCAGTGTGCTTGTACTTTTATCAGCTGCTGTTTCTCAGCCAAACTGCTGAAGAAATATTTCTTCAGAAATCCTATTCAGTAACAAGGTGCATGCAAAGTGGGTATTTTAGATGGTATATTTTTAGATATCTTTTGTTTGTATTCCTCTCACCCTTTCTTAGACTGCAGCTTTGATACCTGCTACTTTGAAACAAAGGATGCTTAGCTTAATCTAACATTATTGTTTAAACTTAAATGCATAGGTTATAGTTATCTGAATAGTTTTAATAAACTTAAAATGATACTGTGCAAGAGATTGGATGGCTCAGGGATTGGTAATGAGATATGCAAGCTTTCACCTCTACCTCACTAGTATGAATCAAGTCTGACTAGTAGTGATTTAGTCATCACCATATGGTTATTCAGTGGCCTATGAGGAATGAATTGATTTCTATTAGATCAGTGTCTACATCAGGAATGAAATGCTATTACAATTGGCACCCTTTGACAGTTGCAGGGAGGTCAAGAACGCCGAAGATCTGGAGAATGAACTATCCTTTTAAACTTGGGGATGGTCCCTTTTGGTTCCTTCAAGTTACAGTTGAAGTTTATTTGTGGAGCAGTGACTAGATCTTGCACTTCCACTCCCCATGCTCTGTGTGTTCTATGGGCGTCAGGGCTGTCAGAGGGCATGTCTACAAAAATCCCATGGCACAGAGTCTCAAGCCTCAGTCAACTGACTCAGCCTTGCAGGGCTTGGGCTGCGAGGCTAAAAATAGATGTTTGGGCTGGAGCCTAGGCCACAGGGAGGCATGTGAATGGCTTTTTCTAAAATTAAACCATCCTTCCATTTAACTCCTCTTTCTCCTCCCCCTGCATATGTACAGTCTTCTTTAGCCAGACTCAAAATCACATGGACAAGACCGACCCCCTTCACAGTGCCTCTGAGCTGGGCCCCAGGATGAGCCCAAACATCTACAAAGCAATTTAATAGCCCTGCAAGCCTGATTCCGCTCAACTGGGCCACCCATGGCCATGCTGCAGGTCTCTTATCACCATGTAGATGTAACCAGTGATTCTTGGGCACTACACCGGGGACTGGCCTTGACCTTTGTGAGCAGACCTGTCAACCAATTTTTTGCCATGTCCTGTACCCACGTGTCACATTACTGTCTGCCATCCAGTCACTATCCACAGAGTTGATCTTAGGAATTTGGGCCAATTTTAAATTAGGAATTTAAACATAGAATAAAAGAAAAGTTAATTCTTAGTTTATTGGTGGTAGAGCAAAAAGTATAGATGTGCCTTGGTCAAGTATTTCTTTATTCTTTGCTATATCAAAATAAATGAGTTATTTCTATTTTAGTAGATGACTGATTCCTCAAAATACAGGATGTGTAAAATTGTTAAATTATACTACAGTAAACATGACTGGGGCCATACTGTCAGGAGAGTCCACTGTCGATTGCCTTGTAGAGGTGAGGAGGAGTATATAGTAAAGAATCAAAACAGAACAGTCTGAAAATCCATTCAGACCCGTGTGTGTGTTAGTACTGAATTTAGTCAGATTTTTAAAAATAGTCTGGAAGCCCCTACCCTTTTTTTGCAAAGGCAGTCTGACTTAGAGAGTTGCTATTATTACACCAATGGAAAGCTTTAAGACATGTTCCCTGGCTCTGCAGCTCGGAATGGAAGCTGTGGGACTGTCTTTCAAATGAAATCAAGTATGCATGAAGAGCTTAGCCTGCATGGATTATGCTGTGCAGAACTGATCTTCCACTGCCCCATGTCAGTCACTGATCTTTATCTGGTCCTTAAGTAGGTGCTGCTGGTTGGCTTCATTTAGTACATGAGCTCTGATAAAACATGTGAGCCAGTTTTTTCCTAGCTATAAGCAACAATAATTTTGAAAAGCATTAAATATTCTACTGTAGTCTGTGAGCAAATCAGCCAGTGTCAGGCTGTTAAAAAACGTAGGGAGGGGCTGTTAACACTGGGTTAAACAAAATGCTGTCAGTGGAGGTCAGACTGAATAAAGGGGTTGTGGAGTTGACTGTACAGTGTACCAGCATTTCTGGCTTGTGATTACCAGGGGCGGCTCCAGGCACTAGCATGCCAAGCGCGTGCCTAGGGAGGCAAGCCACGGGAGGCGGTCGCTGCGAGGGCGGCGGCAGGTTGCCTTCGGCGACATGCCTGCGAAGGATCCGCTGGTCCCGCGGCTTCAGCGGACCTCCCGCAGGCGTGCCACCAAATCCGCAGGACTGGGGACCTCCCGCAGGCAAGCCGCCGAAGGCAGCCTGCCTGCCGTGCTTGGGGCGGCAAAATACCTACAGCCGCCCCTGGTGATTACCAGAGGTGGTTAGTCTTTAGTCTGTGTCAGTTCTTTAACATTAATAAGCATAAAAAGGTGCTCGCTCTCTCTCTCTCACTCACACACACACACACACACTCAAAAGAAGCAAAATACATAAATAAGAGAATGTCACTGGGATTTTGGAAACAGTACTTCTTCTGAAGAAATGGATAAAGATTTTTTCCATGCTTTAAAGAAAATCTGGCTTTTTAAAACTCCTTTATAACCTATAAATAGTAGAAACAAGAAGCGCTGCACTTAACGTTTTCTTGTTGTGTATTTAAAAACAAGAATATGGAGAAAGCCAGTGGGTCTGCACTAGCTGAATTTTCTTTAAATGTATAAAAATGCCCTTGATAAAGACTCTTTCTTTAGTTTAATGCTAGCGGCTTCATCTGTTTTGAAATAGGATCTTAGAATAAATTGAAAAACTGCCCATTTACATGTAATGGCATCTTCTGCATACCTGTGCTTTAATGAAGTTTAGTAACTTTTTACTACAGGGATATTGTTTATGGGTAACACTTTCAAAAGTGCCCAAATCCCATTTTTCAAAAGTGACTTAAGCAGTTAGGAGCCTAACTCTTTTTGAAAGTTATAGGATTCAGGAACCTGTCACTTTTGAAAAATGGTACTTAAGCTTCAAATCACATAGGCACTTTTTAGTATTTTATCCTATATCCTTACAATTTCAATAGCAGAAAAATTGTCAGGATTTATTTTCTTTCTTACAATAATGAAAATATATAACTGTAAAATATGCTCAATTAGAGCACTAGTCCTTTCTTTACTGGTACCAATATGGCTTGCATATGCTTACCTAAAGTTCAGGTATTCATCAGTAGTGCTGTGTCATTTACCTTAGTATCCATCAAGCATAATTCAGTTTCATGGAAGGATTCCCATTCAGGGCAAATCTCTGTACAAGACCAGGAAGCTAGAACAGTGCTTTGCATTCATAGACTTGTTTCTTAGGCCATTATTGAAGAGTTGTAAAAATGCAGATGGAACAGACCTGTTAGGTCATCTGATCCATTGGTTCTTAGATTGGTCAGCAGAACATGGTCCATTGATCTTCTTCATAGATCTGGATAGTCATATGATGCTGACTCTTATTTCCAGCTGCCAAATTGCATTGACATTTAAAAATACATGACTTTCTTAATCTGATTTCATCCTCCTCCCACTTCTGCCGTTTAAAAGATAGAGCCCCCCCCCCCCCAACCCTTACTTATCTAGCTCTCATTTCCTGCAAAATCACCTGGTAGCCTATTTCCTTGGCTGCTACTGCAGGCCTCCAGAGAAATCTGATTATTAGCACCTATACCACAAATACCATTAGGGGAGTTTAAATAATGAAATTAATTACCCTTATGAAGTGTTAAGAGCAAAATTCTGTTGAAGCAGAAATCTAGTGCATTGTACCACAATTTTATTTTGTTAGTGAACACATTGAAACATGAACACATTGGAGTTATACTAATCAAATATGGGAAGAAGTCACAACACTTCAGGTAATAGGCTTAATGAACACTTCATGAATGTGACAGACTGACTGAAAGAGAAACAGTTTTTCTTATGTACAGATGGAGTATTGTCAATCCTGAGAGCTGCAAAGATCTCGTATAATTATTTTAAACATTTGTTCATTGAAACAGATATCCAAGAAGTTTGAGTGTGGTTATATCTAGAAGGCTTTGGCTCCATGCTGCATGCGCTTTAGCAAATGAGCAGTCTGACTTCAATGAGACTGCTCATATGATTCGTGTCACTGGGAGGTTTTGAAGGTAAATTCATTGATGTTTAAAAACAACTGAAATACTGTGTATGATGAGAGCACCATAGAAAAGCCCAGAAGGAAGTTAATCATTCTGTATTCAGAACAAAGTCTGGATAGTGTGCAGTAAATAACGCCTGGGGCCACTCATGGAATGAGGGGGATAAAACAAACCATTCAGCAAGTATTTCCTAACTTTTGAATGCTTGACTTTGCAACCTTAACATTCTTTTAACGTAGCTTTTTGGGTGTAATTTATTTAATTTTATTAGTGGTGCCCAGATGCTTTCGTCAGGATTGAGGCTGCATTGTGCTGTACAAATGTGAGAAGAGACTGTTTGTGTCTCAGACAGCTTACAACCTAATTGAACAACCATGTCAATCTCAGAAGTGCCCCCCCCGATGTTGCACAATGGTTGTATTCTAGGTGGGCCAATAGATTTAAATACCTACCTAATTTTCCTCCAGATGACCCATATCCTTGGGTAAATACAATATTTTTTATAAATCAGGGAACATCTGCCAACATTTCTCAAATCTTAAATTTTTCCCTGGTGGCTTACATTAAGCCTAAAGGCGCATACCTTAAAAAAATATCCCTTGACCATCTATAGGATGTTGGAAGTAAAATAAACCAAGGCAGACCTCCTCACACCTCTGTATTAAAAATTACAAGCAGCAGTGCCTGATCTTTCAGTCTACTTGGTAGCACTCTGGAAGCTTTACTTTGGTGTGGATATGCTAACACAGCCAACATTTTGGACCCCTATGCTGTCTCTTACCTCATCAACGTCGTATTTCCTAGTAGTGATTGGAGATCAGCAAGACTAATTTTAGAACAATAGGAGCTTGTATATAGAGATTTACTCTTGTACTTTCCACTCACAGGTCCTATGGCTAGATCAAGTCTTATTTTCTTAACTTCCTAAGAAGTGACACTTTCCCCCTTTTTGCTCTAAACATTTACCATCCTAAGAGAGTGATATTGACCTGATGTAAGGATGACACTTGTTTGTTAATTTTGTATACACTTTTTTTTTATTTAAAAAAGCACCTTTCCATGTGCTCTGGGCACCCTTGACAGCTTAAAAATACAACAAAATTTAATACCCAATAACTAAACTATGGTAGTACAATTCAATATTATTGAACATAGACTAGAAAAGGACAACGTCTCTCAAAATATACAACACCCATCCATGTAAGTGTCACAGGGAATAAAGTTTCAAAATTCTTTGTTGTTAGATGGTTAAAATTCTTCCGGGGTGGTGGTAAGGAGGAGTTAAAGTATCAAACCACCTCAGTCAGTATCAGCCCAACAGGCCAGAGTGGTCTCCATGTTTTAGAGAAAAATCTCAATCCTTCTATGAAAACATTTGCAAAGTGATTATCTAGTTGTCCATCTGAATCACTTAGTTACACCTATGCAGTGTTTTGGTTACAGGATATTAGAGAGAGAAGGTGGATGAGGTACTATCTTTTATTAGACCAACTTCTGTTGTTGAGAGAAGCTTTCACAGAGCTCTTTTTCAGGTCTGAAAAACTTAGTATCACAACTAAATACAAGGTGGAACAGATTGTTTAGCATAAAGATTGGCAGAGGCCCTGGAGGTTTTTCGCCTTCCTCTGCAGCATGGGGCATGGGTCACTTGCTGGAGGATTCTCTGCACCTTAAGGTCTTCAAACCACAATTTGAGGACTTCAATAACTCAGACATAGGTTAGGGGTTTGTTACAGGAGTGGGTGGGTGAGATTCTGTGGCCTGCATTGTGCAGGAGGTCAGACTAGATGAGCATAATGGTCCCTTCTGACCTTAAAGTTTGAGTCTAAGTCTATAATAATGCTAATGTTCTGACAGGGTTTGGTGCCACTTAGCCTGGTCTACACTGGGGGTGGGGTGGGGTGGAGGATCGACCTAAGATACGCAACTTCAGCTACGAGAATAGTGTAGCTAAAGTCAACGTATCTTAGGTTGACTTACCTTGCGTCCTCACGGCGTGGGGTCGACTGCTGCCGCTTCCCCGTCAACTCCCCTTCCGCCTCTTGCCGCGGTGGAGTACAGGAGTCGGTGGCAGAGCGATTGGGGATTGATTTATTATGTCTACACTAGACACGATAAATCAATCCCTGTTAGATCAATCACTACCTGCTGGATCGGCGAGTAGTGTAGACGTGCCCTTAGAATTGGTGGGTCCTGGTCTGTGTGGAGGTTGCTTCTGATGATGAGTTTGGAGGGGCTAGGCGGGATTGTTTGAGGGCCAGAAGAGGATCTGTGGCTTATTACAACAATCTATACCTTAGTAACACTTCCTGCCCCCACTTCCTTCCACTCCCCTTTCCTTTCTCCCCTTGACTGGAGGAATGTTAATGGGCCACTTCACCATGCAATATGTAACTACTTATACTAAACAGTCTATTACACCTTGTGTTTAGCTGTGACACTCTGAGGGCTTGGCTACACTTGAAAGTTGCAGCGCTGGTGGAGGCTTTGCACTGCAATTAGTAACCGTCCACACCTGCAAGGCACATCCAGCGCTGCAACTCCCTGGCTGCAGCGCTGGCTGTACACCTAGTCTGGTTGGGGTGTAGCGATCACCAGCGCTGCTCATCAAGTGTGGACACACACCAGCGCTGTTATTGGCCTCCAGGGTATTAGCAGATATCCCAGAATGCTTTTAACTAAATTACTCTTTGTTTTGTTATGCTGCCTCTCTTTGTTTTGTTGTGTTGTGAACGCGGAGCTCCGTTGCTGCCGGAGCTGCTTATCTAAAAAACAAGCACAGCTCCTGTTTGCTGTGATCAATCTGTACCTGGCTGTGAACAATCAAATGAGATAATGAGGCAGGCAGGGAAACAGCGGGGAGTCCGTTGGATGCAGGCTGTTTGCAATTAAGAGTTAAGACTAAGGGGTCGGGAACATTTTCTGATTTTTCAAGGCAGGAAGCTAACACACAGTGTTGGCTCCAAAAAATCCACTCTCTCTCTCTCCCCTCGCTCCCTGTCGCACTACACCACCCCCCTCTTTTGAAAAGCACTTTGCTGCCACTTGAACGCTGGGATAGCTGCCCATAATGCATCACTCCCAACAGCACTGCAAATGCTGCAAATGTGGCCACACACCAGCGCTGGTAGCTGTGAGTGTGGCCACACACCAGCGCTGTCCCTACACAGCTGCACGACCAGTGCTGTAACTCCCAGCGCTGCAACTTTCAAGTGTAGCCAAGCCCTGAGAACATTTCCCAGACTTGAAGAAAAGCTCTGTGTAAGCTGGAAAGCTTGTATCTCACCTGCAGAAGTTGGTTCAGTAAAATATATTACCTCACCCACATTGTTTTGTATTACATATACAATTTTTAGGTGCTCTTTTTTTCCCCGGTCACTTGGGAGACTAGTGGGGTGAATACAACCTTAGCTCTGTTGTTCATAAATCAAGGGGCCAGACTGCATAAGGGACAAGGAGAAATGACAGGCAATCTTATCTCTAGTGGGGGAGAAGTTACAGAATTTTATCTGAGAATAAGCAAATCCCAGTCTCCTCTCATATGGTATATAACATGGAGACAGTAGGGAGTCCAGCTCACATCTCTTTAATGCAAAAGACTTTTCCATCCATTCTGGATCTCTTGGGGGAAGACAGGCACTCTGTAAGCATGTCCTTGCCATCTGTCTCCTGTCACTCATATCCCTCTAGTTAAGAATGGAACTGTTCATTGTTCCCCAGAGGGCTAAAAGGGGCAAATGGCAGTCTGCTTTCCAACCTTTTACATGAATGTCTTAATGCAATCTGTCATCAGTTAAGATCTGAACGTACGGTGAGGGTACAGAGTGTGAAAATTTAGTTATGGTGCAGTTTACACAGCTGTAGTAGAATCCTTTGCAGAATGTGCTCCTTCTACACTTGAAAGACTTAAGCCTCAATTGTGCAACTGGATTCTGCATACCGACCTGTGTGCCCATGTGAAGCCCCATTAATTTCTTGTATACATCCAGTTGCAAAATTGAGGCCATCGCTTGTTTTTTGTTTTGTTTTGTTTGAGCTCTCCTTTTTCAATGAAAATGGAGGGATATGGCAGAGTCACTCCTGACAAAATTAAAGGAAAGGAAAGGAAAATCCTTTGGCTACCTGCAGTAGTGAAGGATGACAATTTGGAGTTGATGTGTTTGTTAGGAGAATATGAAAGTTAAAAACATGAATTTGTATGTGGAATATGACACAATATTGTGGCAAAAATGAACCACACTTCTGAATGCTGGGATTTGTCTATACAGTGTATCCACAAAGCTTGCTGTAAGAGGAATAGCTGCACAGGGGGGCATTATGTAGTTTGTTTCTGTTGTCATTGTTTTGTGTTGAAGCAGCAACTCTTGGCTTTTTGATACCTCAGGATTAATATGCAGCAGGAGGCTTGGTGTTGTCTAACAGCAGGTAGCTGCCTTTCAGCGTCAGAAGCAATGTAACCAGTGCATTGGCATAAGAGGCCACGTAGCCAGTGCCTTGGCATAACGTTTTGGAATGGATGTGGGCAGTAGCAGACTGAGGCAAATGTGGTTTAGTCTCATAAAAGCAATGATGGCCTGGTGTCTCAGTTGCAGATTTTCACGTAAGTAATATTCCATTTTAAAATTAAACTAAGCAAACTGCATGTATACAGTGAGCGTAAGATAAGGCAGGAGCAGAGAATCCAGTCCTTCAAACAAACATCATATACCGGTAGTATCTAGATCTGCTCAGCAAATTCTGTGTTAATATTTTGGTTTCATATACACAAACACCAAAATACAATTTACCAATACTATTTACTTTCTTTGTCAGGACACATTTGAACTCTTGTTCTATTGTGTCAAAGCTCAACAAGAATATTCTCCAAAACCTCTTCCCCTCTTGGTCTTTTTTGCTTAGCACAGGGTAATTGGCTTCAGCCAAGTCAGGGTATGTTTCCACATGACTTGATTCCTCAGCTGTTGTGGAAATAGAGACAGACACCTGCTAGAACTCTCCGATTCAAGGATAAAGTGCCAGATGTTAGTTGGGAATTATATACTGTACTCTCACAAGAATCTTTATGGAAGTGCATCTGACACTAGGGCTCTACCTCTGACCTGCTATGACCTTGGGCAAAGCGTTTCAGTTCTGTGCCTCTCTTTCCCCTCCTTCCCTTTGTTTATTTTGTCTGTTTAGATTGTAAAGTCTTAAGGCTGGGGACACATGCTCATTATGGGTCCAGATCTCAGTTGGTCTCTGGATGCCACCGTAATATAAACAATACATAATTTATGGAAAAGCCAGGAAAATGCAGAGTGTTACATAGAACTGGGTATTCCTTTTCAGTATTCTTTATAAAGAGGACATGTATTGCATCAACTCGTGAAATGTTTGTAATTGGGACTAGACTGTTTGAATTAATAGTAACTTTAGTTTTTCTCTAAGGGTATAGGTCCTCACTGGGAAACAAAAAAACAATTTGTCCTCCTTTACAGTGCAGATTACTTCTCATCTATCAGACACCTGTAAGTGAAGGGAATGACCTGAAAGTGTCGTGATGAACAGATTAAATGATCTCATGCTTCATTGTGGCGAATGATATACAGAAAGGGACAAAAGGATCAGGGAAACATTTCTTACTTAAAAACAAATACGCTTGTTTGTTGAAGCACAAAAATAAGAGTGTTGTGTTTAGTTTCCTTGTTAAAACTGCCTCAATGTAGTAATGGAAAGACACATGGACCACAAATCCAGCACCATATGTTTAATTTCAAAGCTGTCTAACCCACCTTCAGTAGGTATTCAGTCTGTGAGTTCAGGGCTCCTATACATTGCCTTACTCTTGAGTAGTTATCCATACTATAACAACATATAATTTGTAGTATTGTCGCATCTAGGCACAACAGACATGGATCAAGACCCCATCGTGTTAGGTGCTGTACAAACAGAACAAAAACAGTCCCTGCCCCAAAGAGTGTACAGTCTAAGTACAAGACAAGTCACAACAGATGGATACAGGTTGACTGACAGGGGACTACAAGAAAACAATGAGACAGTATTGGTCAGTCTGATAAGCTGGGATGTCAGCATACCAGCAGCCTAACTGGTGTCAGGTTTTTTGTTGGCTTTGTGGCAGTGCAGAGTTAGTTTTGTGCATGGGAGCACGTCCCAAGCTTACGAGGCATCCTGGGAGAAACTACAAAGGTTCTTGTTTGAGAAATATAACTGTAATACTTTAGTACACTACTTTGGCAGCAGCAAGTGCCAACGCTGGGACTTTTCAGAGAAATTAAGTTCCTGAATCCCATTGGCTTTCAATCAGAGCCCCACTCTCCATTTTCCAAGGAACCTAAATTGGATTTATTTTCCTCTCTTGCTAAAGATAACTGATGAAAGGTTTGGTGAATTTTCTGCTAATTATTTCTTAGTTCATTGGCATGTCACTTTGCCCTATCGCACACAGTGACAGCACTTCCTGGATTTGTTCTTGCTTACATACAGTAGAACCTCAGAGTTACAGGCACCTTGGGACTGGAGGTTGTTCGTAACTCTGAACAGTATCTTCACCTCTTACCTGTAAGAAGCCGCCCGACGTGTGGGGGCAGGCAGCTGGTTCGAGTTCCCTGGCTGCAAGGATGAGTGAGTCTCCCTGAGGCACTGCGGCGGCAGTGGGCATATGGGGTAGGCTGTGGCCCTTTAAAACTGAGCCGCTTCTCCTGAGCACAGCATGCCAGCAGCAGCTCAGGCTCTAGCACCAGCAGCTCATGCTCCAGGCCAGGCTCTGGCTGCAAGAGCAGCAGTTCCCTCTCCAGCGCCAGCAGCTTCCTTGCAGCATCAGCAGCTTGGGCTGTGGCAGCTTCTTTCCCGGGCTTGGACTGAACTTGCAAGCTTGTCACCCTCCTGGCTGAGGAGAGCGAGGGCAGGGGGTGAAAATAGTGCCTGCGGCTTACAGGAAAGTGGTGCACACCCCAGCGCTGCTCCTACTCTGCCTGCTTGGGCTGGCAGTTAGGGGCTCACAGTTGTGCCTGCGAACACCAGCCCTCACCTCCTAGCTGTAAGTGGCTGCCTCACGCATGAGCGTGGCTGTGGAGACAGGCAACCCAGATGTGCCTATCTTTAAGTTGCAATACAGGCACAGTACAGTATTTGCTTTTCCCCCCCATCTCTGCTGCTGCCTGATAGCTTACTTCTGGTTCCACGTGGTGTCCGGTTGACCGGTCAATCCATAACTGGTGTTCTTGTCTTTGAGGTTCTATTGTATTTGGTTGTGGGAATTTTTACACTCTACAGTCCATGGTAAACTGTAGTAGGACCTACCACGGGTTTATCAACACATTCCTTGCAGTCACAACGGAAGTAATAAAGTGGAACCGTTATGTCCTGGAAGATACAGACTTTGTTGGGTTCATTAATCGTTATGGGCAAGTGTTACTCTACCTGGCATATTTCTGTCTCTGTCTCGCTCTGTATATATAATACATATATACACACTGTATGCATGGTTTTAATCTGTGAATGGATGTAGGACAATACAATAGTTTGTTGCTAGGCTGACTGCCAAATGCTCTGTTGGAAAGAAGCTGTTGTGTGGTGAATGGAAAGTAGTGGAGGCTGAAGTCAATTTCTCAGTGACCAATGTGTTGTGAACACTCTATTGGAAACAGCAAGTATTCTCAGCTGTTTTGGGGCCTGTGAGGTTTCCAAGTAACAGCCTGAAAAATTCAGAGCTTTCAGAGGCAGTGAGGAAACCTTACTAGCTAGTTCATGGACAGCCTAGGAGGAGAATTCTGTTCAGCTGGGACAGCCAAACTCCGGTCAGGGCAAGCAGAATTTACTTACCACATGACAAGCTGTTGTCTTGCACTTCAAAATCAATCAAAAAGCTCTAACATTCAGTGCAAACAGGACTTCTTATTGAACACCAATAGAAAAACTGCTTCTTTATTTAGAGAGGCAGTTTGGCCTAGTGCATAAAGCACTGGATTGGGATTTGGGAGACATCGATTCTGTTCCTCGCTCTGCCATCTGCCGGTTATTGTTCTGCTTTGTGCCTCTTTTTCACCATTTTGAAAATATGGATAATGATACTGACCTCCTTTATGAAGTACTTTGAGTCTCTAACCCAAGAGCTCTTTCTGTCTATGATGAAAAGTGCTATAAAGTTGGAATTTAGTGTCTTGTTATACAGTGGCAGTGCTTGTTAAATAATAATGGATATCCTGTTGAGGAAGAGGTTGAAAATAAAAATTGGCCTCTTGCCCTAGTTTTTATCAAAATATAATAGCTCCACTCAGCAAATTGGGCCATCTGTTCTACACTGGAAAAATCTTGTTGGGTTTGCTCAAGGAAACTGAGGCCAGCTTTCCCTTAGTCTTGGATCACATGCCTGTCAGTGTACATAGGATTGTTATGTGCAGGTGACATCAGCTTGTCATTGAAGCAGGTATATCGAACAACATACATTCAACATAACTCACTAGGCTTTGGGGTTTTTAATACTAACTGGCTTTAAAAAGGGGGATCTTTTTCTCTGACAAGTAAATAGGTACTTGCCAGTCATTGGAATATTTTTCTTGTTTGCATGAGGATGCTGTTGTGAATGGGCCAACGTTGTCAGTGTCATGTTATGCTGAGGAAAACATTTTTCCTCTTTTTGGTTTGTGTTCTTGTTCTCTGTATGTGATGAGTATAGTTCAGAAGTGGCTGGCTATCTTTCACAGTGAGCCTCCTGATTATTGTAGCAGCGTGTTCAAGTAAGATTTGTGAATGGAGAGAGACTTGCCTGTTGTTCACATAAGTACAGAAGAGCTATTTTCATTGGTGTAGACTGTATTTTTTTGTTTTTAATTAACCCACTAAGAATTTTTCTGTGAACTGCACGGAGAAAAAGTAACAAGACAGGAATTTTGCAGTTTTTAGAAACACTGATATTTGTCATTCATACAGAAGAGTCCAAGTGGTAATTGTAGCCACACAAACTGGCTTCTTGGGCTACATCTAATGGTAATGACATGTTAAATGACTCCTGTGTTCCCATGCATAGCATTCCTTTTACCTGATTAGCCAGTTCCCTGAACAGTTACTTTTCAGGTATAGTGTATAGTATTTTTTAGATGTTGTCATGGCTCAGTTTGAACATAACATACTTTAGCAACCACATACATGTCAGTCCCAAATCAAGTACCATGCCAGCTCACTGGTTCTTTTTCTTTATCAGACAGAGGCATGCTACCCACTGCTTCGTCATTGCTTCTGACAGCACACAATGCCCTTTCAGAATGTCTCACTCAAATTTTCAATTAACTCAACCCTGCTTCATTTATGAGATCTGACCGCAGAGGGTGTTATGGCTGTAAGCATAACTAGAACTTCAAGAAAAGTGATCTTGAAATAGTTTATGATCGTTAGGAGACATTACTAACTATACTTAAGTGTAAAATAATAAATTAGTATAACAATTGTCTCACGGGTCTCTTTACTTGTGTCCTAGAAGCCTTGCTCTGGGTTCAGCCACTGCTTTCCTTGTAGCTTTGGTAACTACACCTGTACCCCGATATAACGCGACCTGATATAACACCAATTCAGATATAACGCGGTAAAGCAGTGCTCAGGGGGAGGGGCCTGTGCACTATGGCGGATCAAAGCAAGTTCAATATAACGCGGTTTCACCTATAACGCGGTAAGATTTTTTGGCTCCCGAGGACAGCGTTATATCAAGGTAGAGGTGTATTGATATGAGGGGAAGGCAGGGCTGGTGCAACCATTTAGGCGACCTAGGCGGTCGCCTAGAGCACTTGGATTTGGGGGGCACTATTTTCTTCAGCAGATCTTCGGCCGCCCCGGTCGCTGCCGGCATTTAGGTGGAGGGAGCTGGGGAAGGGGAGCGCGGGGAGGGCCTCCTGCAGCAAGTAAGGGTGGGGGGTCGGCACGCAGGGGAACTCCCCGCTCCAGCTCACCCCTGCCCCGCCTCCTCCCTGAGCACGCCGTGGCTGCTTCACTTCTCCTGTCTCCCAGGCTTGTGGCGCCTAAGCTGATTGGTGCCGCAAGCCTGGGAGGCTGGAGAATTGAAGTGGTGACGGCATGCTCGGGGAGGAGGTGAGGCAGGGGCGTGCTCGTGCGCAGAGCAGGGGTGAGCTGGGGCCGGGGGGGGGGTGGGGAGCTGCCGCAAGGCGGGGTGCCTCAGGGCGGAGGGGGGGGAGCTGCTGCAAAGGGGGGGCGCCTCAGGACAGAGGGGGTGCAGGGAGGGGAGGCGTGCAAGGTGGAAGTTTCGCCTAGGGCGCGAAACATCCTTGTACCTGCCCTGGGGGAAGGTATCATTAAATTGTCTTTATTGTTTTTAGAAGGTGGAGCATCTGTAGGCTCATGAAAAATGTAGCCTCAAACTGTTTACCTTTTAAAAGCTGCTGGTTCCTTTTTACTGCCTTGGCTTCCAGTAGTGCTTCATCTATAGCAAAACCACTTCAAACAATTTAGTTCTGCAGCATGCAGTACAATGGAGGAGTTTTATTGTTCTTTAATGCATATGTTAAGATCAATTAGTGTGTGTATTTTGGGAGGGAATGTTCTCAGGGGAATTAGGAGAAATATATTCAAGTGCATATAAGTATTACTGCATATAAAATACATGTATGCATCAGTCTCTCTGGCTTGTAAGGGATCAGAAATAGAGTTTAGAGGTATCTGAATGTTAAAATCTGACTAGTTTAATGGAGACCAGCTTTGATGACCCAAACTCACTAGTTGCTTGGTGATTTTTAAACTTGTTTTGTGTCCACAAAGAAAGATAGTTTAAGCTCTAGGAAGTGAAGGAAATAACAGAAGTGTCTGTGTGGGGTGGGAGCCCAGACATTAATTTTAAAAGTACTGCCAAGAGATTCATGATAAAGTGGTCTGAGGGCTTAAACATAGACTTAAGGCTTCTACACTCTCACTTTTTGGCTGGGTGCAGGGCATATCTGCTGGCTGGATGCCACGGTGTAAAGCCTCCATGTTTCTTTGATCTGCATCTGAAGCATACATCAGTGGAGTTCCTAGAATTGTCCAGCAGGGGGTATGGTTGTAGCTAGTATCTACTGTCTCCAGGGCTGAGTAATCTGAAGCCTTCTCCTATGCATAGTTTTCTGCCACTTTATTTCTCTTATCATTTTAAAAATAATAAACCTCCTTTCCTCTCTGTGTAGCACTGCCTCTGACAGACCTTAGGAATTATAAAGAAAATATCTAAATTGTAGTGAAAGAAAATAAAATTTGGGGAGCTGTGAAGCTTTTAAAATCTCATGCGCTGCATGTAGAATTTTCAGTCTTGCAGTGTTTGCTGTTAACAGCTATTATAGCTTAACGAGCATCTGACATTCAGTTTCCGGGGTACGAGTAGAAGGCAGTAAAAGCCGATCTGGTACAGGTGGTCCTGGCTGTCCAGGGCTCCTAAGAGTCCAATTGATTCTGTGTATTTTCCCATGCAGTTGATTTTATGTGCAAGGGTTGATGTCTCACCGGAAAGGTGTCATTGTAGTTGGTGAAGCAGAGAGATTTTAAAAAGACTCAGTACTTTTGTTATTAGTTTAGAAGCATTATGTAGTAAAATCTCATTTTGTGGCCAAGTTCCTGATAGAAAGGTAAGGGAAGTTTCATTTTATTTGTAAAAATGTATTAACTTCAGTGGTGTCACCCGTCACCCTCTGTGGCATGGCGGGGGTGGGTGAGGGACTGAATCTTGTCAAACATGAGGTAGACTTCATCATAGGTCCAGTATTTTCTCTGTAGCCTCATAATGAAGTGATCATCCAAATCTTGGCAGGTGTTAACAGTTTCTGGTTTGCCGAGAGCTTGTACTTCAGTCAGACCTTCTCTGATTGCAATGCTGAAAGGCTTTGCTGGCATAAGGTATTGATCATGTCAGTAGGTGCTGACTTAAAAAGACTATTCAAGATGTGCATTCACTTGCTTTTTCACCTGGCACACATGCATTGTTCCATCTCATTTGAACATCAGTCATGGTGCCCTGGAGAACTTTTACTTTCTCAGCATCTCAGCTGAGATCTGGACATGACCAAAAGACAAGCAAACAGTGACCTCTCTGCAGTTAGCTCTGTAATAGTCCCTACCATCTTTAGTCTGATTTTCTTCTTTGCATTCAAGCATAGCTTTAGTCTATTTCTGATTGGGAGCCCATAGATTGACAGAGGTTTTGAAGACTTCATATAAGTCATGACCCAAAGTAGCCATTTGATTGACATCTTTAGCTGTCTCATCACTGAAGACTGCTTTCATCAAGATATTAAAGACTCTGGGTCATCATATGCAAATGGGTTGCCAGTTAAAGTAAACTCATCCTGTAGGTTTGGAATTGCTCCTTCTTGGCCTTTGACAGCATCTAAGGAATCTGGATGGTGCTTGGTTACTTCTGGAGAAGTCATCCCAACCATGCTTGATGTTTTGTTTGAAATTCGATGGAGTTCTTGGGTTGTCAGAAAAAACCAGGAGGGAGCAGAACTGGAGATCTTTTTTTTAACAACCCAATTTCCTTTTTGAAATTCCTCTCAGATGTCAGGATCAGACTTGTCTACACCTCTTATTTCAGTGAGGTACCAGGCAATCATAGCTTGATTGATGCGTTGAAGTATAATTTAAAAGCTGTGTAAACATTTTCTTGAATATAAAGCTACATAATGGTTCTAGGTTTATCATGTTTGGTACCATTGTGTTTGTGGGAGAAAAGACTTTTGAAAAATACCCAAGCTGACCCATTTCTGATGACACTGTATTATTAAAATTTCCACCAACCAGAGAACCTGGAGCTGACAGCCAGGGAGTGGGGGTGAGGAGCGAGCTCCCCTGTCATACCGCAGAGGATCACACCATTGAAATTGGTTCTGTAGATTTTTAGAAAGAAAGGTAAGAGATGTCCTTTGATGTCATTAACTTGCCCCTGGAATTACACATGCTCCCAGACTGCAAATTCTTGCAGTTAAAGAGAAGGTCATAGTATGCTTCTGGGAGTCGGTATGTAAACCACCTGCCAGGGACAATTATACACCTTGTCAAGTCACATCACAAATTTTCCTGTCTCAGCTCTAATTTGTGTTCTGGATGCCGAAATTGATTCTCTTGAATGATCAAACACACAAGAATAGAGTGGCTGTAATTTTTGTCAGTTCAACTTTTCAGAGTAAATTGGACAACAGATACTGAATATTAATCGCCGGTGAAGGGTTGTTTTGAAGAATATGTCCTCTTAAAGTTCCTTGATTTAAAACTATAACAATTAGATGAATCATCTGTTTTCTCAGATTTTTTATCTTCTGTTTTTGTGTATGTTTTCTCACATAAAGGTGCAATGCAGGGTTGGCCTTATAACGTCTGTGGTATGCCAAGTGTATTCTGGATGTCACTGTGGTCCCCCAAGAGATGCATTCAATATCTGAGTAATCGTAAGCATGTTTGGGTTACCCAAAGGAAGACCTTCCTAGACTCTCCAGTCCCTGGAAATAAGAGGAGATGCATTATTTCAGGAGGAGTAAAGCTATTAAAGCATAGGTATCTTCCTGCCTTCTCATCCAAATTCCTGATGCTGTAGTACTAACAGGAAATAGGAAAATGAGCCCTTTCAAGGGATGTTGCTTCATTTCTGTCCTGGCCAAAAAAAGTATGATTTATGTATGCTACTCTACACTGACTTGGTTAAATTACTTCTCATGTCTCTTCCCAGTCTTTACTCTGCAGGTTCTCAAGCTGTGGTCCATGGACCACTGATGGTCTTAAAGAACTTGCTGGTAGTCTCCAGAGCTTGCCTATTAGTGCTTCTCGTGTTTACTTCCAGAAACTAGAAGTCCCATTAAAACAGCTAAAAATAATTGCTTCCCTAATGCCACTGTTCCATGTAAGCAATTACTATAGTTCCTGTAGCTGTGATTGAGACTGGTGCAATATCTCCCTTGCAGCTGAACTACAATCGAATTGTGATTTCAGCTCAGATAGGAATACACGTTCTAGCTTTAATCTAGCTGTCATGGCCAAAAATAGCAGTGTAGACATGGTGACACATTCTTCAGCGCAAGCCTGCCTGGGGACACAGGGACATACTTGTGTGTTGCAGGCCTACTCTGAAATCTCGGCTGCTGCATCTTGACTGATATTTTCAGCTGCGCTGGCTGGATTAAGACTTGCACTCACCCTGCAGCAGTGGCTCCTGTTCCACAAGGCTGGGCTCCAGCTCATTGGTTCTCACTGCAAGCAGACTTGGAGGAGCCTGCCACAGTGTCTCTTGATGCGTACATCCATATGCAGTTGAGGCCCTTCACCCATGGCAACCCACCTTGCCCCCTGTATCTGATGCTGCCAGACATGTGGCCTCAGGATCTCTCCCTTTGTCCCCATCACCTCAGGATCTCTCTCCTTCCCTGGGGACTCCCCTTCTCCTCGCCCCAATCTCCTCAGGATCTCTCTCCTTCCCTGGGGACTCCCCTTATCCTTACCCCAGTCTCCTCAGGCTCTTTCCTGTCCCAGAAAACCTTCCCAGGAAGCACCACTCAGGACCCAGTATACCCTACTGAGATCAGGATTCTAGCTCCACCTGGCAGGAATCCAGCACCTCACCTGCGCTCTTCCTTGTGCCGCCAGACATGGAGCTTCACCTGCTGAGCTGGGCAGGCACACGGGTGGCTTCCAAAATAGAGTTAGGGTGGAACTGAGCCACCTCTTGCCCTAGCCACTCTCTGCCAAGGGTTGCGATGAAGCTAAGCCTGAAACTGTAGTCTGCACTGGGAAAGTTTCATAACCCTTGCTTTAGTCAAAATAACAATACTCCGAATTTATACGATGCTTTGTATATGAGAATCTCAAACTAAATTACAATGTATATTTCCCTTCGAGGTAGAGAAGTGTTATGTCTGATCTGTAGACTGATAAACTGAAACACAGGGAGGTTGTGAATTGCTCATGGTCATGCAGTGTGTCAGTGGCAGACTTATGCTGAGACTCTTAGTTCTCAGCTTCCTCCTAAACTGTGAGCTAAAATTCAGAGACAAATTAAGTTCTGACTTATTACAAAATTTCAAATGGGCACTTGTCAACATGACTTGCAAATAACTGGTAGGTGTGGTGAAATGTAAATTTCATCACATTATGTTGAAATAATGGAACAATTTAGCTTCTTATCACTTGTCTCAGGTTGATAAGCTGCCTCTTAATTGTCCTGCTGGAGCTAATACTATGTCCCTTGTGCTGGTTAGAAGACTCTTTTTTTTTTTCTTTTTTTTTAATAGGCATGTGTACCTCTGAATCAAATCTAACCTTTTTTACCTTTTGGCCTGAATACAACATTCTGGCTGTGCCTGAAGGCAATTCCTATGTGCGAAAAGAGATCTCATGCTGTTCTTTCCAGTTGACTGAAACAGCATCGAAGATCACTTTGAGTATTGTCCTTGCAGAAGAACAAGACTGTTCTCACTTCAGGCTGGCTGAGTTATAGTACTTGGTATAAAATATTCTCTGGTACTTTTGTGCTCTCTTCATGAACTACTTTTGAATATGCCCCCCAAAACCCCCAACCCTTACAGTTTGGGTGTGTTGGTGAGCTGCATATTCTCCTTGTTCATGTTTATCTGCTTTTGTCAGTTACTGGAAAATATAATGAATTTCAACAATAGATGCTTTCATATAGCAGGGTATGGTGGGAAAAGGGAATGGAGACTAGTCTCAAAATGGCTCCCTTTTCATAGACTAGGGACGGGAGGACTTGAAAGGGGAAGTTATGGGGTAAACTCATCGGAAGCAGTAAGGCTAAGAGGAGCAAGAAGGAGGCTCAGTGCAACGCACTGCTAATTTTTCCACTTATAAATGATCCTTTCTGTGAGTGTAAAAATGTACATTTATATTTTCTTTATAAAGGACTGCAGCCTCCTGGTGGAAAATTCTGTTTTGGTTATGGGGGAATCAAACCTTTTTTAGTTTGCACCAAAATCTCCATCTCTCAACTCCATTTTTGAAGGCATCCTGGGAGACTGGATGGCCAGGTACTGTGGGCATGGCCAGTGTGCTTTACTGTGCATGGGCTGTGAACAACTCTTAACATGGTGACTTTTCTTACTAATTGTAGTATCAAAAATAAAATGTAGTGATAATACATAAAGGCTAATTAAATATTTGCTGTTCTGAAATGAGTCTCTACAAAGATCGTATGATATTCAGGAACCTTTTGAATAACAAACATTGAAGGGAAGGTATCCCAAGGTCATTACAGAGCTAAACCCTCTTCTTTCCTCTGCTTCCTCTCTCGATCTGACAAAATACAGAGCAGAAAAAAATGGCAGCTTCCCTCTGGAGGGTGCTGAAGCTTGTGAAAGTGTGTTTTGGTCAGATGTTAACAACTAAAGGAAAAAATGAAATGGTTCATGCACTTGGTGTCAGACCAAGCCATTCAAATATAATACAACCTATTGAATTCCAAAAGGAAATGGGAGTTCTCCGATCTTCCGCTGAGTATTCAGCATGAATGTGTAGTCTGTTCATTCTCCTCATGGGGTAGACAGCAGGCTTTGATTACAAGATGAATAAGTACTATAGTCATTCTGTGAAAGACTCCTTCCCATTTCTGCCCAGTGACCTGTTCTTTTCTTCATGCCAGGGAACCTGTTCTGACTGTAATCAAATCAGGAAGAGAAGGCTGCTGGTCATCTGACAAAGAACAGGTTCTTTTGTATTTATAGCCCGAGACTGTTGCATGAGCCAGATAGCTAAAATCCTAGATCTTGTTGAAATAACAAGCTTGTTTGAAGCCGGTTTCTTTTTTCCCTTTCTAGAAAGGGCATATTTAATTAAAGTTAGTTTCTAAATGCTGTCTTTTAGTTTTCCTCCTGCTTCTACCCAGAATTTAGAGCAGGTTATACTGATCATCCCAAAATCATCTTCATGTAGTAAAATTGGTTTAGATGAGATGATATAGTAGCATAGTTAAAAGCCCAGTAAAATTCCTAACGAGTGTGTGCACAACCACCTCAATTAATAAAGTTATTACAGGATTTCTTGGATGTTTCCAGATTATAAGTGTTTTCTCTCAAGTGTGAAACTGATCGCAATTTATTTATAACAGTTTACTGATTTCAGGCCGTTGGTAACTGAAAAATGTAGTCGGGAGGTGATTATTCTAGATTATGATCAGATATTTCTTTTAAAAACTGTAAAATAGGCACATTAAAATGGTCCTTAACTTTATTATTTTCAGTCATTTATGCTTTTTAGTGTGGGCTTTAAATATAAATAATATGTAAATGAATTGTTTGGAATGGCTCTGTGGGACATCTGCATTTATTACATGATTTAAATTTTTTTCCTAATTACATAATTATATTCCTTTCTGAGCCAATCCGGTATCTCATGCAAATAGTATATGGCACTAATGTGCCTTTAACCTCCTTGGGACTGGACAACTCAGTTCATGTCCAGATATAAATATAGATGCCAAATGTCTTTAATTATCTGAAGTGTGGCTATCTGAAAAACTGCAAATTTTGATTTTTGATTTGGATTTCTTATAAAATGGTTACGTTTCTGTAACAGCTTACTAGGGTCTTGATGTACTTTGTTACATTGGATAGCTACAAGTCTAAACAGTCATCACACAATTGGGTGTCGTCTTTTCAGAAGTATTTTTATATGCAGAATTATCAGCAGTTGAGAAATGTACCCAACACTTAGTAAACGGGCTAGGGCTTGGGGGGAAGTACGTGTGCTACCAAGGCCTCACCCCCTGCAATTTAAAGGAATAACCAGTTGTGTACGGTAAGTGTAACATACCAGTCAACATTTGTATTGAATGTAGTTTTTTAAAAAGTAACTCATCTCCCATGCTTTTATTAAGCCTTCTTTCCTTTCTTGGCCTGCCTGCACTTTTCCTTCCCTTTCTGACCTATAATGTCATTTATTGATGTCAGTATCTTACTTCCCCACTCACTCCCTGTTCCTTGACTCCTCCTTATCTTTTTTATTCTTTTCCTACAGTATATTCTCTCCTATATTTTTGTCTATTCCCACTCACCAAACCCATCTTCCTTTGTACTCTGCATCATTTGAATATCTTATCTTTTATACCAACTCACATACCCTGCTCCAACTCAGATACATATTTATGTAGAAAATAGAGAAGGGAAATGGGAGCATGCTTGGGTTCTGATCAAGGTACTATGCCGGGGCCCTGTTTAGGAGCTTCAGCTTTTGTAACTTCCAGCTATTAGAGATATAAAATAACTTTTGAAGACACCACCATCACAAATGTACCTTTCTCTTCCAGTGCTCATTACTTTGCCTAGGACCAGCATATAATTCCAGAAAGCGTGTTTTGGATCAGTTTCCTAGTTTGTCAACAAGGCTCTGAATAGAAAATGTGAAACCAACTTGTGATTTCATGATGCTTCTGTTTAGCAAAACTACAAGCAGCAGTGTAGATACTGGCACAATTTATCAGCGGATTTAGAAAATAGCACTGCATCATTTTATGCTCAATTCATATTTGGAATGTTATGTTTACAACCAAAATGACTGGACACTTATTTTTTTAAATGAAAACCTGATCTATAGAAGTTGGTGACACTTGTACTGCAAATTATACTTAACACATTTTTGTATAATTCAGGGAGCTAATTTTCTCCATGTTTATAAGCATGTACTGAAGGCAACCAAATATACAGACATTTTTATTGTGTGACATACAGCTAAAAATGCAGTTAACATTCAATATAATGCTATTCTGTAATTGCAAAGACAAACTCTGGAAAAGGGAGTGTGTGTTTTTGAAGGCTGCAGTTTGTTGTTTAGCAACTTCAGTGAGTTGTCATAAGTATTCTGTGTTGATGATTAATCTTTAGACTATGCATTGCAACACATTCTACAGGCTTTTGGATTTTTGACCTTTATTATTGAAAAGTTAACAGGGAGTAACTGCACAGTGACAACTTCTAAAGGAAAACAAACCAGTGTTAGACTGAAATGATGTTCAGTGAGTAACTTCAAAACATTTTGGTTCCTGTTCTTGACTGCTTCTTCCTCCCTGCATAATCAACTTTTTTTTGTTCTGGTCAGTGTTGTAGACTGGACAGAATCTTGAGACAGAATCAACTACTGGTACCACAATTTTAACCCCATCTATAGGATGGGGAAAGTATCAAGCTTAATTAACACTTGCCTTTGTATTTTCTGTGCAAAGTTATTGTATTAGGTGTTTAGGATCATATTGGATATGTCCTAAAGAGAGTTATACTCCTCATCACTCCTGTGAATATTCTAGAAAGAGAAGATAAACATTATGCTGGAACTCACAAGACTGGCTTGAGTTGACGTAAACCTGGTCCATGTAGAGTCCAGATTTTTAACGTATCTGTCAGTTCTTAACTACTGAGGGAAGGAGAGGGGCAGATTTTTTCAAAAACTCAAACCTGTTAAATCAGAAAGGAGGAAACTACCTTAATTGTTAGCTTGTAAAAAGAAAATATATAAATGTGATTTGGCATTTGCTTAAAAATGAATTATGTGTATAATGTAGGTGAGATTGTATTCAAAAGGATAACCTGACTCTTACCACTGGTTCTGATAAAAGCTAAGCTGAAAAAAGACACATAGTATAAAAGAATTAATCTGCAGCAGTTTCCAAAGAATACTTCCAATTTACTCCAGATGCCTACAGCACTCTCCAGAACCGGTATTTCTGGTGTGCCAGGTTTGTGTTTTCACATGTTCTTATTGTGAATCAGGAATACATATAGTTTCATAGATAAAAGTGATCCTGTAGACTGTATTGACATTTGTGTCCTTTGTGGAAAATATTGAAAATATGCCCAAGCTCTTACAAGAATTGGGAAGAAGTGTTTGTTTACGTACTGTACATCTTCCTTTTTCCTGTGTCCAGAACAACCTAGAGCGCTCTGGCATGGAAAAGTATATTGCAAAATAGGAATGTAATGTAGCTGTTGCTAACTGCTCACACCTTTCTGAAGGCTTTCATACTATTCACGATAGAAGCTGCAGACCATTAAGTGTAAGTAGTGCAAAATGTGTTTTTAAGAAGTCTGTTTTGTTATCTGTGCCTCTTTAATTTTGTTACTGGTATTTGTTCCCTTGTTGACATGGCTATATGGTCTTGTGTTGCACATGCACTTGACATTATATCTCTAAAGAAAAAAATCAGGACTTGCCAAACCACGAACCAAGCTCTTCCCAAGCTGATTCAGGGTTTTGTAGTGTTATGGTTTATCAGGAGTGTGTCCTTCCTGCTATGAGTTTTTAATCTCCAAGTTGGAGCCACCTCACAGTTGTCATCTTTCTCTTGTCTATCTCTGTTCTATCACTTTAGGTATTGTTGGTACCTGGAAGTCCTTAAGATCAGTAATTTTACACTTTAGCATAGTACCTGTTTTAGCCCCAGTCAAATTTACATTTATTATAATACAGTTCTAAGACTATTGGTTTGTAGACTACCAATGGTGGCCCATTTGCAGAATTAAATATTTGGAGAACCAAGCTGTTGGAGGTTGCTGAGGGTCGGGAGAGGTCCAGAAAGTACTTTCTTCCCATTATGTAGGAATAGAATGAAACTTTTCTAAGAGTGTTAAATGTTGACACCAGCAGTTATCTTTGAAGTAGTAAGGCAGATTCACTGTTTTTCGTGTGTGTGCTCGTGGCATTGTAACCAATGAAGATTGAATAGGGCTAGCATGCTAAGGAGTGATACTAGTGTAATTTCTGCCATCAGTGTGTGAGAGCAGTGAATCAAAATATTAAGTGCTACGGGTCTACTAAGCTAATAGATTCCTACCTCTGTCCGTGAGGGTCCCCTCTAGAATTGGTGCAGTTCATAATTTGTATGCATTTCTCCAACTGAGGATTTGTGAAACTGATTCTTGCTGTGTCAGCAGTACAATATGATAACAGTAGGCTGGTCAGATCCTATAAACTTTTGTCTCTAACTGAAGAACTCTCAGAAGTTGGGATGCTAAAATGTTGGATTCTTTTTCTAAAAATTACTTAATTTAATAATTTGGGCTATAAAGATTAAACAATTGGATTTAAAATTGAATGAAGTGGTAAGTGCATAGAGATGGAGAGAGAATGGGTCTGCTTTTAGAGGTTCTGCTCAGAGCAGTGCTTCCTCCTGATGTTCTTTATATGCTCCATTTTATGCATCTGAAGAAGTGGGCTGTAGCCCACGAAAGCTTGTGCTCAAATAAATTTGTTGGTCTCTAAGGTGCCACAAATACTCCTGTTTTTGTGGATACAGACTAACGCGACTGCTACTCTGAATCCTGATGCCCTGCTTTACAGCTGGGATCCTTTGCAGAAGTTTGAGATGGTTACATGCTTTTTCCACTCATTTCTGGGCAGCTTCCTATAGTAAATTAGAATAATCATTTTATTCCTGGGATCTGGTGGTTGTCATAGTGGACATTGGGGAGTGATTGGTACAAAAATATTGGAAAAGGTGCTGTCGGAATTAAAACTTTTCCATATGCCCCCTTTAGCTATCTTCTATTTATTATGTAAATGTACCCTGATCTCTCTTGACATTAAAATCAATATGACCACTGATAAATATTGAAATAAATATTTGGCCTCTAATATGACTTTACGGGAGGGTACTCAATATTTACCATAAAGAAATTGCCTAGTGGTATTTTAACAGGTATTTAATAATTTATAAACTGAGCTTGAATCATGAGACTGCAGGAGGTTTCTCAAGAGAATAATAGTAGCAGCTATTATGTGAAGAAATAAAAACTATTTGCTTTCAGTACAGACCCAAATTCACCTCATGAGTGTAAAACCACAACAGTAGGGATTTATTTAAAAAAGACAGGTTCTCCTGGACATGATGTTGGCATTGTAACTAATATTTAGACCCTCACTGTCTCTGAACTCTACTGATAAATGGTCTTGTAATGACCTGAGTGAAAGGCTAGACCCCTGCTTGTAATGTTCCTCTGAAAATGTTTAATCTGTTTATGCGGGTCAGGAAGGGGGAGACACATGCAGAATTCTTTGTCCATGTAGAGAGATGCTTGCGTTAGCCCAGTTCTGGAACACACACAAGCCTGTCCCAACTTGTGTTTATATTGTACAGAGGACAGATGAAATACCACTGTTTATAATAAGGCCCAAATTTGGTCATTGTGATTACTTCACCCAGAGCACAGTCAAGATAAATTGTCTTTGGTTTCTAGTAATTTGTACCAATAACTGGCTTTATTTTTGTATGTATGCTGCACAGTTGAAGGAGTTTTGCTGATGCTTGTGCTGTTAAGTTGCGTGCCTGTGGGTGAATGTGTGGTAGGAAATAACCAGTTTGTTTGGTAGCAACAGTAATAGCACCGTCGGGGTTCATAGGTAGCCAATAACATTTCTTCTCTTAAACAGAGTTTTTGTTGCAACTTCTGTTAGTTGAAGCTGTTCAAGAGTAAATTGGCAAGAGCACATGCAGTAGAGCCATTAACACAAGTAAATCCACAAACAGATAGCGGGAGATTCAGCACACAACACAAGAGCAGGGAATCAGAATACATTAGTCCAGCTTTTTCTTTGTTCAATATGGTTTAATGAAGTGCTAACAAATTAATGAAACTGCAGACTCCTTCATGTGTTAACTAACTTACAATATCTGCTGTATATTATTATCCTAATATTTCTCTTGAAGCAAAAATTGAACATAATGTAGGTCCTGTATATTAACTGTTGATTTGCACTGATTGTGGATCATGCAGCTGTGATTAGCTTTCAGACCTATTGTGAATGCTGTGTATAGTTACTAAAATTGCTGGGAAATACCGGGACTTAATTGTCCTGGAAAGTGATGGCCCCTCAACAACCAATACTTTCCTGCTAGTTGTCAGTGTTTTATTTCTTGTTGGCTTAAATGGTATTCTCAGATACATGTCTAGCCACAAACACATTTGATCAACAGTTAAGTATTTGGATTGTCACTCTCCTTTGGGAGAGGGGAGGGAAGGATAGCTCAGTGGTTTGAGCATTGACCTGGGGTTGTGAGTTCAATCCTTGAGGGGGCCATTTAGGGATCTGGGTCAAAAATCTGTCTAGGGATTGGTCCTGCTTTGAGAAGGAGGTTGGACTAGATGACCTCCTGAGGTCCCTTCCAACCCTGATATTTTATGATTCTATTTTGTTCTCTGGAGAAAACACTGGTATTCAAAAGCCCCAAAATAATAATTTGCAAAAAGAAATAGTTTCTTTGAAATGCAAACTTTATAGATTTAACTTTAGAACCTTCATGTCCTCTCTGTTGTGTATCTGTACTTTCCACCTATCAGACAATAGATAAAGTGTCACTTATTAGATACTCTTCTTTCCATCTTTATACTAACTCCTGTCCTTGGTCTTGAGTCTTGACACCACCACTTCTCTTCACTTAATCCTCACCCTCTGTCCTCCCCAAAGTCCCCAAAATTCTTCAGTTTTCCATCACAGCCACCATGTTTTCACCTAAGAATCGCAGCTAGTTGGGTCCTCGTCTTTGGAATCCAGCAGCACTGGCTGTTTATCAGTTAGAAGACTGTCTGTTGAGCAGTGCAAAGTTTGGAGCTAATTCCATATTGCATTATATGAACACTGTCATTGAATACAATGCAGTAGTTATAATCCTAACTTAAAAAAAAACAAAACACCACCCCACAACATACACTTTACCTTTTTATTTGATGCTTTTGGAATATTTTTAGTTTTTTCTTTCTTTCTAAAAAGATGTCTAACTGTTTAGCTAAAATAAATTAACCTAGCTACATTTTGTCGCAGTTTACGTTGAGGGAGAACCCAGAAGAATGCAGATACAATCTCTGTGATGGCTTATGAAGATCAGCTTCTCTAATATTTTATAAAGAAAGTATTTGTTTCTTTTTAAAAAGTGGGTTGAAAAGAGAACATCTAGGAAACCATTAGGTGTACAGTCTACTACAAACCAGTACGCTTTGCTTTATAGGCAGTCCAGTTAGCAATGTTAAGAGTAAACGTTAAGGTTAGTTAATGTTGCCCAATACTGTTTGTTATAAGAATGAGATGTGAGTTACTTAGACAAAGTTTTCAGTTTAACTGTTTGGGATGAAATTTTCCATCCTGGGTGTCTGCCTAAGCCTGAATTTTTCAACTAAAATGATTCAGCTGTTGTCAAGGTTTGGGAAAAATGTAAATGTAAGAATTTTATTTAGATTAATCATGCTCTGAAGGAGAGAAAATTTGAGATTTAATTTATCTGAACCCTTACTGAGAGAGATGTACACAGATTTCTGTTCTTCTCTAAATAACATCCATAGGGTTATGTTCAAATTCTTCTCTAGCAGGAGTAGCATGTTACTGACCTAGAGCTATTTTGAGGAAAAAGTCATTCGAAGAAGTGACCTAAATGTGGTTAGTTGATACAGCATTGGCCCTCTGCCAGAGGGAATGCAGACAGGACTTAAAGCTGAAGCCTGTTTCTGCATTGCTGCTTGCAAATTCCCTCTGATGGAGTTGTGCAGCACTTAATGAGGAGAAAAGACCTGTTTCAGACTCTAAGCTCTGAATGATGGTTTTAGATTTAAATATCAGTCATGTGAAGGTGAAGGGAAAACTCACGGTGCATGGTTTTCCCCACGTTATCATATTTGACCAAGTGGAGGCAATCCCAACAAGTTGATGTCCTTCCAGTAGGAGGCAGTGTACCCCTACTAATACTTGTGACTCTGATTCGGTGTCTGAGGGATTTGGCCTTTTCCCAAGATTGCACAAAATTGAGTATTTTTGCCATGGCCATTTTGCTGCACTGGGTGTTTTAACCGTTTGTCTCCCTGACCTGCTGGACCTTACTTCTCTCTCCAGCTTCCTCCACAGCAGATAGTTATTTGGATTGCAGTGTATACTCTCTGTACTGTTCCGTGGAGCCATGGTAGCACGGGAGTGGGGAGTCAGAGATGGAGTCCAGTTCACGGCTAGGATGTGGGGCAAACCAGGTGCATAAACTGTCCATTTTAGCTGCCGGGAGAACAACACAGCAGTAGAAGTCCAGGAAGCCACTGAAGTAGGTTACAAACTCCTTGCTTCTCTGGCATACAGGGTAGGGAAGAGGTTCTGAACCAGGCCACCTAGACCACATTCTGACTGCTAGAGCCCATGGAGTTGGGATATTTGGAGAGAATAGTGGGGAAAAAATTGTAAAATTACTCAAAAAATTGATCAATTTACATCAGTATTTGTTTTCACCTATGGTTAAGTGACTTGCTGAAGGCTGAGAGAGTCAGAATCAGGAGTTTGTCTCCCAGTCCTGTGCTTAAATTCTCTTTCTCTAAAACTTGTATCTTCTGGCAATAGCTTAGGAATTTTTTTTCCCCTGAAACAAGCGATGTTCAGGGAAACATTTTTCAGGATTGGTCCTGCTTTGAGCAGGGGGTCGGACTAGATGACCTCCTGAGGTCCCTTCCAGCCCTGATATTCTATGATTCAGGTGAGAATTGTGTATCATTAATATGTTTTCTTCCACGAACAATCAAGCTTTAAATGTAGATGACTTACAACTGCTCAATAGACATTTCAGAACAGCTAGTTCTGTACCCTTGGCTGCCCAGGTTTAGAAAAAATAAACTTTTGGCATCAAGAGGTTTAAAGAAAAAAAAGGCAAAGGAGGTGATTGATTTCTGAATGTAAGGATAATTCTTTCATGTACAAAGAAGCGCACCATCCAGACCCTCACCACGCTTTCATGCTGTGTGATTGAATAATAATAAGGAAATGGAAAGGTGTATTTTCCCACTGCAGTGTTCAGCAAAACCTCTGCTCAGAGGCACGCATTCATCTTAATGCCTATTCTGGAGGTTTGAGACTTGAGGATTGAGTCTCTTGGTTTTTAATTTTCCCAAACCTGGTAAGAATCAAACTGTTCTTCTTGAATTCAACTGCCAGTTCATTGTGACACATTTCAAGATTTGTCAGTGTTTGCAAATGAGCTTTCTGTAGAGTTTTTGTCAGTTTCTTCATTGAAATCATAAAATGATTGTGTGATAAACAAGACTAAATTTATTTCTGCTGAAACTTCCATTATATATGGACTTGAGACAAGATAGTGGGCTACTCAAAATTGACCTTTATTCTTGGTGCTTTGGTTGGCCTTTTGTTTTATTGAATAGGAGAATCAGTGAAGTGCTTATGAAGTGAAGGATTAGTAGTACTGTACTTTCTAGGGCCAGGGATAGTCCTAGTGGACTTTTGTCACACTTTCCCACGTAGCTTTGCAAATAATTGTTAGGATTGAAGTGAACATCTCTGCTGTTCCACTTATGGGCCTCTTCTGAGCAGACACTCCCTACGTTCTAATTTTCAAACTGCCATTGGGGAAGTTATCAATATGGTTTGTAGTGCAAAACAAGTGGGGTTTGAAGTAAGGCCAAGGAGTACTCAGATACTGAACTGGGCTATCCAGCAAAGAGAAATCCACTACAAGCAAAGGTAGCTTCCATCTTTTTGTTTGAATGGAATCCTACTTCTGCTTAAACTTTGATTCTTGTGTAGTGTGGTCATTTGTGGGACGACATCTCACAGTGAATAATGCAGTTAGTGAAGGCCATCTGCAGTTAAAGTCCTCATGAAAACCACCTTTTCATTTGTTGTTTTTAAGAGATTTTACCTTTAGCAGCTGATATATTTTTATTAAGCAAAGGAGCCAAGAATTGTAGGAATGAGTACATCTAGTCATTTGGCTAGACAAGCCCTTCTTTAACTATTGCTCCTTTTTAAAAATAAAAAGCATAACTTTCCATAGACACATGTTTAAATCCTAAAAAAACAACCCATGGCAGCGAGTCTGAGTCCAGGTCAACAGCTTTGGGCTCATGGGGCTCGCTCTGTGGCTAAGAATAGCAGTTTTCCGGCTCAGGCTCGGAGACACCTCCCCCTCCACCCCCCAGGTTTCAGAGCCCAAGGTCCAGCCTGAGCAGGAATGTCTGTACTGCTATTTTTAGTCCTGTTGCATGAGCCTTGTGAGCCTGAGTCAGTTGAGCCAGGCTCTGAGACTTGCTGCTGTGGGGTGGTTTGGGGTTTTTTGGTTAGTGTAGGTGTACCCTTAAATTTCCCCAGTTAGCATGATGTCAGCTAGTCTGATTTCAGTGCAGTTGAGAAGTACTTAATGCCTTTCAGTGGTTTCCTTCCTCTTTCTTGCTTTGTCTCAGGTTAGCCTCCATAGAAAATAATCTGTTAATACTGGCGGTACATTTTGGTGATGAAAATTGAACATTGTTTTCCAAAGAAGCATTTAGCTGTATATACTTGAGTTCATTTCCTTGGTTACCGTTTACAAGGAGCTCTTGTAATCCTTGCCAGCTGAACTGTAAGGATGCCAGGTTGTGCCCATTGCAGAGAGTAATGATGAAGTGGGGTCGTGGCATGGAAAACAAACTAGCTTTCTGCATAACTGTGCCTCAGAAGAGGGTATTTCTCAAAGCAGTAATATAGATAGACACTCTTAAATGCCATGAGAACAGGATAAAAATGTTAAATAAAGGCACTACTTGAGCCACAGATAGAATCGTTTCAGTTAAACTCTGTCCAACTCTTTCAGTATGAAGTATTTTCTATCCATTCTGTCCGTCAGAAAATGAGACTTGTATTTTAAAGAACATCAAAACTACAAATCACAATTCTGCTTTGGAACTGCAGTAGAAGTATAACATCATATTGGAATTTTACTGATGTTATGAGAACTTGTATTGGTTAGAATTAAATTAGAATATCATCTCTGTTCTAGACATTCTGTACTAATTTCACAGGTAAATGAGGCAGGGAAAGCTATGCAAAAAAGTTTTCTGTTTGGCCCAGTGTTAAAAAATGTTTAGTTCTATTAAAAGGGTCGAAGCAAAAAGCTGAGTTTTTAATTAGATGTCCTTTCCTCAGACTTTGAAAATAAGTGAGTGTCTTTTAAAATAACTTACTTTGAAATAACTTCATGTTCTTTTTTTAAGTGATGAACCAGGTGTCTCAACAGACAGTATTCTGCAAAAAAAAAAAAATACACATTCACATGTCATATTAAGACCCCAGCTTGAATGCTCTACTGATGCTGCAATAATGTACCTTAAACTAGAAGGTAATTCGAAATTCACTAGGAAATTCGAACTAAGTCGCGTACCTTAGTTCGACCCTCCCCCCACCCCGTAGTGTAGACCAGGCCTGAGAAGGAGTTACACTGTGACTAAGGTATACCAGGTTTCTGTTGGCTTTTTGGTAAGGCTCTACTAGTAAATAGATGGGGGTATATCCTTGTCTCCAATGTTTATGCTTTGTCAAAGAATCTATAAGATTGCAAACATTCCCATCCAGAATGATAAGTTATACTGAATGGAAATGAAATGCTGCAAGGTGGTTTGTGATAGTGTTACTTCACTGGTTACCACAACAAAGAAGTTCTTAGTCCAGCCAAAACAATACGATTGAGCGGGGTTGGTTGTATAATAGAGCCCCCAAAGTTTTTGACATGCTCAGGTTTTTTATGCAGGGTTTGCCTTTATCTGCTCCTACTCGAATCCCAACTTTCCTGCTGATCTGAAAAACTGACTCCCTGGTCTGGTGAGACACATACTATGGAGACAAAAATTCCTGGGTGTGCCCTAATTTAGAGGCCAAACTTCATTGGCATTTGTTTATGCTAGCAATGATTCTGACATTCTTTATAGCAAACTTTATGGGCCTTCTACCATACTCCCTGTTTCCAGTTCACACAGGAGCTCTTTCATGATTCACTTGGGCGTTTCAAGTCCCTTCCGGTTTCAGTCCCATGGAGTTTGATGTTTAGGGTTTAGGCTCCATAATCACATGTGCATATATAGCATGCAGTATGTTTCTGTGTAACTGCACATCATATACATGTGCAATACCCTGATATATTCCACAGGGGAGGGGGAAAGATGTCTTCAGTATCCTTTGATTAATACCTGTGCTAGCTTCCTGATCCTTTTAACTTTACTGCTGCTTTTCTAGTTAATTATTATTAATGCTGCTGCTCTTGTAGGCTTATGAAGAAAAGTGACAGCTCCCTTTTTGTTTCTGTTTTTGTTAGTCTACAAATAATGTACCGAAGTGTCTACACTGTTAACTTTCTCTTTGGGCTGCATTGGGTTGGCATTGTAGGCAAGCACACTTCTGGTGTGAGCATTTGGCTTTTTCCGTAACTGTCTTCCTATATTTAATAAAATTCACTCTTGTTTGTTTAATTTCTTTTTGCAAGGTGGGTTCTTACAGGTGTAGCAAATGAATGTGTTTGAAAAATGGACCCCTGACTAGCTAGTTAAAATTTTGAAAATAGGAGTCCTGCAGAAATTCCCCAGTGTAATAGTTTAGTAACTTCTCTCTCTCCATACCATCTCCAGTTGCTGGGAAATAACAGTTGCTTGGATTCCTACCCAGGTGCCTTAGCCAAATCCTTTCTTGGAGAGTCTTTTTTGCATAATTTGCTAATTAGAAGTAATATGCTACTGCCTCATCTTTCTGAAGCAGTCTCCAGACCCCAGAAGACCACACTGCATAAGTTACTTTAGATGGTTATCTTTGCAATCATAAAGGCTACAAACATTTTTAAAACAAATGTAATTTCTGGAAAAATTGATAGGTTAGCCAGCCCCCACTTTCCAGTGAATGAGACCAAGCCACTGGTCAGTGGATTTTGTCCAAGTCTCTAACAAACACTTTGTCTCCAGTTTACAGTACAGATCTGTTTACGCGTGAATTTGCTTAACGCGTGGTAGCGCCATGCCTCCAGTGCTACCTATTTAACACGTGAGACTCGTTAACACACGGTACAGGAACTTGCTATGTAGCGCTACAGATTTGCTCGCTAACTCATGGATATAGAAATAGACAGGAAGTGTGGAGCAGAAATGTGTTGTACGTCTTTACCGCCAATGGGGTGGGGAGAAGGGGCAGCAACGTTAAAGTGCTGCCGCAGCAAAGGACCCTGCAGCACTTTAAGGTCCCTTCCCCTTTTGTGCCCTCCCCCCTCGACCACTGACGGGCGGAAGGGGGAAGGGAGCAGCTGCCCCGGGGCCGGCAATTTAAAAGGGCCCCGGGGCTCCGGACACCACTACCACAGCAGCGGCGTCTGGAGCCCCAGGCCCTTTAAATCGCCACTGGAACCCTGGGCAGCGTGGACCAGGAGGTCTGGAAGAGGTGGCTGGGGGACGCTGACCCTAGCCCCGCCCCTTCCGCCTGAGGCCCCACCCCTTCCAGGGGCCAGAGCCGCCCCAGCCCTGGACCAGTAAGTGTCCTGAGCAGGGGCGGCTCCAGGCCCCAGCATGCCAAGCGCGTGCTTGGGGCGGCAAGCCGCGGGGGGGCGCTCTGCCGGCACCGCGAGGGCGGCAGGCAGGCTGCCTTCAGCGGCTTGCCTGCTGAGGGTCCGCTGGTCCCGCGGCTTCAGTGGACCTCTCGCAGGCGTGCCTGCGGAGGGTCCGCCCAAGCCGTGGGACCAGCGGACCCTCCACAGGTAAACCGCCGGAGGCAGCCTGCCTGCCGTGCTTGGGGTGGCAAAATCCCTAGAGCTGCCCCTGATCCTGAGTTACTTTCACCCCTGTGTAGTAGTAGTAATGTTTTTATTAGATTACACATTTGAATTTATATTCTTGCAAAGTGCTGTTAACAGATAGGCCTGCAGTATTTGGGATGCTGTGAATACGTATGTAATCCTAGATAATTATATGTGTGTATATATAGACATCTTAAGTTTTTTCAGCATGGCCCTCTTAACCCTTGGTCCGTTAACCCGTGGTCGTGATGGTTTGACTCCCGACATCCGTGTTTAAACAAGTCTGTACTGAACTAACATTACAACCACCGCCATCAACCTGAGGCAGTTGAGTAGTTTGACTCTTGGCCAAGCAACATGAATCAGCTTTGAATTTGCAAACCCTAGGGACAGGCCACCCATGCGTTCCAAATTGTGTTTTAGCTTGTTTACTTACAGAATCTCATAAGCCATTTCTTTCTCTTCACAACACCTTAATTTTTTTAGGTGTGGTTGAGAGGTGGGGATGAGTTTTCATAGATTTAAAAAGCTCATGGGTGTAAAGTTACCTTTATATTCCTAGCATCTAGTCCTTCTATTTGATTACCTACACGGACACTGATATGCAACACGTTTTGTCACAACATCTGAGTGCTTCACATTTTAAGAATTAAATTGTATAATCAACATAGGATAGACAAATCCGACATGTTGACCCATTTGCAACTTTAAATGGTATGAGTCTTGCAACCTGTGTATAAAATCTCAACCCAACCCTGTTTTAAAAAAAAAAAGTTCTGTGTCCTGAAAGCTGCCAGTTCTGTTAAACTGCAGGTGCCATTAGGAATGGGTCTCTGCTGAAAACACACAGCTACTGGTCCTTGAATTTTATCCCGAGTCCACAGTGGTCCTTGACATTCATGACTGATCATAGGGAAAGAGGGATTTTCTCAAGTAACCAGATAGCACAGTGATTTGCACATGGAAGCAAACATATCCAGTGTAGAATCTTAGGCACAGGTACTGCATACAGTCAGCTGCCCACCAAAGCTGGGTGGCAGACTGGAATGTGTCTGCAGCTGAAGCTGCTTGGTGGTCTCCCAAAGCAATCCTAAATAACGTATATTTACTGTAATCCAATTTGTAGATGACAAAGGCATAGAATAATTCAAAAGGGTAGCTGTCTTGGAGAAGTGTGTATGATTTGAAGTTTGTTGTCTCTTCAACAGAATTTCTCCATTAAGAATTTGTGTGACAGTTTCCCCATAACTTAAAATTTGTATTCAAAAAAAGAACTGGCTAGAGCCAGACATAATGCAGGTAGGTGCTATGCAAGCTCTATTACACTTTTTTCTGATGTGTAATACCTCTGCTGCTCTGACCTTCGTCCTGCTGTGAGTAGAAATTGCCACCTTGCAATATGGAGACCATCAAACTAAATGTCTGGCCAAAAGAGGACTTGAATAGGGAAAAAAGTGTGCTAATATACTGAGCTACCTAGCACCTGAAATTTCTTTCTACATCCTTATTGAGGACGATGCCTGTTGAAGAGAAAGTTGTTGCAAGATTAATGGAATGTTCTTGCATTTTCTGAAAAATAGGCAGGAAATATCTTAAACTGGAAGAAATATTTGAAGTACAAACAGCATTGATTGTTCACCATGTGTGGTGGTTTTGGTCTCCGGTCTGTCCTTAGGTCATAGTCAAATTCAGGGAAAAAAACATAGGGTAAGTGGTACTTTGAAAATTCTCTGATTTATGATCATACAATGTTGATATTCCCCTTTCTATAATTTAGTAACCCTCTTAAGGAAACTTGCCAGTTAATGTAAAGTGAAAGGAAGAGTCAGCAAATCTGCTGATCCAAATGTCACTGGATGAATGAGTGTTCTGACAGACCAAGGGGAGCAGGCATATGGTTCTGTAAAACTCTAGCGTTCTGCTACTCCTATGGGGCAGTGCAGGCCTATTATGAAAAAGCAAAGTTGCTATTTTTTAAATAAATAAGGTGTCTTCTCAAATGACAGCATTGAAGGACAGCTTGTAAATTATGCATACTTGGAGCACTTCTGCAGAGGAAGCCTCGTAGAATATGCTTGGCCTTGCTGGAACAATGGGACATGGTTGGTGTTCAGGAACTCACTGAATAAAATTACTGTGAAGTACTAGCCTGTGAATATAAAATTCTTCCATGCACTTAAAAATGAATTAAGAAAACAATCTGCCTGTTATATAGATGATACCATGGGAACAGCATGAACTACCAAGTTCTTTGGCTGGGACTGGCAGTAGGTTGGGAGTTTATGGAAAAATTGAACTCTGTTGCTAGGTGGAGCCTCTACAGGCTTCTTCATAAGAACATAAGAAAGGCCGTACCGGGTCAGACCAAAGGTCCATCTAGCCCAGTATCTGTCTACCGACAGTGGCCAATGCCAGGTGCCCCTGAGGGAGTGAACCTAACAGGCAATGATCAAGTGATCTCTCTCCTGCCATCCATCTCCATCCTCTGACGAACAGAGGCTAGGGACACCATTCTTACCCATCCTGGCTAATAGCCATTTATGGACTTAGCCACCATGAATTTATCCAGTCGCCTTTTAAACATTGTTATAGTCCTAGCCTTCACAACCTCCTCAGGTAAGGAGTTCCACAAGTTGACTGTGCGCTGCGTGAAGAAGAACTTCCTTTTATTTGTTTTAAACCTGCTGCCTATTAATTTCATTTGGTGACCCCTAGTTCTTGTATGATGGGAATAAGTAAATAACTTTTCCTTATCCACTTTCTCAACCTTTGCTTTCTCATCCTTTGCTGGCTGACCAGGAAGGAACATAATGGATTGGTTGCTGGGTAACAACCTATTTTGCTTGTCCATGCAATGTAAGGAATGGGGTCAAGAAGACTCTATTAACAACAAACTCCCCACTCCCCCAAAAATGTCGTCAGCTGAAAAATAGCCATTGAGATTTAGATAATCTTCTCAGGTCCGTGTCTATTTCCTGTCTGCGGTTTTCTTTGTGAGAGATGGTGTGCATGCATACATTAGGCAAAATTCTGACCCCATTAAAGTTAATGGGAGTTTTGCTATTGACTTGAACATGGCCAGGATTTTGCCTGTTGTGCATAGATCTGTCCTACTGCACCTATAAATATCGTGTAACATTATACTAAAAGTGAAATCTGCTGGGGGATTTGCCCATAATCATTCCAATATTTATTTATATGCTTTCACCTGATCATTTCTGAGTGCTGAGGAAAATTAAACTAAAAATTAAACTAAAAATTTGCTAAACCAAAATAAGCCCAGGGTGATATTTCAGGTGGGATAGAGAGAAGAGAAATGTGCAGTTTAATTCCAGCCTGGAGAAATGCAGTGAGTATATGAAAGAAAATGACTTAAAAATGTGATAATGTGCATTAGTATTTGGTTTGAGTTTGGGGGAACAAAACGTTAGTCTGTTTTGCTTTAGTGTTTAAGGAATTTTAGAACACTATGAAATGTGCTGGTGTCCAACTGCATCTCCTGATTGACAACATAAGAACGGCCATACCGGATCAGACCAAGATCCATCTAGCCCAGTATCCTGTCTTCTGACAGTGGCCGATGCCAGGTGCTTCAGAGGGAATGAACAGAACAGGTAATCATCAAGTGATCCATCCAAAATGATCTATCCAAAATTGGTAGAGTACAGGTAGTGACAGTTTAGGATTCTCTTAATTATTCTGCTATTGTCCTTCATCCTTAACCAATAGTGTACAGATTTCGGTGAACTCTAAATTAAAAGCTGTCAACCTCTCCACCCTCGTTCCTTGCGTTTTGTTCCCTTTTTTAATCAATTTGAATTAAGTTCCTATTAATTACAGAACTGAAGTTTTCCTTGTGTCACACTCAACATTGATGACCCTACCTGTCTGTTTTTTTAAATAAAATCTACATAAATAAAGCCAGCATACTTATGTAATTGTGCCAAAGTGGCAGTCTTTTCACAGTTGGATTTTTCCAAGATGTGAACATCGGTCATGTGAGAATCCACTCAAGCATTATTGAATGTAAACTTCCAATGCACCCAGAGTAGAAGCTTGGGTAATGTCCATATCTAGATGGCAGACATGTAAACACAGGCCTATATTTTAATGTAGTTATTGCTGATGATGGGTTTTTTGCTTCACATTATGAACATGAGAATGATCATACTGAGTCAGACTGAAGGTCCATCTAGCCCAGTATCCTGTCTTCCAACAGTGGCCAATGCCATGTGCCCCAGAGGGAATGAACAGAATAGGTAATCATCAAGTGATCCATCCCCTGTCACCCATTTCCCAGCTTCTAGCAAACAGAGGCTAGGGACACCGCCCCTGCCCATCCTGGCTAATAGCCATTGATGGACCTATCCTCTATGAACTTGTCTAGTTCTTTTTTTAACTCTGTTATGGTCTTGGCCTTCACAACATCCTCTGGCAAGGAGTTCCACAGGTTGACTGTGTGTTGTGTGAAAAAATACTTCCTTTTGTTTATTTTAAACTTGCTGCCTATTAATTGAATTTGGGTGACCCCTAGTTCTTGTGTTATGAGAAGGAGTAAATAACGCTTCCTTATTTACTTTCTCCACATTTGTCATGATTTTATAGACCTCTATCACATCCCCACCCAGTTGTCTCTATTCCAAGCTGAAAGGTCCCAGTCTTATTAATCTTAATGGCCTCAGATGGAAGCCATTCCATACCCCTAATCGTTTTTGTTGCCCTTTTCTGAACCTTTTTCAATTCCAATATATCCTTTTTTGAGATGGGATGACCACATCTGCGCACAGTATGAAAAGTTGGGTAAGAGGCAAAAAGGAATTCTGTTTACAAGTGGATCTCAGAATTTTTTCGGATTTTAAAAATAAGTTTATGCACTTGATGAAACTTATGCCAGTAGTAGCACAAGGGGCTTCATAAAGCAGCACAAACTATTTGTATTTGACAGCCTGTAAAGTGATGGCTATAGAAAACACTACAGCAATAAGCACATCCTGTTCTTGGTGTCATAGTGCTGGTTGTGGCAAGACTAGTAGCAACATTGAATGATGTTGCAGCAAACTTCCAGATGACGACAGTTGCGTAGTCAAAGGTCCTGTGCTTAGGCAAGAGGAAAAATCAGCTTGTCTGCCTTCCTGCACCTTTGGAGCCAGCTGCTCACTTGCTGACTCAAGAACTATAGTTACTGACAGGCGTGGAGCCGTGAGCTATTACTGTCCTGCCCTGTTCCCTTGAAATAGGGTGGGGAGAGTAGGTGGAAACTTCGATACAAATGTGAACTGAAAGAACTGAAAGTTTTGTGAGACGAAGTCTGTGCTTGTGCTTGTGTTTTCTGAAGCGGTGAAGGAAAGATTCCTTTATTAAGCACACAGACTCAGGTGCTCTAGGGAGCACACATGTGACTCGCCCTGTGTCTTGACCACTCCCCTAGGTGGACTTCTGTGTCAGCAGTGCAGGATCTGCATTCCACCGATGACCGAAATTTGAGGATTTTTGAGAGGCGGACAGAGTCCTCTTGTTTGTTTGGATAAACACTTGACAAGCTGGATCAGAAATACTTTCCTGGGATGTTAAGTAAATAAAGCAGAAGCCTAGCAAGTAGTAGGGTGGATATTTTGTTTCCCTTTTCGTGTATGAACTTCAAAGGCTCTGAAGTTGAATAACAAACTTTGCAGCCATGCAAACGGAAGCAGACTGCTTCAGTCCAGAAGCTCAGAAACTGGTAAGGAGGGTGGTGGGGGGAAATAATCTGCTATTCCAAATCTTCTATTGTTTGTGCTGTCTTTAAAATTTAAAAATGAGGTACTAGTTAATGGGTGTATTTGTTCAAAGCTCCACTGCCTGTTGTGCGCTTGACACATTAGTCTCCGATTACATTTAAGAAGCTGTGGTTTACTGTTCTGTACAGTAGGAAGTGAATGTGCATACATACATTAGACATAAATGTTGTGCTTTATGCACCAGAAAACACATTCCATGAGTCTGCAGCTATACTTTTACAAAGAACAGTTCAGTTTACCTGCTTGTGTTGTGATGTTTCTAATAACTGTATAAATATTCTTGAATATTACTCATTTACTGTTTTATACAGCAAAGAAGCTTTTAGAAAATGGTTTCTATTCTATATACAAAATGTACAATATATAATTTAATTGAAGAAATTTGTGAGAAGTGTGATCATTATCATAAGGTAAAAGATCTTACCCACGAACTATGGGAATTCAAATTCTTTTCCCCAGGCTCTGAAAAGTGCCAGTGTAATATTACCCTGGAAACGCCAACAAAAAACTCTGTACAGCTCAAATGCATTTCAGCTGTATGTCTTGCATTTTGCTGGTATACTAGAAAGAATGGTTGGTGTGTCATCTCAGATTCTCAGCCTCGAAGGGAATGTAAAGTGGGGAGGAGAGTTGATGTTCTTCATTATTTTCCTTTGACTTTTTTTCTTGATATTCTTTCTTTTTTTCATTTGAACTTGAAGCTTTTGAGCCTGTTGCTGCAATTGATCTACTCCATAAGCTTTTTTTGTCACTGTAGTTGGTGTCAGCCTCCTACGTGTTAACATTTTACATGTATAAATACAAACATTTGCAGAAACAATAAGGACACACATCTGAATTTGAAATGCGTCATTTGGGAGAGCTCTTTCAACGAGACAGTCAGACAGATACTGTAGAAAAGAAACAGGGATTTTCCTCGTACATAGAAACATTTGGCATACATTCAGCTTGCTGCCAGCAAAATGGGTGTTCCTGTGTATTGCAGTCAATCTTGCAGAGAGCGAGGGGGGATTGTAAGAGGTAACTCTAAACTTAAGTTGTTACTTAAAAAGTTAACTTCTCTCTGCAAGTCAAAACCCTTAATTTGTCTCTGAATTTCTAGCATTATTCCCCACTATGCCTGTTTCTTGCCCTTTGGTGACACTGGTGGTAGCTTCCCCGTGGGGCGGGTGTGAATGACACCAAAGGTATGTCTACACTGCAGATACACTCCCTCCTCCCCCCCGCTAGCCAATACCAGGTGACTCAGTCCAAACCCCGTGCACCTAAGGGGCTATTTAATTGCAGTGTAGAGGTTTGGACTTGGACTGGAGCCCAAGTTCTGGGACCCTTCCACCTTGCAGGGTCCTAGAGCCCAGGTGCCAGCCTGAGCCCAAATATCTGTCCCCAAGTTGACTTCCACTTGCAATACATGAAGGTGGGCTCCTCCCCCACCAAAGCAGCTCACACTCCTTGAGCTTGCCCTGTGGGCCTTTTTTATAAACAAATTCATGTATTTTAAAACAGATGGGGATTGAGCTCCCACCTGCTTAAACTGTAGCTGAGGCTATGGCTACACTTGCACTTTGAAGCGCTAAGTGTAGTCAAAGCGCCAGCGCTGGGAGAGAGCTCTCCCAGCGCTGTCCGTACTCCACCTCCCTGTGGGGAATAACGTACAGCGCTGGGAGCGCGGCTCCCAGTGCTGGGGCTTTGACCACACTGGCGCTTTGCAGCGCCGCAATTTGCAGCGCTGGAGAGGGTGTGTTTTCACACCCTGCTGCAGCGCTGCAAATTTGCAAGTGTAGCCATGGCCTGAGTCACTAATTCACAGCATCAGAAAGGCTAAGTGCTTCAGTGCTGGGCCTCATACAACATAAAATAAAGCAGGAACGTGAGAAGCCCTAGGGTTAGCTGTTCCTTGTTACTTCTAAACGTTACCTTTAGACGATTGCTACTGACCAAATGCAATAATTACGTTTCATATCAACACTTCAAATATTAAATATTTTTAATAAGTTATTTTTCTCAGGCCTAGTTTAAAAAAAGTTTAAAATGCCTAGAGTCAGTTACTATCTATTCCTTTTTTGGCCTATTGCAAAAAAAAAACAAAAAACCCTAAACCATTTATAGCTTGATTTAGTGTGTGAGCAGACATGCCAACAGAGTTTTAGCTTACTGTTCGAAGTTCCAAAACAGTTCCTTGTATGCACATGCAATGCACAAAAGATTTACAATGGAAACAGGCATTCATGGGCTTATATCTAAGGTGTGGATTTTTGGCACACGGTTAAGTGAGTGTAATTATACATGATTAGGTTGCTGAAGGAGAAACTTGGTTTAATTTTTCTCTTGGTGCAGTCTATATAGGTGAAAGGTGAAGAGTTAAACTGGCTCCTCAATGGTCCAGGAGTTAGAATAAGCTATGCAAAGTAGCTTGAAGCTCATTCCTTAGCAATGGGGCTATGTTTGTGAAGCATTATGAACTGAGATAAACATTTACTGAGGAATTGGAGGGGTGAGGCCTATTAGTCTGGTCACCTGGGTACTTCCCTATATTTTGTTGTTGAAAGTAAAGAATTAAGGAATATTCCACAAATCAAACTGTTCTTGTGGGTGAACAATTCCAGTATTTCTAAAAAATTAAAAAAACAAACAAACCCCACTTCAGAATTTGGCAATATTAATAAACAGTGGGACAGCTTTGATTTAAATTTTAATTATTTTATTGGAAAATTGTAAAACTTTGCTTTAAATACATGAACAGTCGTTTGTTTTTATTTTTAAAATACCATTTGTGTGGTTGAGTTGGAACTGATGGTCTGCTTCCTGAGCTGTCTGGTCTCATCCATCTTGTTCATTCAGTGACACTTGGATATAAAACAACGTTGTCTGGTACCGGCTGGCATTTGGTTTTCTCTCTTTAATTTAGGTCGTGATTGCTTCACTGGTGAGAAGGAAGGAGTGATGACAATTTCATTTCAGTAACTGAGTAACCCATTCATTAAATTTGCATCTTATTAAACAAAGGTGATGGGGAATAAATGTACAAAAATATCTGGTCTTGTTGCTAGTAATTGTGGCTGAAGATAGCACTGTTTAGTAAAATGGGTTATTTTATAAGCAATGTACCACTTGGCTAGAGAAATTTTAAACTGCTAATCCACAGCAAAGCCTTGGTTACGTTGCTTTATTTTTCCACTTTACTGATTGCATGTATATCATAGACAAGTGAAATGAAGGCCAGTATAGAAGTATGGAGAAAACAGGCCTTTAACTGTGAAACAGTGGGGCAGAACTGATTATTTTTTCCTGTTAATCAGGAAAAACATTCAAAACATAAACTGTTACATGTCTTTCTTAGCATAATAGTAGTAACTTTTTTTTCCCCCACGGCTTAAAGCAGAAAGGGAGAATAAATTGATTCTCGAGATGGAAAAAAATATTGTGACTGTTGCATACAGATTGCCACTTTGTTAGGTTACTGAACTTCCAGTGAGATTGTTTGTTTTAATTAGTGCTTTAATAACGTGATCTGCATAAGAATGAACTCCTACAGGCAATTTGTTTCTGCTCACAAGCTGTTTCTTTAACCCTTTCCCTTCACAGAAAGCACATGCTGTTGGCTTTGAATATTAGACCCTTGGTAAAACCAAGTCTCTCTGAATAATTGTACTGCTTTAATGATTTATCTCAAGAGTTTGAAGATTTCTATACCTGGAATCGTTCATGGGGATTACAAAGGTCATTGTGGCTGGGTTTCTTGCTATCCACAGTTTCCTATCTCTGGCTGTTTGTCAGGAGTTGCAATTTAACGGTGAAGTCTGCATGTTTCAGAGAGCTATTTCTTTATGCATGCACATCTTCAGAGTATGCATCATAGAAACCTGATCGTAATCAAGTCCATCAGTTTTATCTTGATGTAAATACATTTCTGAATGTTACTTCCCTGCGCTTGGAGGGGACAATGTGCCCTTTAGGCAGGAAGTTAGAACTTCCTTAGTCATTGTTCTATTATATACTGGCTATGCTGAGGCAGTGTTAAAAATGGGTGTAAATACAATATTGTAGGTGATCATTCCAACTGGACTTCTGGTTTAGATTAGTATTGGTATTTAGAAGGTGAGACGCCTGTAATTCTAGATAACTAACCCTAATTTCGGTTCCCTGGCATTAAGTGGTGACCTTTGTCTGCAGGTGAAATCAAAAGTAATTGACATGTTCAAGATGCTGTATTGGAGCTAGAGAAACTGACTAGATTTACAGGCTGCAGTATTCTTTTCGTACCTAGGCGATGTTGGAGAGGTTGAACGCAATAGATAGGATAAATATCTGCTATTAAATAGGATTTATTTCCATTTAAAAAAAATAGGTCACTTAAGTTTTTTATTTAGAGTGGAGAAACCCAGAGTGTAAGGTAGAGAAGAACATCAAACTTTTCTGTTGTAGCAGTGTATCTATTTTAGGGCCTGTAGTGGCTTTAAATATTTAGGCGTTCTGCTATAATGGTTCAGAAATGTCATAGTATGCATTTACTGCTGTATTTTGGACAACTTCAGTGGAAAACTGTAGTTTTTGTAATAACGCTGGTGTCTGTGCCATCCGTGCCACAGTAATTCTCTTCTTTCCTCTATCCTATCCCAGGCACTCTTTGGAACTCTTCTCTATTCTTTTACATGATTGTGAGTTGTGAGTTCATGTGAGTGCATGGGTTGTGAGTTCAGTCCTTGAAGGGGCCATTTAGGGATATGGGGCAAAAATCTGTTGGATGATTTAATTGGGGATTGGTCCTGCTTTAAGCAGGGGGTTGGACTAGATGATCTCCTGAGGTCCCTTCCAACCCCGATATTCTATGATTCGCCTAACAGAAATAGTAACTTCATCTTTTTCACCTCTCAGACAAGGAGCATACAAAAACTTTTTAAGTGTAACTGGACTTCAAATTTTATTCAGTGTTCTGCTTCTTTCTCCAGTAGTTACATTTGTATCAGTGCCAGTCTGTTTTGGATACATTTCTTAGAGGCCTGTATTCCCCCCTATGGTGTTGGCAGTGTTTGAAGGATGAAGTAATCTACAAATCAGCTGCCTAACCTGGGGTAAATAGTTACTTTTAACCTTGGATACCATGAGAAGTTCTTCCCATCAAACTTTGAGAGTCTCATGTTAATTTAATTCATACTTTTTACTCCTGTAACATTTTGTAGATTTTTTTTTTATAATTTATTTTTAAAGTCCATTGTCAGTATTGCACACTCCAGATATTCAAAAATCATGAGTCAGGCTCACCAAAAATCATGAATTGGCTTTAAGATCATGAGATTATATAAAAATAATAAATTTAATGTTTTATTAGCCTTCCGCTTGCTTTGTTTTTAATAATGAAGGCTGAAATAACCACATATCCACTTGACTTTAAGGTCTTTAAGGTAAACAATTATGATGAGACTCGTGACAAAATCATGAAGGTTGGCAACACTTCGGTAATTTCACTAAGGTGAAGTTCAGCAGCCTCCTCACATTTGGGGGTCTTTCTCCCGTCATCACCCCCTCAAGTTAGACCCAAGTTAGTCTTTGACATGCTTATCTGCTTGGACTGGAGGAGGGCCAAATTCATTGAGGCAAAGCCTGTTCTGGCTTAGTTAGGAAACAGCAGGAGAGAAATATGCAATTAAAATTGCTACTTGTATGATGCACAGGAAATCAGGATATTTATAGCAGAAAACTGAACACAAGCAAGCTAAGCCAGACACTTCCGAACAGAGATCTAGTCCATCTTGAATGCTAAAAAAACACCTCTTTGTGGAGGAAGTGTTTAATTTTCATGAGTTCTCACACTACAGCATTCTCCTCTACTTCAGTTTTTATACTGCACCCTTCATTGTGATCTGGTTTTTAATGTTTCTGTAAAGTTCAGCTTGAATGAAGTGTCACATGTGATGCCTGTTCATATGTTAACTGATTTTAAGTGCTCTGGGTGCAGTAATATAATTGTACACAATAGTTCTCATTTATCACAACTTTACCAGCTTGACTAAAGTTTTTAGATTTAAAATGAGTCTCTGCTGTTAATCTCCCAGGTTAACAACACAAACCTTTCCTGCAGAGCTCAGTGGATGTTTGAGCCACCTATAGAACTTAATGCTCAGATTTTCATGACATTTCACTGTGTGTAAAGTGTCTCTTGTAGTTAATCATCTGACTTTAGAAGTAACTTGTGCAGTGCACAGGAATCCCTGCACACAACACTAGAAACCTCACCCCTCGATTGGAGAACCTGACTTGGGAGTGGCCTTGGACAAGTAGAGACTGGAGTGCATCATGATTAGTCTCTCTGAAAGGGTGTGGTCTGTAATGCTGTTACTTTCCCAGGTAGCTGCTTTCCAGAACACCACTGAATTTTCTGGGGCAGTTGGTTAGCGTCCCGCCTGAACCTTGGACAGTGCTTTTGAACTGCATGCATAGGTGTACTTGCTGCGTGAGGAAGGGAGCTTAGATGACAGAGAACAAGTAAGCTGTCAAAACAACAGGGTGGATGATACAGGACTGCCAGTTGAGGTTTTTCCTTTACAAATCAATCTACTCTAAAAAATGAAAATTAAAAATCTTGTTTTGAAATATTGGGTTGCAGCTTAAACAACTTGGCAACTATAACAGGTATTATCAATATATAAATGGTCATTGCTGCTTGTCATGCTCACCAGTATCATCTTGTTGCCCTGTGCTCCTAACGTATTTGTTCACCTGTTGTCTCTCATCTTACACTTTGTCAGTTTTTATGGGCGGTGTGCACTTCTTTTTTCATGATTGTATGGTGTTTAGCACAATAGGGTTGGGGCCTCTAGGTGCTACCACAATACAAATAGGCAGTCTGATAAAATGCTGCAGAGGGGCAGCATAAACATACCCAGACAGTGTGTGATGAGCACTTAATTAAAAATGTAATGCCGAAACAGTTCTAAATGCAAAAACAAATTGGTTGTAACATACATATTGATCTCAATAAAGTGGATTGTTTTAAAGTAAGTACTAATGCCTTTTTTGGAATTATGCTGCATTGATTTTTCCAGTGATGCTGCTTGCTACTTCACAATATGCAGTATTGGTTGTAGTTAGCAATTTTTATTTTATAATATGCAACAATCAGTCAGCAGGAACCCAAACATGTTTGTCTTTGATTCTAAGAGCTGGTTATGTTAAGTATTTAATTCTAAATAACTATGTGGTTATGAGCAAGAATATACTTATAAATTAAAATACACCATCTTGGGAAAGTATCAGAGGGGTAGCCGTGTTAGTCTGGTTCTGTAGAAGCAGCAAAGAATCCTGTGGCACCTTATAGACTAACAGACGTTTTGCAGCATGAGCTTTCGTGGGTGAATACCCACTTCTTCAGATGCAAGTAGTGGAAATTTCCAGGGGCAGGTTTATATATGCAAGCAAGAAGCAAGCTAGAGATAACGAGGGCCTCATCCTCCCTGATTGAACTAACCTCGTTATCTCTAGCTTGCTTCTTGCTTGCATATATAAACCTGCCCCTGGAAATTTCCACTACTTGCATCCGAAGAAGTGGGTATTCACCCACGAAAGCTCATGCTGCAAAACGTCTGTTAGTCTATAAGGTGCCACAGGATTCTTTGCTGCATCTTGGGAAACTGTCATTAGTTAATTGAAACTCCTAAATTTAAATTTTGTTCTCTTCCATTAACTCTGTGTGTATGAGTTGAATTGACATCTATTGGATGGAGTGAAAATATATTGACTTTGCTGCCTGAATATTCTGAGGATATATTGATTTAAGCAGAATAAACTAGTAGATCCCTAGGGAGTGTATTCATCTTTAAATATTTTTGTCATTAAAACTGAAAGCAAACTGATAGCCAAAGGTAAAATTTAACTGAATACAGTATTAAACTAAAATTTTCTTCACGGAAAGTAACACAATGGATAGCTACATCTGAAGACCTGTAGTGGGGACATGTGTGTGACATGTAAACTTTAGTTTGGCCCTTCTTTGAAATTGAAGGGTGGAGGAGGAAGTGAGTGAATACATGCACAAAAGAACCTGAATTTACAAGAATATCAAATTTCAGATATAGGCTGGTGGCTGTGAGAATCTGGGCTTCCTTTGCTACATATTTTAAGAAATGGATGAAGCCCAGAAAGGTTTTAATGTGAAAAGAAACGTCCCTTCTGTCTCACCTTGCTTTTCTGAGTAGAGAGAAGGGATGGGGTGGTTCAGATTGCTCAGACAAGCTCTCTGGCTTGTTTAAGGTGTGGCACCAGTTGTGACTCCAGAGAGTCCTGTGAAGAAAATTTGTGCAGGTGGGAAAGAAAGGAAGATAAATATGAATAATTTCTTGGCTCCAACAGATTACATGATATCTTGCTCTGAAAGGAAGAGTGGTTAACAGATGTTTTTACCTTAATGGTGGGAGCTTTGGCTTTTTCAAAGCTTAGACTTAATGGGAGCTGCATTAATGTTCCTCTGAGTTGAAACAAGGATTGTAAGCTTTTGTACATTTTTTGGCTTACAACAATTTGTATATACTCCGGTATGATCAACTAAAGCATGAAAAATTTACAAAAACACAAATATCTTAATCGAAACCAATAAAATTCCAGTTCACTTTTCTTTAATTCAGTTGATTTGTTGCTTATTTTTTATCTTTAAGTACAATTAAAAAGAACATCTCCAAATAGCACTATGTGCACTAATATCAATTAGAATTTCATACTATACAAATCTTCCATTGTTGTATGCAGTGGTGTTGTAACTGGGTCAGTCCCAGAATATTTTAGAGCAGGTTCTACATTTAAAATGCTGTAGCGGTGGAGCTATGGCGCTTCAGGGAAGATGTTACTATGCCGATGGGAGAGCTTCTCCTATCGGTGTAGTTAATCCACCTTTGCAAGAGGCAGTAGCTATGCCAATGGGAAAAGCCTTCCTGTCAGCATAGAATCATAGAAGATTAGAATTGGAAGAGACCTCAGGTCATTTAGTCCAACCCCCTGCTCAAAGGAGGTCCAACCCCAACTAAATTATCCCAGCCAGGGCTTTGTCAAGGTGGGCCTCTAAGGATGGAGATTCCACCACATCCCTAGGTAACCCATTCCAGTGCTTCACCATGCTCCTAGTGAAATAGTGTTTCCTAATATCCAACCTAGACCTCCCCCACTGCAACTTGAGACCATTGCTTCTTGTTCTGTCATCTGCCACCACTGAGAACAGCCAAGCTCCGTCCTCTTTGGAACCCCCTTCCGGTAGTTAAAGGCTGCTATCAAATCCCCCCTCACTCTTCTCTTCTGCAGACTAAATAAGCCCAGTTCCCTCAGCATCTTCTTGTAAGTCATGTGCCTCAGCCCTCTAATAATTTTCGTTGCCCTCTGCTGGAGACTCTCTCTCCAATTTGTCCACATCCCTTTTGTAGTGGGGGGACCAAAACTAGATGCAGTACTCCAGATGTGGCCTCACCAGGGTCGAATAGAGGGGAATAATCACTCCCCTCGATCTGCTGGCAATGCTCCTACTAATGCAGCCCAATATGCCGTTAGCCTTCTTGGCAACAAGGGCACACTGTTGGCTCATATCCAGCTTCTTGTCCACTGCAATCCCCAGGTCCTTTTCTGCAGAACTGCTGCTTAGCCAGTCGGTCCCCAGCCTGTGGCGGTGCATGCGATTCTTCCTTCCCAAGTGCAGGACTCTGCACTTGTCCTTGTTGAACCTCATCAGATTTCTTTCACCCAATCCTCCAATTTGTCTAGGTCACTCTGGACCCTGTCCCTACCTTTTAGCATATCTACCTCTCCTCCACAGCTTAGTGCCATCCACGAACTTGCTGATGGTGCAATTCATCCCATCATTCTGATCATTAATGAAGATGTTGAATAAAACTGGCCCCAAGACTGATTCCTGGGACACTCTGCTTGATGCTGGCTGCCAACTAGACATCGAGCCATTGATCGCTACCCGTTGATCCCGATGATCTAGCCAGCTTTCTATTCACCTTATAGTCCATTCATCTAATCCATACTTTTTTAACTTGCTGGCAAGAATACTGTGTGGAGACCGTATCAAAAGCTTTGCTAAAGTCCAGGTGTATCATGTCCACCACTTTCCCCATATCCACAATCAGATTGGTCAGGCATGACTTGCCCTTGGTGAATCCATGTTGACTGTTCCTGATCACTTTCCTCTCTTCCAAGTGCTTGAAAATGGATTCCTGGAGGACCTGCTCCATGATTTTTCTGGGGACTGAGGTGAGGCTGACTGGCCTGTAGTTCCCCGGTTTCTCCTTCTTCCGTTTTTTAAAGACAGGCACTATATTTGCCTTTTTTCCAATCGTCCAGGACCTCCCCCGATCACCACAAGTTTTCAAAGATAATCGCCAATGGCTCTGCAATCACGTCAGCCAATTCCGTCAGCACCCTGGGATGCATTGCATCCGGCCTCATAAACTTGTGCATGTCCAGCTGTTCTAAATAGTCCTTAATCTGTTCTTTCACCACTGAGTGCTGCTCACCTCCTCCCTATACTGTCCAGTGCAGCAGTCTGGGAGCTGACCTTGTCTGAAGACTGAGGCAAAAAAAGCATTGAGTACTTTAGCTTTTTCCACATCCTCTGTCACTAGGTTGCCTCCCCCATTCAGGAAGGTCAGGGAAAGTGTGGGACCCTTATTCTTGTTGCTAACATATCTATAGATACCCTTCTTGTTACCCTTCACATCCCTTGCTAGCTGCAACTCCAGTTGTGCTTTGGCCTTCCTGATTATTTTTATACTCCTCCCTAGTCATCTGTCCAAATTTCCACTTCTTGTAAGGTTCCTTTTTGTGTTTAAGCTCATTTCTCTGTTAAGCCAAGCTGGTCCCCTGCCATATTTGCTATTCTTTCTGCACATCAGGACGGCTTGTTCAATAAGGCTTCTTTAAAATACAGCCAGCTCTCCTGGACTCCTTTCCCCTTCATATTAGCCACCATATAACATAGTGCTGTAGATGGACACAGACAGCTATAACATAGTGCTGTCTACAGGAGAGGTTAGGTCAGTATAACGGTATCGCTCAGGGGTGTGAAAAACAGGGGTGTGAACTTTTCACACCCCTGAGTGACATAATTATGCCAATATAAGTTTATAGTGTAGACCTGGCCAGAGAGACAAGGTGGGTGAGGTAATATCTTTTATTGCACCAACTTCAGTTGGTGAGAGAGACAAGATGGTCCAATAAAAGATATTACCTCACCAACTGTGTATATCTAATGCAATACATATAGTGATTAAAATTATAGATTGACGCCAATGCTTTCCTGAAAAGATTTTTAAAATCAATAATGATTTTAAAAATCTTTCCAGGAAAGCATTGGCTTCAATCAATAATTTTAGTGTCTGGCTGCCAGGTAAAGTAGCTGCATATACTCTATACCAAATCCATACTTATCCCAATGGCTGAGGGGGTGGGGAAGACATTCCCTTTAAAGAAAGTCCCCCTAACAAGCTATTCTGAGTGACCAGTTCCCCTGGAGACTGAATTATCTCTTTCCTCTGTTTCAGAGTCCCAAGGGCACGCTAATAAATTTAGGCACTATATTTTAAATAAATTAGTGCATATTGGATAGTGCAAAGCACCAGTAGCTACAGCATAATACTGTAACTTAACAACTTGCATTGCTCATAATCAGACGTTCGCCAAAGTGGGTACTGTACTTCTTGACAAACTTTGGCAACTGCAGCAGAGTTGTGAAACTGGAATTGCCAGTTTTTTTTCCTGTGGTTCAGGGTTGCCTATAAGAAGGCTTCACCGTTTGCATGTGTGTGAATTCTCCCTCTCCTTTACATAGATCAAACCAGAAGCAATGCTAGAAAGTTAACAAGAAACACAAACATTCTAAATACAGTGCCCTGGAAAGTCAGAGTTTTAGGGGCGCACTTTCCCACTCTTTCCAGAGTTCTGTATATACAATGAGACCTCACTACCTTGACTGGGCAGGTAACTGCAAAAGGTAATTATCAAAGTACTCGATACCCATGAGTCATTTAACAGATGCTAGTGCTGAATATTGCAGAATGGTCTAATTTTCTATATTTAACCTCTCATTACAATCTCCACCTGTGTGGGACATAAACAGGGATGGCTGTAGGCACCAGCAAACCAAGCACGTGCTTGAGGTGGCACATTTTAGGGGCGGCATTCCGGCCATCTTTTTTTTTTTTGCTTTGGGCGGCAAAAGCCTAGAGCCGGCCCTGGCAGCAGCAGTGCGTCCTGCGTGGGGGGCGCCCTGGGGCAGCTGCGGTTCACGCCGGGGGGGAGCAGCGCCTGCACCTTGTGGCTGGGCCGGGCGCGCTCCGAGCGGGGACACTTGGGCTGGGGGCCGCCCCGGGGCACACGGAGCCACCTGCAGGTGCCGCAGGGTGGCTGCCCCCCAACGCCGCAGCCAGGGCTGGGCGAAGCGGCCTGAGCCGCCCAGGGACTGCGGCAGAGTGGCTAGAAGCAGCAGCAGAAGCAGTGGTGCCATAGAGGAAGGGGGCTGCCGTGCGGGGCCCGCGTCCCGCTCTCTGGGGCTCCGCTCCCTCTGGGGCTGCCCTGCCTCTGCCCCTCAGCCCCCTGCCGGGACAGTCCCCCTGGCTCTTCCCTCCCAGGTCCGAGCCAGTCCTGGAGGTGGGAGCCCTGGCTGAAGGGATCCTGGGCTGAGGCGCGGCCTGGGAGCCCTGCTGCTTATCCCAACCCTGCCAGCAGGGGAGTGAGTGGAGTCAGCACTGTGGGGGGGGGAGCCCAGGGCTGGGGCAGCAGGGGGTGCGGGGGGGGCAGGCCTGGGGCGGCAGGGGGTGTGGGTGAAGAGAGCCCAGGGCTGGGGTGGGGGGCAGCCAAAATTTTTTTTGCTTGGGGCGGCAAAAGACCTAGAGCTGGCCCTGGACATAAAATAACAGATGTCCTGCAACACCTTTAAGCATTTTAACATTTGTAAATTTATAGTCAGTGAAATAAAATTGACTAATGTAGGGGCAGTACAATGTATTTGTGATCAAATATATTTTAATGCTGACTCAAGGGCTGAAGGGTAAAAAAGGCATCTCCAAAGAGCATACGGATTATGCATATTACCTGTTCCAAAGCATCTTTGCCCTTGAAATGTATACAGTGGGTATCTTAGAGGCCTCTGCTCAACCACTGAAGTTAATAGATCTAAACTGTTTAGACCAGGGACTATGATTCATGTTTGAACAGTACCAGGCCCATGTTAGACTGCAGGTTCTATGGGCATGCATATTATGTATGTCTAGTGCTGAGCGCCAAACATAACCTTAACATTCTGGGACTACAAAGGTCTGAGACACTTTTGGAGACAGCTTAAGTGACTTGCTGTACCTACAGGTTTTCAACAGATATATTTGCACTTTATTCTTCCATGGCAAAGCTAGACGTTATCTTAGAACTCAAATATCTTAATTTAAAAAGGACAGTAATCTTCCATGAGAGAAATCTCTAATTTGCCTTTCCTGCTGTGTGTGTGTGGCGGGAGGTGTGGGGTAGGGAAAAAAGGGACTTTAAAAACAATTACTGCTCCTAAGAAAAGTTAATATTTACAGTATTGATATGAAGTAAGGTGGCTGTGTTGTGAAGAAATAAAGATACCAGCGCTATTCAGTTAAATGTACCAAACTCAAGTTTCAATTCCCATTATGTGAGTGATCATGGATGTAATGCTGTGAAATTGAGATGGTTTACTTCCTCAAAAATGGAGGAAAGGAGTTTGCTAATAAGACACATAATAAAAGTCCTTACGCCTGATTGAACTTTTTTCTGTGTATTTCTGTGAAGTCTATGCAGTCTATTCTAGATTTTACTGACTGTTAGATGCAATTGCTTGAACTCTTTAGCTGGTATGCATCAGTTAAGTAGTTACTTTTGCCAAAAATAATTTCAGTTAGAGGTAAGCTTTGCTTAATTCTCAGGTAATACCTTAATGTGAACCTTTCTTATCTTGTTGGGGGCCTCTTTCTCTTCTTTTTTTGAATGGTGAGTATACTTCCTAAGCGGGATTGACGCTTCCCTATAGTATAGGACAGGGGTTCTCAAACTGGGGGTCAGGACCCCTCGGAGGGTCGTGAGGTTATTACATGGGGGGTCGCGAGCTGTCCGCCTGCACCCCAAACACCGCTTTGCATCCAGCGTATCTAATGGTGTTAAATATATTAAGTGTTTTTAATTTATAAGGGTTGTTGCACTCAGAGGCTCGCAATGTGAAAGGGGTCACCAGTACAAAAGTTTGAGAACTACTGGTATAGGAATTCTGGTGAAAGCAGGAATTCTCACTATTAGAGCACTTTACCTGTCCTCACAGCCTCTAGCTGGAGATTCTAGTGGGGTGAAAAGTTGAGGGCAGTTGTGTGTAAATGTGTAGTGACCATGATTTAGAGCATCACTTTCACTTTATCTACTCTGGGCCAGATTCTAACTAAGGCTGGATGAACTACTCAAATCTTCAGGGAAAAATTGAGTGGAGCTTTTCTCTCTTCTGAGGTTTGAAAAGCTAACTGAGCTAATTGTAGATTTTCTTCACTCGACTTTCTCCTTCCAGCTTTTGTCTAGGATTATAAGAATAACAAATATCACTCTAGAGGTTATTTTGTCATTTCCAAATCTGCTGAAATGAAGTGCTACGAATCTCACAAGGTCTGTGCTTGACAGATGTCCAGACCGGAGGTTTTGGATATGAGTAGAACATTTGGATATTTTAATCTAACCCAGCTGAAGTGGATTTTCTTAGGTTTACCAATGCCCTTCAATAATTTTAGTCTCCATTGTGCAGCATGCACACATGCAGAGCATGCTTAGTCAACTGCGGTGCTCATGTATGCACGTGCATACGTCAGAGTAAGAGAAAACACATGTATAATGCTTTTTGACAGTGAACATGTTATCTAATTATGGAGATAAAGATAAGTATAACCAACATAAAATAGTAAGTGTATAATATGCCTCTCTTTCTTCAGAGCCTCTGTTACTTAAGTGTTCAAAAATAAACATACACATTTTGACAGAGCCCAGTTACCACCTTTTGTTAATATAAATGTTTCCTCTATACATATTCATACAAATACAACAGTCTTTTATTTAAATGACAGCACAGAAAAACTTTTGAATACAAATAACTATAGATAAGATGTCTGCATGAAGATGTTATCTACCTGTGAAGCATAACATGTTGTTTTGGAAGGTAGGGCCATTACATACATCTGTAAGAACTCATTTGCCACTACAAATAAAGTCTTACTGCGTCATCTCCTTTATTTCACGCGCTAGTTAACAAAAGTGCTTCAAGCTAAATTAATTGTCTGGCATCTATTACATTGTTTTATTATACTTCTCTTCACAGGCTGAAGCAAGGCTCGCAGCAAAGCGAGCAGCACGAGCTGAAGCACGGGAGATCCGAATGAAAGAACTTGAGAGGCAGCAGAAGGAGGTACGTTTAAAGTTTTCAGTGGGTGTTTTCATGTTCTCTGCATCCCTCGGAAAAGGCTCCAAGGTCATCGAATTACTAGTTAATCTTCTGTTAGCTGAAATACTAATAGCCCTAATTGGGCCTCTGATGGGTAAATGGTACTGGTACTAAGATTGTGGATAAAAATGGTCTGAAAATGCAGGGACTGTGCAGCAGCAATGTATTTGGGGATTGGTCCTGCTTTGAGCAGGGGGTTGGACTAGATGACCTCCTGAAGTCCCTTCCAACCCTGATATGGGATTCTACGATTTGTTCCTCATGAGCCAGTGTAATTATAACTGGAGTGTATGTGATTGATTTGTAACTAGGGTTGGATATTTTTTGTTTATAATATAAATGTTGTTGCTTTTTCTAGCAATTGGTTAGAAAACCATCTTGTAAGTATAGAGGAGACTCATCTCTCTATCAGCTCTCGCAAAATTAGTACTGAGGGGACATTAGTTAATCATCCTTGCAGTAAAGTAAACCAAGCTGTATGACTGTGGCATTGACCTTGTGTGGATTACACCTGTCTTTTTTAAAGAATGATAATCTCAGACTAATGTCACCATTGGCACAGCTGCTGACTGTAGAAAACTGAGCTCATGAAAATGTCACTCTCCCCCCCATGATAAATTGTACCTCTTTACTCTCAGCCAAGTCTCTCTAACACCTTAGAAGATTGGCCTTTTTTCTACTGCCAGACAAATAAAGTTGTGCATGGGCATATGTTAAAATAAAATTGTAGTCTTCAATACGATGGGATAGCCTAATTTTGGCAATTAATTGATCTTTGACTATTAGCGTTAAATATGCCCAATGGTCTGTGATGGGATGTTAGATGGGGTGGGTTCTGAGTTACTACAGAGAATTCTTTCCTGGGTGTCTGGCTGGTGAGTCTTGCTCACATGCTCAGGGTTTAGCAGATTTGCGGTTAGGAAGGAATTTTCCTCCAGGGCAAATTGGCAGAGTCCCTGGAGGTTTTTCGCCTTCCTCTGCAGCATGGGGCACTTGCTGGAGGATTCTCTGCACTTGAAGTCTTTAAACCACGCTTTGAGGACTTCAGTAGCTCAGACATGGGTTAGGGGTTTGTTACAGGAGTGGGTGGGTGACATTCTGTGGCCTGCATTGTGCAGGTCAGACTAGATGATCATAATGGTCCCTTCTGACATTAAAGTCTGTGATTCTATATTAACAGTTTTACAGACCTAGAGAGACTTGTTTTGCTCCTGTTGAATCTGACCGGTCAAGAGCTGTATTAAATATCAAACTCTCCCTCCCACATTGAGTAATTGAGATCAATATTTGCATCTTGGGGGAATAAAAGCTAGAAGAGGACTGACAGGGCACTATCTGGAACAAACATCTGGATCAGTTACTAGAATTGGCAAGATAGTGCTGTCCAGAAAAGCTTATGCACCCTTGTGTTTCCAGTAGGCACACTAGGCAGATGTTCCTCTGGGTGCTGTTATAAGAATTGATTCTTCTAACAAATATAAGAGAATAGGGATGTTAGGGATAAAAGGAAGATTGGGAAACAACTGCTGGAGAGATCACTAGCTGAGCAGGATGTTACATGAAGACGTCTTTTACTGCTACAGTTGCTTCTTATGATTGAATGGAATGCTCTTGTGCAGCCTCAGCCAAAGCCAAAAGGTTTGCATGGCTGGCAGTGTATTTATATTGTAGAGCCCCCTGCAGTGCCTAAGTCATGAGTAATAGGATTTCCTAAACAGCATTAGAGGAATCCATGGTAAACAAATGAGGACACTGGTCAGATAGCAAATGCACATAGACATTAAAGCAGCTGATAATGATATTACCTTCTAATTTCATAGTAATTACAAGGCAGTTGATGACCTCTTCTTTTCTCTGTTAGACTGTAAACAGATACTACCAACAGCAGACTGGTAAATTGCAACTTAGCAGACTTCAAATAGCTATCAAAATATAAACAGCTCTCTCTCAAGAGACTTTGCTCCATTTCCTTGTAGCTAATAAATGAAAACCTGTTGAAATGAAACTTTTTGGAAAAACTTCATACGGTATATAAAAGTCCTCTAAAAGTCTTCCAAAATTGCCATAAGCTTAACCAAACATACACCTACTCTATATTTTGTAATTCTCAGTGGGATAAAATGCATAGTAGTATGTATAAAGAACAGGAGTACTTGTGGCACCTTAGAGACTAACAAATTATCCTTTTTATTATAGCGTTGGTAGGAAGGATTCTGTGGGTTAGTATGTTGTTCAGAGGTGTGTTGGAAGTATTCTTTGAGTCGGAGACAGCGAAAGTAGGATTCTAGGTCACCGCAGAACTGTGTCAGCTCTGTCCACATATCTATTCAAGTGACACCATCATAGGACCTAATCACATCAGCCACACCATCAGGGGCTCGTTCACCTGCACATCTACCAACGTGATATGTGCCAGCAATGCCCCTCTGCCATGTACATTGGCCAAACCGGACAGTCTCTACGCAAAAGAATAAATGGACACAAATCTGACATCAAGAATCATAACGTTCAAAAACCAGTGGGAGAACACTTCAACCTCTCTAACCACTCAGTGACAGACTTGAAGGTGGCAATTTTGCAACAAAAAAACTTCAAAAAGACTCCAAAGAGAAACTGCTGAACTTGAATTAATATGCAAATTAGACACAATTAACTCAGGCCTAAACAGAGACTGGGAATGGTTGGGTCATTACTCTAATTGAATCTATTTCCCTATGTTAAGTTCTCCTCACACTTTCTATGGGTCATCTCAATTATCACTTCAAAAGTTTTTTTTCTCCTGCTGATGATAGCTCATCTCAATTGATTAGACTCTTCCTGTTGGTATTCATACTTCCACCTTTTCATGTTCTCTGTATGTATAAATATCTCCTGTCTGTGTGTTCCATTCTATGCATCTGAAGAAGTGAGCTGTAGCTCACGAAAGCTCATGCTGAAATAAATTTGTTAGTCTCTAAGGTGCCACAAGTACTCCTGTTCTTTTTGCGGATACAGACTAACACGGCTGCTACTCTGAAACCTGTCATAGTAGTATGTATGTTCTGCATGTTTGTTTTATATTTAGCGTGCTCAGTATTCAGAAAAACCTTTCAGATATCTAATTCTCAGTTAGTGAATGTGTGTGCACTTTCTCGTGCTTAAAGCAATGCACATGCCCTGAGAGATCTGCTTAGGCAGCATGGATCAGTTAAGAAAATATGTACATTGTTAGAGTCCTTATGTTCAAACCTTCCAGATGTTATCACTGCAAGTTAAGTAACTTTTTTAGCCTTACAGAAATGACAGAATCACTTTCAGTCACAGTGAGGCCGTGTGGTTTGAATGGGGGACTGGAAATTGGTCCCTCTAGCTCAGCGAGGGGCAAACTTTTTGGCCTGGAGGCCGCATCGGGTTTCAGAAATTGTATGGAGGGCCAGTTAGGGGAGCCTTCCCAAACAGCCAGGAATGGCCCGGCCCCGCCCCCCTCCCCTCTCCAGCCCCCGTGCTTCTCAGCCCTGATGCCCCCCCCAGCACTCCTGCCTCATCCAACCCCCCCGTTCCCTGACAGCCCTCCCTGTCCCTGACCATCCCCAGACTCCTGCCCCTAACTGCCCCCCACCGTCCCATCCAACACCCCCTCTCCTTCCTGACTGCCCCCCCCCGGACCCTTGCCCCATCCAACTACCCCTTCTCCCTGTCCCCTGACTGCCCCCGGAACCCCCACTCCTGACAGCCCCCAGCCCCCCCCATCCAACCCCTCCTCTCATTCCTGACTGCCCCCCTAGGACCTCTGCCCCATCCAACCACCCCTTCTCCCTGCCCCCTCCTAGAACCCTTGCCCCCATTCAACTCTCCTGCCCTCTGACTGCCCCAACCCCTATCCACACCCCCGTCTCCTGACCACCCCCTGAATTCCCCTGCCCTCTCTCCAACCTCCCTTACCATGCTCCCTTACCATGCTGCCTGGAGTACCGGTGGCTGGCGGTGTGACTGCACCAGGACAGGCAGCGGCGGCGCCCAGCAGGAGCCAGCCACGCACCGCACAGCACAGAGCACGGAGTCAGGCCGGGCTCTGCAGCTACGCTGCCCCAAGAGCTTGCAGCCCCGCCTCCCAGAGCAGGCGCAGTGATCTGAGGCTGCAGGGGAGGGGCTGGGGACTAGCCGCCTGGGCCAGGAGCTCAGGGGGTGGTGTGGGCCATAGTTTGCCCACCTCTGCTCTAGCTTCTGTTCCTAATTCATCCAACTAGTGCATAACATTAGTGAAGTGTCTTTGCTTCATTGTCGCTATTTGTTAAGTGGGGATATTTGCTTCAAAGAGAGAAAGCTGAGATCTGTGTAACGTACTTTAATATCAGTGTAGGAAATTCGCTGTATAAAAGCTTAGTATAAATAATATCTATCTTAATCCTTAGTTTGAGTTTTACTGCATGCAGAATGAGCTATGCATTTTTATTACAAGAGCTGACTATTAAAACATGCGTAACCATGTTCTTCAGATTACCCATATGTAGAGCCTGGAGCCAAAGGCTGGCTCCAGGTATGTAGTGAAAGCTGATCAGTAAACGGGAGAAATAGATGGTGGAGGGCCAAATTCCGACCTCTTCTTTGGCAGAATTTACTTGCATTCCATGGATACAATTGAGGGCAAAAATTGGTGTATAGTTACAAATTCCTTCTTGTTACCTAGGGGCTAAAAATATCCTTTTTTAGTCATTTCTTCCATCCACAGTTGCTTTTCTTTTAAAGGAATGTGTGAACCATAATATATATTGCACCTTACTTGGGGCATGCTCATTGTTGCTTGTGTGGGGTAAGATCATTTGGCTGCCTATACAAGACTGTTTTATTTTGTAGCTCCTCCTGATGATCCCAGCATTTTCTAAGTGCAGTAATCATACATTATTTACCAAGTTACTTTAGGGAGAACTACAAAATAATTGTACAATAATTCTACTAGAAACAATTGTAACTGCACAACAGCCTACTGATTAATAGGCAGATAGAACAGAAAAAAGGGCAGAATCTCTCCACTTGGAGTGATGAAGATAGAACAGGGTTTGGCTAATTTTGGGGGTAAAGTGAGTGGGCATGGCATGGCATGAGACAGAGGAGGAAGGGGAAAGGAGACCAGCATGTTTGGTGGGAGGAGCAAGGTGGCTGTCTCATATGACAGGAAGCCAGGTACTTTAAGAACAAACGCACACAAAAATCCCTGAAAAATGTAACAGGGCTTCAAGTTGGGTCAAGCTGGACACAATAACCAGGGTCTGTGATATGCTGATATGTCAAAAAAAATCAGTGGGGCACTAGAAAACCTGGAGGAGAATGAGTGGCAGGAATGGCACTGAAGGTTACATTTAGTGTATAGGATCCCTACAGTGAGTCTAAAAAAATAGGAAATGAGTGCTTTTTTGTTGTTGTTTTTGGGAAAAATACATGTTGCTTTGAGCCTTGGGAGAAGCAATTGGTAAAGTTAATCAAAGAGAAATCTCTATTTTGATAATGAGCAATTGAACTGTCCTGGAGGCTGGCAGCACAGTGGCACCAGAAGAGTTGTATGGATTCTTAGCAGCAGAGAATGAAGTTACCTTAGAAGGAATTTACCAATTGCAGCTGGTGCCAGCTAATAATCCAGGTTAAAGGAGTGAAAAGAAGGGATAAAGAAAGAAAGCCAGGGAATTGGAGGAGAACATGTCTTGAACATTAAGAATGGAGAGTCCACAAGGACTGAAGAAACAAGAAGTTGACTGGAACTCTGAGAGAAATGCCAGCACAATGCAAAACAGAACTAATATGAACTGGAAATGTAGAGGTTGCATAGTCAGTGTCTGAACAGCTCAAAAAACCACACATCCGTGTTATATGGAACACAGACCACAAATTGTTCCTTAAATATAAGGACAATTTAGACATTTGCTTGATAAGCTTTTGAAAGGGAATGCACACATGAAAGGATGGCTAGTGGGACTAAAACAGTTCTATAAACAGTGCATCTTAGACATGAACACCAACCCAAAAATACTAGGCCAGGATGTCTAATTAGCTGAGCACTGGGTAAGCCACAAACCAGAGGCAGAGAGAATGGATAAAGTGATGGGGGCAGGGCAGGACCCAGCTAAATTGCAGATTTTTGATGCACCAGAGAGCAGCAACATTTTAACAGGGGAAGGGTGTGTGTGTGAAATTACATGTATCACAAGTTTAAAGTATGGTAGAGCTATAATCTCTAGAGGTTAGGATCAAATCCATTTGGAGCACTCTGCTTCTCTGATGTAGAAAATAAGCTTCCTCTCCTTTGGGGTGAGGAAATCAGAAACTGAACCCATTAGTACAATATGTAAGAACGTAAGAGCTGCCTAGGTTGGACTATGGTCCATCTTGCCCAGTATCCTGTCTCCTGGAGTGCTCTGTATCAGAGCTTCAGGGGGAGTGTGCAGAACAGGGCAGTTATGGAATGATCCACTCCTGTCTTCCATTCCCAGCTTCGGGTGGTCAGAGGTTTAAGATTGCTATGAGCATGGTGGTGTGACCTGATCATCTTGGCTAATAGTCATTAATGGACTTATCCACAAATAACTTAGGCAGTTCTTTTTTTGAATCCAGTTATACTTTTGGCCACCACAACATCCCGAGGCAGTGAGTTCTACAGGTTGGTTGTGCATTGTGTGTAATGTACAATGCTTATGGTAGTAACTTCATTGCACACACACTTTTAGGAATGTCTTGCTTGTAACCTCATAGACACTTTTACATCCTAGTGGAAAAGGGAGGTACAGATCACTGAAAAATGTTTTGGGGATGGCATGATTTGGGAATGGGCCTAGCATATACCTTTGTTTTGTTTTCTAAAAAAACCCTCAAATAGATGTCAAGAGGGCGAAGCGTAGGGTTAAGGTTCCTAAGGTAACACTTTCACCATCCCTTGGCTAGAATCTTTGTATAAACCATTTTGAGTCCTAGATGGTTGAGAGAGCGCCTGGAGAATACCTTTAAAAAGAAAAACAACAGTCTGATCTTGAGGTATTGTTTAGGAATAAATGGACCTATCCTGGTTTGCATGGTCGAAGTAACCCAGGTGCTAGCCATTGTAAGGGATATGTTTCAAACCTGTGAGCCATGAAGAGGGCAAAAATAAAATAAGGATCTAGAGGTTATACTCACAAGATTGTTTACTGTAGAAATATAACACTCTTGTAAATCTTCGTCACTTAAAGCAGTATAATCCTGTGAAGTTCCAACCTATCATGTTCTGCAGTGTAAACGTACTTTTCAGATTCCTATCCCTACACAGTAACATCATCTTCCTGTTCTTAATTAAGGGTAAAACAGATTTTGATTATGTACATTAAAACATGTCCTGCAAGTGATTTCTTTCTATTGCTGCATACTAGTTATCTGTATAGGCATAGTTTGACTTCTGTATTTGGGTGGGGGGGCAATTCCAGTCAGGCCGATGGGGCTGCCCGTGATGGTGGGGGCCTAATTCCGTACCTGCCTGAGGCTTGCCCTTTGAGGGGGGGGCAGTACCCACCCTACTTCCACACCAAACTACACCCCTGGTTCTCTGCTGTAGGTTTATGGTTCAAAGGAGACACCTTTGGAAAGGATTGAGTGTAAAGCTGCTCTTATCAACGAAATCACCGCTACAACACTTCCGTTCATCAGTGTTTCAGAATGATTCATTTTGACCAGCCACCTAATCTTGGTGAAGTAATTAATTTATTTGTGGCAACTCTTCTTAGATGAGACAGGATTATTGCCCCAGAGACACAAGAAAAATGATTGTTTTACAGCAGCCTGGGTTACATATGGCTTTTGAAGTTGGAGGGGTTAGGCATTGGGCAGTAACAGTCTTGTGGGGAGTAATAAATTTTACATGAATTTTTTTTGCTCTTTGTAATATTTTCCACTTTTTGTTGCATCTTTTTGGTTCAGAGGAGAGGTAAAGGATCCCCAGTTCTTAGTCTAGGGACCAATATAATATCATCCCTGGGGCCCTGGGAGGTAGATAAAGAGCCCTCATCTGTGGCAGATGCCAACATAATTAGTTATATTAGCTATTCATAACAGGCAACAATTGTTTTTCACCCTTCCTAACCCCTTTCTAAACTGTCCTTACTGAGCAGGAGCTGAAGCAGTGTTAGAACCTAAGTGCATTTTTCTACACTTATAGTCGCTGTAGCACTCAGTGAAGACACTACCTGCGCCAACAGGACATCTTCTCCTGTTGGCATAGACACTGCACCTCCCTGAGAGGCAGTAGGTATGTCGATGGGAGAAGCCCTCCAGTCGACATGCACTGTCTATTCCCCTGGAGCGACGTAGTCATACTCACATAAGTTGGTAGTGGAGACCAGGGCTCAGTCTTCTCTCGCACTATGTTGGCATCATTCATACAAACTCTGCCCTTGGTTGTAGCGTTACTGTCAGTCTACCTCCAGGCACTGTACTCTTATGTTCCTTACTGGGAGAAATGACTGCATATGTTCAGGCTCCTGTTTTTAATCAGTACAACAATAACAATTTCTGTAAAGCAGAAGGAATTCCTGAATATACAGCTCAGTTTTTCTGAACAGGGAAGTGCCTAAATCAGAGAGATTACCAGTAACTGAGAGAAAAATGTTTTTTCTAAAAATTTTCTAGGGCTCTAGAATAAATTAAATTCTTATCTCTTGTTTAGAAATACAATATTCTGCAGCAGTGATACAAGACATTAACATTATTCGCAAAACTGCAGAGTTTACAATAATTACTGTAGAATGCTCAGATGTGTTTTACATAGAGGCACATTCTGGTTTCTCCACTGACAAGACTAAATATGTTTTGCTTTTTTTCTAGGGCATACACCTAGATACCACTGTTTAAATTGATAGTATTGTCTGAAGTGAAACGAGAATGGTAATCTCTTCCCATTCTTTCTAAACCTCATCAGAAAATCCCTACATGTCAAATGACACAGCAGAGAACTGTACACATCAACAATCCGCTTGCCTTTGACTAACTCTACTACTGCCATTACTGTCAGGGTGAGGGGGTAGTGTAACACAAAATGCCTTCACTGCTATCTTTCTACGGCTGCAGGACTTTCTTTTCTCACTTTCACATACAAAGCCAAAGGAGGAGGAAAATATATTTACTAGCTACAGCAAAATATTGATATAAACTTTTCTATGGTGTCCTTTCCTAACTGTTTCTTCAGATGTATTTTTGTAAATAAATTAACGAATGTGAAAGACTTGCAATTGCGATTCATTTCCACTAATCCCCTACTGAGTGGGAATTAAGACACTTTCTTTCCTTGCTTGGATTTAATGTCTATAGGTCATGTGACCTGCTGACCCAGATCTGACACTGGGTAAGGAGGAGTCTTGTGATAGCCATCTAAGGCTGGGAAGGTAACAGGCAGTGAGAGACCTACAAGGAAACAAAACTCCTGCTGGCTTGGCCTGGAGGGCAGGGAAGTTTTGGCTGGAATTTGTTTTCCACTTATCTAGGGGAGAGAAACTGCTGTTCCTGTATGAAGATTGGCCTGTAACCAGTTTTGAGACTGCACAGCAGCTAAAAACAGGTACTATGATTCACGGCAGGATTGAAGGGGGAAGATGTGAATGTTATATGTGCACTAATACTGCATCATCCACAGACCTTCCGTCTTGACAATAGTGCTCACCTTTTTTCTGCCCCGGGATTTATCTGTGTGATCATTTTTGTGTAGTAGCAAACATGTGCCGTTTATGTTAAGTGGTACATTTATTTTAGGTGTTGCAGTAACCAAGCCACTGTTAGCACTGTGGGCAATAATAAAGTAGATTTTTTTCGGTATTGAAATATTGTAAATACTAAAGAGTCCTGACTGCTTACAGATCTATTGATAGAAGAAAAAACATCTTTGATTATATAGCTGCAATAGGATATCCCTCTTTGTTTAAAAGTAATGGATAGTTATTGATTATGCTTTTCATTATGGTCGACGTTTATTCCTTTTGTTTAATCTTTCCTATGAAGTCATCTTCTTACTATATAAATTAAATTTTGGGCTTGCTGCAGAGTGCCCCAAAGGCTCCAAATTCTGATAAATCGATTCTCTATTTTAAGGCTAAATTGGAAGCGGGAGGATTAATCTTAATTTATAAAGCAGTCTCTTTCTACTACAGTCGAACCCATTTATCTCGACCTCGGTTAACTTGCCAACCCTATTAAGTCGACGTTTTACAAGTGGAACCACCAAACTCCCTCTTTGTCTTATGGGTTTCTCATCCCTTATGTCGATTCCCCGAACCCTAATATCTCGAGCCCGGCTCCCCGCGTCCCTGACCCACCGCGTCCCCAGCCGCCCGGCTCCCCGCGTCCCCAGCCGCCCGGCTCCCCGCGTCCCCAGCCGCCCGGCTCCCCGCGTCCCCGACCCACTGTGTCCCCAGCCGCCCGTCCCCGCATACCCGGTCCCTGCCCGTCCCCGCCCGGCCCCGCATACCCGGGCCCCTCTTCGCCTGCCGCCCGCCCGACCCGGCTCCGCTTCGCTGCCGCCCGCCCGTCTGCCCGGCTCCGCTTCGCCGCCGCCCGCCCGTCCGCCCGGCTCCACTTCGCCGCCCGCCCGCCCCGGCATACCCGGTCCCTGCCCGTCCCCGCATACCCGGTCCCTGCCCGTCCCCGCCCGCCCGTCCCCGCATACCCGGTCCCCGCCCGTCCCCGCCCGCCCGTCCCCGCATACCCGGTCCCCGCTTCGCCTGCCGCCCGCCCGCCCGGCTCCGCTTCGCCGGTCCCCGCGTCGCTGCCCGCCCGTCCGCCCAGCTCCGCTTCGCCGCCCGCCCGGCCCCGCATACCCGGTCCCTGCCCGGCCCCGCCCGGCCCCGCATACCTGGTCCCCGCTTCGCCTGACGCCCGGCCCCGCCCGGCCCCGCATACCTAGTCCCCGCTTCGCCTGCCGCCCGCCCGCCCAGCTCCGCTTCGCCGCCGGTCCCCGCTTCACCGCCCGCCCGTCCGCCCGGCTCCGCTTCGCCGCCCGCCCGGCCCCGCAGACCCGGTCCCTGCCCGTCCCCGCCCGCCCGCCCGGCCCCGCATACCCGGTCCCTGCCCGGCCCCGCCCGGCCCCGCACACCTGGTCCCTGCTTCGCCTGCCGCCCGCCCGCCCGGCTCCGCTTCGCCGCCCGCCCGTCCGCCCGGCTCCGCTTCGCCGCCCGCCCGCCCCGGCATACCGGTCCCTGCCCGGCCCTGCCCGCCCGCCCCGGCATACCCGGTCCCTGCCCGGCCCTGCCCGCCCGCCCCGGCATACCCGGTCCCTGCCCGTCCCCGCCCGCCCGGCCCCGCATACCCGGTCCCTGCCCGTCCCTGCCCGTCCCCGCCGGCCCGTCCCCGCATACCCGGTCCCTGCCCGTCCCCGCCGGCCCGGCCCCGCATTACCCGGTCCCTGCCCGGCCCCGCCCGCCCGGCCCCGCATACCCGGTCCCTGCCTGTCCCCGCCCGCCCGGCCCCGCTTACCCGGTCCCGCTTCGCCTGCCGCCCGGCCCGCTTACCGGGTCCCGCTTCTTTGGCTGCCCGGCTCCGGGTCCCCATCCCGCTTCGCCGGATCCAGCCACGTGCAGGCACCGCGGTAAGGGGGCAGGGAGGGGGTGTTGGAGAGAGGGCAGGGGAGTTCAGGGGTGGGGGGGTGGATAGGGGTTTATCTCCATCATCGGTTATCTGGACTATTTTTGGCAAACCCCTAGGCCGGCGACATAACAGGGTTCAACTGTACTTTATTAGAAATTCAGGAGGGCTTTTTGAAGGATTTATTAGTTAATATTGGTGTGTTTGAAGTATGTCTTTCAATACAGAAGACTTTTTATTCTACTTTATTTTTAGTTGGGACCTAGTCTTTTAGTTATATGGTGACTTTCCATGTTGTCAGTTGGAGGAGTTCCCACTAATGTTGAGGAGTGAGGGCTCTTTAGGGTCCACCATGTTTTGTTAATTCCAGATTGTATGGTATGAAGGTTGCAGAGATTGAAACCTTAACACAAAAATTCTGTTCTCAGCTAGAAATTGCCTATAAACTCTGGTAGTATACCTATTTCTGTCAGACCTGGATGTAACCACCCTAATCCATGCATTTTCACCTCAAGGATGAACTACTGTAACTCCTGCAAGTTAATGTTATAATGGTTAATCAAAAATCCCATTTTTATAAAATGTAGCAGCCCACTTCTTGATCCAGGCTAGCTGTTGACAGCACATTACATCATTACACTGTGCTCGCCACTGTAACCCCCCCCACTCGTTAACATCTGGGTCCAAATCAAGGCCAAATCATTAATGCCATTAATAAACTGGGTCCAGACTCTGAGACCACGTCTCTAGCTGCAAAATGCTACACTCAGTGAGCACACAAACTTTTCTAATCTAAGTGTGAATATTTTAGGACTCAGAGGCAGAATTTTCTTGGCACTGTCTCCAAACTGTGGAACATCTGCCAGACACCAGAATGTACCCATTCGTGAATGATGTCAGAGCCCAGTGCAAACCTCACCTTTTTCTCAGCAGCCCATGCACAGTCAAAGATTCTGAAGAATGAAGATGACACACAGAGGTACAAGAAAATGAGAATGGTAAAGCAGGGAGAGAGAAAAAACAGGCTAAATAAGACCAATACCTCCTACACCTAACCTGCTTTTTGTGATGATGTTTTGCCAGCTAGATACAGTGAAAGGCAACTGAAAATATGAGAGAAGTGGAAATCTAGTGTTTAGACTGAGCAAGAATGCTTATTAAATGAGCTGTGGGATATTTTAGTTGATTTCCAACCCAGAGGCTCTCCTACTATCCATATTCCAGAACCCACATTCCAGATACCGCCTAGATATTAGACTTATTGGAGCATTGGTTGTCAAAATATTTGCTAGACTTGCCCATTGGGATCAGATTTAAATTCCATCCTTCGCTCACTGAGATTGTAACAAACCCATAAATTCTATAAATAAATCTATAAATTTCTGATGGATTTGCTCCAGACAGCTTTTTGGCAATGAGCATGTGGACCTAAACCACTTCCAGTACCTAGAAGGCTGGCACATTCGTGGGGCAAGCCACCATTAATATCCACAGTACCACCATCTCTGGGTTCGGGTTACCTGTCTCCTATTGATACAGGTTCTGCTTCACTGTTATCTCTGGACTCAGTCATCTTAGTCAGATTCGGAAGTGGGATCTTTTGTGTCCCACAACAGACAGGAAGCTTACTCTCCATCAGAGCCATGGGGTCCCTGGATGTCCCAACAGTGGGGACATTGCAAGGGACAATGGCCTGTGCAACCAGGGGGCCCTCCACTACCAGGTCAGTGGGCATTCTGGACACCCTGGGGTTTCTCTCCCCCAGCTAGGACTTCTCATCCATCTGAGTTGACTTCCTCGAGGGGCACCACAGACAATGTTCTCCAGTGCCGTAGCAACTTAGAAGCTACTCAGTTTCTCCACTGCAAGAGGCAGACCAGCCATTGCCTCAGTATCCTGGTGCGTCCTCTTCCTCATCACGAGATGAGGTGGTAAAGATAGTGAGCGATTCTCCACCAGAGGATTACAAAGCTCACCAAAAACTGCTTAAAAGGGTGCCCTTGTTTTTAGATATTCAAGCGGAAGAGGTCTGTGAGAAATTTCACAGGCTAGTGGACATTTTGGCTTCTGTGGGAACCTCCAGAGTGGCACTTCCTATTAATGAAGCAATTCTGCAGCCAGTTAAAATGCTTTGGCAGACCCCATCTTCTGTCCTGCCTATGACACAATGGACAGAGATGAGATACTATGTCCCTCTTAAGGGCTTTGACTATATCTAGTCTCACCCACCCCCAGGCTCTTTGGTGGTGGCAGCAGCTAGTGAGCAGGAGAGGCAGAGTCACCAAGTGTCAGTGCCGAATAGTAAGGAATCAAAGAGGCTGGACCTGTTTGGTTGTAAACTTTTACTTGACCAGGAGGTCTACAGCTATGATTTTCTAACCAGCGAGTTTTCCTGAATTGCTACGACTTTGCCCTGTGGCAGTTTCTCCCAACCTTGGGACGCCGCTTGTGTAGGGAAAGCCCCTGGCGGGCCGGGCCGGTTTGTGTACCTGCCGCGTCTGCAGGTCCAGTTGATCATGGCTCCCACTAGCCACGGTTCGCTGCTCCAGGCCAATGGGAGCTGTTGGAACCAGCGCGGGCCGAGGGACGTACTGGCCACTGCTTCCAGCAGCTCCCATTGGCCTGGAGCAGCGAACCGCAGCCAGTGGGAGCCACGATTGGCCGGACCTGTGGACGTGGCAGGTAAACAAACCGACCTGGCCCACCTGGGGCTTTCCCTACACAAGCGGCGTCCCAAGTTTGGGAAACACTGCCCTATGGGAAGAGATCATAACAACGCTGGTTATTGACCCTGTTAGTATTGTTAGTGAGGCCTCTTCTACCACTCCCATTAGATTCAGACATGATTTCTCAGGACTATGACTGTCTTCTCCATTCCAATCTGCAGGCCATCAGCTTGACAGCATGGATACTTCAAGGCTAGCCCCACTAGAAATGACTTACTTGAAAAATGTTCAGGAGATGCTTCTGAACAGCAGAAAACCTTGAACTAGGCATACTTACCTGGCCAAATGGAAATGCTGTTTTATCTGGTCTCAGCAGAGAAGTCTCTCTCCAGGGCAGGCTTCCATTAACCACATTTTGGCACCTCCAACAGTAGTGCCTTGACAGTTAGTTCCATTAAAGTACATTTGTGATTGTAATGTTCCACTCTGCAGTGAGTAGTTATGGAGTTGAAAAAAATGATTTACTATCAGATTTCTAAAATGATTGGACAGATTATTTCTTCTGGTACAAGAACCCCATGGGATCTCAACCTCATGCTAACAAAATTAACGGGGCCTTCCTTTGAACTTCTTACGACTTGCCTCCTATGCCACTTCTCTATGAAAATGGTGTTTCTGGTGCAATAACCTCAGCAAAGAGAGTGGGTAAATTGGGTGCCTTGGTTTCAGAACTCTTTACATGTTTTTTCATAAGGATAACGTTTACCTCCACCATTGCCCAAAATTCTTGACAAAGGTAGTTTTCAATTTCTACATTAATGAGGCAATTTATTTATCAGTATTTTCCAAGAATCCTCATGTGCATGCAGATGAGCAGAAGTTTCATTCACTGGATGTGAGAAGAGCACTGGCCTTCTACTTGGACTGTGCCCGACCCTTTACTAAGTTATTTGTTGCAGTTGTGGACATCATGAAAAGCAAACTGGTTTCCATGCTGGACTTCCTTCTGATTTTCTCTTGCATTTGTTTGTGCTGCTAGTTAGCTAATGTCACACTACCCCTAAAGCATCAGCTCATTTGACCACAGCTCAAGTACCTATTCTAAACCTTTGCAAAGCAGAATTATGGTCATTAGGGTACACGCTTTTGCTGCTCATTATGCCATTTCCCATCAGTCCAGGAAGAATGTTATTTTTTTGGACATTTGTTCTACCAACACTGTTCAGATAGACTGCAAACCTGCCTCAATGTTGTTCTACTTGTGTGTCACCTACAGTGGATAAGACATGCAGTCACTTGGAGAAAAAATGGTTACCTACCTTTTTCATAACTGTTGTTCTTTGAGATGTGTTGCATATGTCCATTCCACAACCTGAACTCCTTTCCTTTCTCTTGGAGTTTAAGAAGAACCTGAAGGAGATTGAGGGGTGGCTCTGCTCTCTTATACCGGCATGCAGTGGCGCATGACGATATCACTCAAGTCACCCCAGTGGGTACCACTGAGGGGAAGAAGTTCTCCAACAACGGTGCACAAGGTGCACGCTCAACTACAATGGAATGGACATGGGCAACACATGTAGAAGAATAACGGTTTTGGAAAGGTAGATAAAACTTTTATGCTCTTCACTTCTGTTGAACACTGACATTAGTACTTAAACAAAGTGTTTCTCCCTTAAAGCTTACCTTTTTCTTCCTAATTAATTTTGAAGTTATAATGCTGAAATATTAACTAATTCCAAAGCAGCAGACTGGCATCAATACAGTAGCATAATGTCACAAAGATACAAAAGTTGGTTGGTTAGCTGTGTGGGGAAGACCTATGTCCCAATTATTCCCTCTGCATCTGTGCTCAGAGCTAATACTTTGGAGGCATTAACACAGACTCTGTAGCTGCCCTTCACCATCACCCTGAGGGGAAATTTTGCACAGGCATAGCCTGTGAGATGGGATGCCTAAAGAAATGCTGTGGAGATCCTGGGTCTCTGAGTATCTCAAAATTCACTGATTTAAGGGGACTGAGTACTTGTCCATTCCATAGCTGGACCAACCCGGCTCCCCACTCTGCACTGAATAATGAAGAGGAAATTCAGAGTTGAAACTGATTTGTATTCCGCTTGTGCCCCCTAGTTTCAGAAGTGATAGGATTTATTCAATATCTGTGAATCTTCAACAAAAAAAATAGATGTTAGGTAAAATTAATGATTGATTGGCATTCCTGCTATACTGGAGAATTAAGAGCTTCCTTAATTGACCAGAACTCTCAATTCTCTACATGTACAACAGAATGCATCTATTTTCCAGTCCTCCATGGTTCAGTGTTTTTCCTACTGTTTATCTGTTTAATACAAAAACTGCTTATTGCTTAGAGGTACTAATACCAATTCAAAAGGAAACTTGTTCCATTCTCTACACTTTTCTGTCTCTTTCAATACAAACACACTATCGTCATTAGTCTAAAAACTAAAGTAAATTCTTATAGTCAGTAAACTAACTAGAGAAGAGAGCAGGTGGGTAATTTTTTTGGTGTACTATTCAAACTGTTAGTAACAAATTAGGCAACAGTTTTGTTAGTAGCAGCAGTGCAGTCGTTAATGGCTGCAGATGTGCACTTTCAATCTGATCATTGGAGGCCTATTAACAATTACAATTAAAAGCTGGGCAGAGGAAGGAGGAACACAGTTGGAAGTATTTGGGTTTACCTACAGGCTTTTGAGCAGTAATGTTAATCCTAGCCAACAGCTGGCACATTTTCTGTGTAACTGATAGATTGAAAATTGTACTTGATAATGCAGTTTCCTACTAGTTATTAAAATATCATTGCTGCTCCTTAGCTAAGTATAACCCAGAAACAAAGTGGAGGATTACTAAGGGCTGACAGATTAATCTACAGCTAATGCATAATTGTCCTCTTGGATAGATATTTGGGTATCCACCATTTTGGAGGGAGGGTGGAATAGGCAAGTGGTGCAAATCCAATTCTCATCATCTGATCTTTGAAATGAAAGAATCTTGCCACAGACTCAATGTAAAGCTTGAGAAATGTTTTTACAAGTTAACATGCAGCTACATCTGTTTCTGTATTATAGTATCAAGTGGGTGTAAAGTCAGGAAGAGCATAATTTGACTAAGATCAATATGATGGGGGGCTGGAGAGAGAAAGCAGGGAAGTTTAATTTTGCAGAGGTTTTCTGGATTTTAATTATGGCTTATTTCTGTATTCACACTTTACTGTATGTACTATATAAACAACCTTTTCCCTTTACAGTAGGTTCTAAATTTGTATTGCTATTTATTAATTTATTCATGCAAGCGTTTTTTCTTTCCCAATTTCTTTCCTCTTCCCCTTTTTCCTGTAGATCTATCAGGTCCAAAAGGTAGGGTTTGTCTGGTCGCTTGTGTTATGATTTGCATGCATTTCTTTGTCACATCAGGGGCCTTGATACCATTTCAGAAATAAAAGCTCTCAAGAATGCATGGTACGCAGCAGGTTTTTTCTGTGTGGAACTATCCTTAACTATTATGTGATCTCCATACCCTAACTGTCCCTCCTTTACCCCAGCTCTGAGAGTTGTGCTGGTAGTTAAGAAAATAATGTGCTTAGTCAAACATTTTAAAACAACCCTCTCCTCTGTCAAACACTCTTTTTAACTTCAGTATCTTTCTAGCTCACATCTCATAATTTCAAGTTATTCCCTCCTGCTGATTTTCATGTAAATGGTCAGCGTAGTCAGCGAAAGATTAATTTGACAAATCAGGCATAATGTGAAACTATATGGTGGCTTCATGTGTCATAAACTGGAACCTCACAATGTTTGTGGAATGAATGCAAAAATTACAATTTTTAATGTTTATAATGGTAGTTACTGATCATCAGCCAATCTTCATGTTATGTCAAAATCTCAAGCTGTACAATACTTGCTGTGCATGAACTGTATAGCACCTAAACGGAAAAATTGGTTAAAAAAATACTTAGTTATCATGATATCTTGGGGAAGAAGGAAACCCAAGACTATATAAACCTGCTGTCATCCACCTTATTTAATAAATGGCCTTTCTGAGACTGTTACCTTTCATTGCACCGTAAGTGTCTTCTGAAAATCAAACTCTGGTTTGCTTTGACCTGTCACTCCAGTAACCTTTGTTGCATGTTTCACTGACTGACCATGTAGTAAAGTCACTTGCATCCGAAGAAGTGGGTATTCACCCACGAAAGCTCATGCTGCAAAACGTCTGTTAGTCTATAAGGTGCCACAGGATTCTTTGCTGCTTTTACAGATCCAGACTAACACGGCTACCCCTCTGATACATGTAGTGTAGGGTTCTGAAAGTGCTGTTATACTTACTTTTCAGAGTATGTTAAACAGATCACATCAATAAGAAAGTGTCGATCTGTTCAGAGTAATAGCTTGATTACTTCAGTGGCAAAAATAAATGTTAATCTCATTATCCTTGCCGAACCAACTCTGTTTTGGGAGAGCAAGTTGAATTCAGCTTCTGTCTTCACGTCAACAGAGTTGTTAAGTAAGTCCCAATTATGGGATCAAATGTAACCCTTAGACCTGGTCTACACTAAGGGGGGGGGTCGAACTAAGGTATGCAAGTTCAGCTACGCGAATAGCGTAGCTGAACTCGAAGTACCCTAGTTCGAACTACTCACCCGTCCAGACGCCGCGGGATCGAAGTCCGCGGATCCAAGGTCAACTCTGCCACCGCCATTCGCGGTGGTGGAGTTCCGGAGTCGACCGGAGCGCGTGGGGAGTTTGAACTATCGCGTCTTGATTAGACGCGATAGTTCGAACTCCGAGAAGTCGAACTCTCCGCGTCAACCCGCGCGGTAAGTATAGACCTACCCTTAGTTACACTACGTATGTACATCCCCATTGGAGGCATTCTGATTGTGTAGCTAGAACAAGGTAAAATTTGGCCTTCAGAATCATTACTACGTGAACCAGGAATTACCTAGTTTAACTTTCAAATCCCATTTTTAGTGTTTTAAAAGCTGCCAGTTAGTTTTTTCTAAATCTTATAAATGGAGTAAACTTGATCTGAAATCACTGGCAGATGTTAAAACTGGAACCTCACAATGCTATTTAATGTCACTTTTCTGACTAGAACAGCACTTGAAGCTCGCAATAGCATACTAACTACAAAGATCAAATGAATGGGTGAACATAATTTTTCTTCTTGAAAATGTCCTAGAATTACTTACCATTTGTAAGAGAAATCTGCAGGGAAACTAGATAATAGCTTTGAATACTTGAAGAAAGAGACTTGACGTAGTTGGTTTGGCAAATGTCTGTAATACTTTCACATATTTAAAAGACTACCAAATATTTTCAGTCAATATGAGGTGATCATGTTTATATCAAAGCATTTTAGAAATTAAAGAATAGAACCTCTAAGGCACTCAGTAGCCTTTCTTTCACCAATGGTATTAAACCTTGTAGCGTTTAATACCATTAAAGGAAGGGGAGGCACAAAGGAGAACTGTAAAACTGCCCCGAGGTATATTTGAGAAACATTGAAATCTTCTATGGATATCTCCTTGTCCTTGTTCACAAGTCTGAATTCAGAAGGCCAGGTCACAAACAGTAGGATTAAGTGTGCAGAAAGCATGGTTCACAAAACCTTGAGCATATTGTTAATTTTATTTATAAAAGCTTCTTATACAAACACAGTGGGTTGGGTTTTTTATTTTCATGGAATTTTTAGGTTTGAATTGCATCATTTAAATCAATCTGGATACCAGACAAAATTCCAAGCAAATTGTTTTGGAGATAATGTGCCGTTTTAATCAGTTTACCTGTCCTGAATATTACAAAGCAAAATGTTTAAGTTTTGCCAGACAGGACTCTGCAGTTGTCTAAACCAGTGCATTTATTTACAGGATTGGGACCTTGCGTTTATATTTAATTTTGGGGTAGATTATCATATATATTACATTTCTACCTCAGCACTTGTGATGAGACGCATAAAGCTTGTAACCATGGTCAGTTACTGAAGAAAGCACAAGAAGAAGTACAAAAGAAATGTATTAAGCCCTACCTTGAAGTACGCTTTGGATTCTTATTTCTTTCTGGCTAAGTAGTGTATGAGCATTGCAAAAGGTTTGTGACCCCATGCTTAAATGCTTTGTGGAAAAGAGAAGCAATAACTTGTGTGCCAGATTTTAAACATGCAAGTAAATTACCCTGCTGAATAAGAGTCTTTTTCTTTGTGTTCTAGAATCATGATTACATAATGCTTTTAAAAATATAAAGCACTAAATAAATGCTCTTATTTTTTAATTATTTAAAAAATGTTTGATTTAAATGGCAGACACTGCTTTTGGAAGCTCATATTCTAATATTTTTCATACTTGTATAAGAATGCAGTAAGCATCCATCCACTCATTCTCAATTGTTCCTCCAAGCCAATGATATCTATCAAGTTAATTATGTGGTTTTGTCTGCCCAGATTCTTCTAACTGAGCAGTGATGTTTATGATCTCCTTTGAAAAGCATTGCATTTCTCTTTCTGGGGGAGGGGGTCTCACCAGATCACCCCCTTTGGTTTGAAGGCACAGTTAGGCGAGATGTTTGTAATCTGAGCGAATTAGACAAGGGAAGCCAACAAATGTGTCTCTTTCACCAAGTTTTCTCATAAGCAGATTGTTTTAGGAAGTAAGGAAGTAAGTTGATGCTAAACGCTGAGTATACCATAAAGACTTCCAGTTCTTGAATGTTTAACTTAAATGTTATGAGATCTAAACAAAACAATTCTGTCTCACTCTCAAAGGCACTTCCAACAATGCAGGTACAGGCAAAGATTAGATGTGGGCTTATTTACAATATGAATCTTTTTGAGGAGAATATTAGTCAAATAAATTGTTCTGATGTGCATCTTCCTCCTAAATAGGAACTATCTGTGCTATTACTCCTCGTTTCCAGTGATTCTTCTTTATAGCAGTAATTCTTTAATTTTGTTTTAACTTTCACAAAAGTAGTCATACTATTTTGTGTTAAGTAGACTTTCATTAAACCTCCAAAATAGAGCTTTTAATACAGTGTGTATATGGGAAGAAAAAACCTGAAATTGTTAGTTTACTGAACTCTAAAGCACTTCTTGTCTAATCCAATCACAAAATCAGTAGGGTTATTCCAGGGTTGTTATGCAAAGAAACTATGAACCAAGGAACTGAAGGCTTTCTTCCTGGAATGCATATGTGATATTTGGTACTGAGTGGGTGTGGGCTTTCCAGACCTTACCCTCCACCTTTTGTGGTTCTGCACATCCTAAACTGTACTGCAGGTTCCTTATAATGTGTAACCTCTCACCATTCATGATATTGTACCACTTTCATGATGATGGAAGTCGTGGAAAAGCCTATCACATTTTGAAAAGGATCTTTTAAGAATTGTTCATTTTCATAAGAATACATGGAGATTAATGCTAAGTTAATCACTTTGTCTTCCTTCCAAGTGTACAAATCCATGGTTTGATGGAACTTTTCATCCTGAAAGTGTTATGTTCAGATCCCTTGTAACAAGTCTTGACTGAACTAGGTCAGGAACCCAAGGCTCATTACACCCTTTCTCACTCCTTTCCCCATAGCTTTACTTATGATTGTCTGGTTTAAAAACAAAGCATAACACTTTTCTTCTTTACAAGGAAGCTTGTTTCAGGCATGCGCTGCTTTTCATACTGGCATCAAGGAGCTGAGTCACACTCTGCAATTTGCAGCTTTGCACTGGCATGTTTTGTCTAATCCTTGAGCGTGCATGTTTCAGTGTGAGAGATGGACTATGCAGCTCGGCAGAACCATGGCAATGCATGTCTCAAAGTTCAGTGCTTATCTTTCGCATCTAAATTCTGTTTTTCCCTTTTCTGTCTATAGAAATATTATGGTCTGGATACAAAGTGGGGTGACATCGAGCAGTGGATGGTAGGCCTTGACCAACAAAGCTAAAAATAATTTTAACATTGAAATCTTGTACAGCTTACAATTTTCCGTGGGACCAGGTATATTGCTATATTTGAAGAATTAATTTCCAATCTTATGAAGACTGTTTTGAACTCTGCATCTGGAGTATTGCTTACATGTGTTTTTGTTTGTAGTCAGTTTGAAGGGTCTAATATATAGGATGTGATGATAGAAGCTGTTCTGTTTCACAAAGCTCTGTTCCCAAACTGTTAAAACTGATTGGAATTAAAACACATTACAATTATTGCTGGCATTAGCAATAGGATATAACTTTTTTTTGGTCTGATTTTTTGTGATAGTTTGAGTTCTCAATGTCTAAGTTGAATAAATACTTAAACCTTGTGTGGGTTGTAGCCAGGGACTTCCAGACATTTTTGCCTTGACCCTGTGATCCTCTTCAACTGTACAATGTAGTTAGAAGGGCAAACACCAACATTAATGCTCTTACATTACTCTTGTGATGTTCCCGCTCCCATTAGTTGTGAAATCTAACTTCCTAGCTTTCACTATGTAGTAAGCCATCAAACATAGATTAGCCTCTCAAGAATATTTGACTGTCCATTGGTCATAACATAAGATTGAAATAGTTGCTAACAATGGATTTCTTGATTTTAAAGCACACACAAAAATTGACCTGGAAAAAATGTTTTTTTTCTGATAACTAAAATAGTTGCTAAAACAGACCAGATTTGGTTTCAAATGTATTTATTTCAGTTTTTAAAAAGAAATTATTCTTTGATCCTTAGTTTATAAAGCCTTTCATTAGTTAGGGACTGGAGGCAGGGCTGTTGTTCCAGGCTGGTCTTTTTGGGAACCCCTGACCTGGTAACATGAGTTAGTTTTTGGAAGTTGTTGGCTTGATTCTTGGAACTCTGATCCCTTTCCCCTGTCCCCACAGCCACACACACACTTTCTTGGTTTACACTCCCACCCTTGTCAAGGTGACTTACCATCCAGACAAGGTGAAATTCCTCATTGAGTTTGAGGCCAAAAGGGACGACCAGATCATTTAGTCTGGTCTCCTGCACATCACAGGCCACAAACTCTCCCCCCCCCCCCCCGTTACCCTTGTGTTTAACCTACTGACCTGGATTAGATTCAAGTATTACAGCCCTCAGGAGACTAAACTGTTCTGTACCACAAGCAGAGAATAGAAGGGTCTGAAGTGCACCAGTGCCCAAGGCCTTGGCAAATGTAGGGAATTGATTTAGTGTTTTATATCCAGAGGATCCTAGCAGGTGACCCCTACCCATGCTGCACAAAGGCAAAAAAAAAACCAAGGTCCCTGTCTGTCTGACCTGGGGAAAATTCCTTCATCACACTGAAAATGGTGATTAGTATGAGCATGAGAGCAAGACCCACCTGCCAAACCTGATGATACTCCCTTGAGAGCTCACAAGTCAGCCTTTGTCACTTCAAAACCTTGAATGCTGTCCGCAGAGAGAGCGAGAGCTCGCTATCTCTAGTGCTTCCCAAATCCAGAACTTAGTTTTGTTGGGCAGAGCGCTAACTACAGAATATTGAAGCTTGCTTGAAAACGAACACATTTAAACTCGCCTCTGGCAAATATAGTTGTACAACATGTAAGTTTATTTTGCATTCCACTTTTTAGCCATTGCTAAATAGTGTTAAAACTATTTTGTTGAAGTTTAGTGCATCCTACCACATTGTCAGTGTTCAAAGTTCCCATACAAGGCAATGTATAATATAGCCCAGTGATTGGAAGTAGGATACAGATTTTTTTTAGCTTGTTAGCAAAGGCCATGTATTTCAGTGAAACCCACAATAAAAGGTGGACTGCCTTCTCATTTTTACAGGGTAGAGAATGTCATTCAAATTGTGTAAGACTTCTTTCTGAGGGGGGATATAGGCTAGAAAGCTTTCTTTTAAAAAGAGCTGTAGCTACAGGCTCTCAGATCCATTAGGGTAGTAAATTTAACTGTCTTAATCAGTGTGTTTGCACTGTGAATGTCTAGGTACTAATAAGAGCCACAAGCAGAAACTTCTGTTGGTGAATGAGACAAGCTTTTGAGCTCTTCTTAGGGTCCCCGGGGAGCTCAGAAGCTTGTCTCCATAGGCACCGACTCCATGGGTGCTACAGGTGTGGAGCACCCATGGGGGGTGGTAGAAGGTGAGTGCAGCGCATCCACCAGCAACCCCCCTGTCAGTGCCTCCTCTCCCTCCAGTGTCTCCCACTGGCTGGTGGCCCCGCTGATCAGCGCCTCCCCCTCCCTCCCAGTGCCTCTCGCCTGCCGTGGAAGGCAGGACGCTAAGGGGGTGGCGGCAGAAAGAGGCAGGGCGTGGATGGGGCGGGGCCTTGGGGAAGGGATAGAGTAGAGATTGGGGCCTGGGACAGAGCTGGAGGGGAGCAACTGCCAGCACATTAGAAAGTTGACACGTATACTTGTCTCTTTCACCAACAGAAGTTGGTTCAACTAAAATATTACCTCACCTACAATGTCACTCTCATATCCTGGGACCAACATGGCCACAACTACACTAGGTACAAATAAAGAAAACAATGCCTATAACTTGCCATTGTATTTTAGAAATATATAGTAGTGAAGAATGGCCTGGGATGAAGGAAGGATGACAGGTGTAGGGAAATAGAAAGCTCTAATTCTTTCCCTCAGTTACAGTAGTGCATCATCTGTCATTATCAGATTAAACCTTGCTAAATCCAGCTTCCTTCTCAACCCTGCTGAGGTTTCATTTTTTCTTACTGAAGGCTTTGTTTTACTATTTCTGTGCTTTCAACATTTCACTCTTATTTTCTCTGCTGCTTTGATAGGAAGACAGTGAGCGTTATTCTCGTAGATCCAGAAGAAATGCCTCGGTTAGTATTTTCTTTTGTGCCTTCTTCATACATATTTACATACGTCACTTCCAGCACACTGGCAGTGTATCTTTTAAAAACAAATGTATTTACTGTTAATTTGGGCCAATACTTCATGCCTCTCTGCAAAGAATTCTGGGGAGTTTTTGCAAATTAAAATCCAACTCTTTTGCACAAGAGAACAATTAACCTGTTTGTTTTGCATGACCTAGGCATGGCACAAAGAGGAGTTGTACAAGCTCCTAACCTGTTCAGCCTGTAGGGGAATGCTTTAGAACTTCCTTTGGACCATTTTCAGGCAATACAATGTCTGATGTGGCTCTGTTCTATTTACTCTCATGTTTGTCATCTAATATAAATGAAACATATGTACTGGGTAAGCCTTTTTTTAAGGTGTTTAGCACCAAATCTTTTCCTCCCTCTAGCTTCTGTTTCATTGATTCTATCATTTCTTGTTTCATTGCTTGTTATCTGTTTTCTTTTAATTGTTTCTTGTCTCCTACACTTTCTCTTCAATAGGCTTCAGATGAAGATGAGCGCATGTCAGTGGGTAGCCGTGGAAGCCTGAGGGTTAGTAACTTGTACAATTAAGTGCATGAATTTTTTTATTGATGTTGTTGTTCTCCCACATCTTGCAACAAGTTCCTCTGCACCCTGATAATTTCTTGTTTCCCAAACCTCCCAGTTTTCCTACATTGTAACCTTATACTTGAGGCTTACATTGAAGCCAACAGTTCCTTCATCCAAGGAGAACTGTATAGGTGTGTCAGTTTCATAGACATTCAATTGTAAATATGAATAGAAGTAAAGAATAGCATTCCGTAGAGATTTTTTTTCTGCTGAATACTCTCTCCACTAATCACCGGGGGAGGTATTTAATCAAGATGTGGGTCTACAGAATTTCCTCTTGCATGGATCTTTTTAAGCTGTTCCAGTGTTAGTGACCATATGGAGCAGTCTGAGAAATGATGCAGCATTCACTCGGTTAGGAACTAAATGTAAATCAGCTGATGGAAAGCACATCAGTTCAGTGTTACTGTGAATCAGTATTAACACTGTTTTTAGCTGGTCTTTTTAAATAGCTTGGAGATCCAGGTGACTTCTTCCTCAAAGCTGGCCTTATTGAGATGTTTGGAGCCTGTCTCCTCCCAGAAATGAGACTGGGCACTACAGAAGGATCACTTGTGCCTGTGTAGTGAGCACAGGAGCTCACAGCCACTTAGGTGTAATCTATATGAGATAAATTCACCATTTAAGAACAGTAACATCTTCCTAGTACATCTGAAAAACACTTTGTCACGTACAAAATAGGTTCAACCAGTATATATGTAGGTACATCAAAGTGCTTCACTCTGTACCATTCCAGTGTGCACCATTTTAATTCCAGTGTGGACCCAATTAACTTTCATCATAGTGCACATGGTTGAGACAGTCCTGCTACCGTCCCATGGTGCACTGATTGTCTTTTGAAAACGCTTAAAATTCTGGAGCCTGTGGAATGAGTACTTAGAGGCTATTGCAATTGAAATAGTCTAGAGGAGTCCTGGTACTGACATAGGGCAATATTGCCACAGTTTGAAACATGAATTAGCATGGCTAGAGTGGGCACATAGAATCATTTGTGCCTAAACCCGTTCTGTTCTTCTGGTTCCATTAAGAATAATTGTTTTCTAATGCAGACAGAGTCTTAATGCAGTTGATGATAGCATGAGTTTACCTCTTTAAGATGATATAGATCAGTGGTTCTTAACCAGGGGCCTGGAGGCCCCTGAGCAAATTTCAGAGGGTCTGCCAAGCATGGCTGTCGTTAGACTTGCTAGGGCCAAGCACAGAAAGCTGAAGCCCTGTCACACAGGACTGCTGCCTGGGGCCCCAATCCCCACCACCCGGGCTGAAGCCAAAGCCTGAGCAACTTATGATGTAGGGTCCCAGGCAATTGCCCTGGTTCTTACCCCTTTACACGAGGAAAAAAACAGTTGTGGTATGGGGGGCTGTGGAGTTTTTATAGCATGTTGGGGGGGGGAGCCTCAGGGAAAAAAAGTTGAGAACCCCTGATATAGATTATTCACCTCAGACAAATTAAGATTATATATTTTAAAGAATGATCCACATTCTTAATACTAGCTTTTACCATTTGCACGGAGGTTTCATGCAGCTCTTGGAAGATCTTGTAATTAACTAGCCAACTAAGAGTTAATAATTATTTTTCCTGGAGAAATATCCCCAGAGGAACTGTTGAATGGAATGGTCTTATTTTCCCTTAAATAGATTTATATTTATATGTAAAAGACCTAAAATTCTACAACTGGGGAAACAAATTGAATGAGTGTTAATTAAATTTCCATCATCTGGTGGACATACAGTATATCTTGTATGCTAAGTGTCTCATTTCCTTTTTGTGTGGCATCTATATACTATTCATTATATGACATTGGTTTCACTGTAACATTCCCACCTCCTGGAATTGGGGATTAATTTAATTGCCCAAACAGTATAACTAGAATGTGCTTGATACCTTTGTGACCTTGCATTCTTTATTTCGCTAACAAGAAAGCAGTAATGATGGGTTTTCCTCAATGATGAGAAGGTTAAGAAATATGAACATTAAAATGGATTTTTTTAGATTTTAGTTGAATTAAACTTTAATAAAATTGTTCATGGAACTGACTTAGGAAAAAATGCTTTCATTCCTAGAGCACCTGAGGTTTCAGTTTAGTTTGTTCTGGGCAATTTTCAATTAAACTGCTTATCCAGTCCTGACTATGTGTATTTTCATGGCCTGCAAGGAAATTAATGAAATATCCTCTGCAAAATCCTCATGAATAAGGGTCCCTATTAGACCTTTAATTTACTTTATTCTGATGGCCATTGGTAATTAAAATTTACATTTCACTAAACAGGCTGCATTTCCTCACCCATAAGATATGTCTGATTTCTAATCTCTCTGGAGTGTAAATAAGCATCCCTAATATCCAGCAGTATTCCCTTGCTACTAACCATACAGTCTTTCAGTTTGAAGACCCAGATCTTTATCTGGTGCAAATTGGTGTAGCCGCTGAAGTCAGTGACTAGCAGCAGCTGAAGATCTAGCTCATAAATATTTACTAGTTAAGTTTGTGAGCAATGTCCTTGTTTAATAGAAAACTTTGTCTAATGGAGTCTTGTGGAAGAAACTTCATGCCATAATATCCCTAATATATTGCACCTAATTTCCTGTATTACTGTTAAAAGGGGAGCCTTCCTCAATGAATGATCATAAATCCAAATATTTGAGTTTTGCACACACTGAGGGAGGTTTGACCCCTACATTTTAAGACTTGAAGAATGAGAAACCCTTGAGATTTCCTGCCCTGACCCAGGGGCAATTGTGACTTCAGGCCAAGGGAAGCAGGAGGTAGATATATTAGCTCAGGGGTCAGCAACCTTTCAGAAGTGCTGTGCGGAGTCTTCATTTAGTCACTCTAATTTAAGGTTTCACGTGCCAGTAATACATTTTAACGTTTTTAGAAGGTCTCTTTCTATAAGTCTGTAATATAGAACTAAGCTATTGTTGTATGTAAAGTAAATAAGGTTTTTAAAATGTTTAGGAAGCTTCATTTAAAATTAAATTAAAATGCAGAGCGCCCTGTACTGGTGGCCAGGACCCGGGCAGTGCGAGTGGCACTGAAAATCAGCTCGCATGCTGCGTTCGGCACTCATGCGATAGGTGGCCTACCCCTGTATTAGCTCATTAGTCTGAACCAAAGTCTGTCCCTTAATAGACTTGGTTTAATGCAGATCATTTTATTCACATTGAAAGAAAATACAACTAATTCTGTTCTTAGCATTGATATATGGCTCACAATTGCTTAACAAGACAGCATTGTGAATATGCTTTAAGTGGTCTGTGTAGACATTTAGTTATGCTTCTGTTGACTTCTTTCAGGGGTCTTTGGTCTGGCTTTTTTATGTATGTATAAAAGTGAAACGAAAACCTGGGCTCCTAGGATCTGAGTTCAGGGTTCTCTGCTTCTTTTGCTAAGCCTAGTTAACATAAAGAACACTTTAGAAACAAGGAAACTATACCTTATCTCTATTTAAGAGTTTGTAAAACTAGCTTAGAGTCACAGAGAAATCAGAACTCTGGTCTTTGTCAGTAAGTAAAGGTGGAATTTGTTTGAAAACCTTCTGTTTCAAAGTTTACTTGTTATAGAAATCTTCATATTTGGATTTGGTGTTAAATGGTTTTTTGAATTTCTCGTGAAAAGAAGCTGTTTTGCTTCCTGTGAAAGTTCCTTGAAATATCTGTATGAGCACTCATGGAACGCCATACAAGATGGGTAGAGTTGACAGATTTTCTCTTGAAGGGTTGGTTCTTTCTCTTTTGGACAGGAAGCTTCCAAACAGTGGAGCAATGTCAGAAAAATTATTACCATGTGAAACCTCCCAGCCCTCCAAATCAGCAGTTTCTTTCTCAGAGAGTTTTTGCCTGGAATTTTCTCTAAGAATGTTTTACTGTGGCTTGTTCTGAGACTGATGAAAACTGCCCAAGGATTCTACCTTATCATTCTGGAAGCCCAATAGGCTTGCTTTACCCTTAAGTGATTTTTGTTGCAGAAAAACTTAGAATATCATCTTCTGGTTTTTTAAGACATACGACCCTGGTTTCAGTCTTCTTCCACTGCAAATTCTCTTCAGTTTTCCCTAATAATTTCACAATGGGCCAAGTCCCACATCCAAGATCCCACAAGGTGAAATATTGTTGTTATTGCGTAATAGTGATGAAGTGTACAAGGACTTGTCTCTGTTTCTCTCGTTACTCTGGTTGACGGTTGCTGAAGTTCCTGACTTCCGAACTGGTGTTGTCATTGCTCAAAACCAAGGAATTTTAAACTTTTACACCTCAGTACCTATGTCTTCCTGATTGCCATCTTTGGGTTTTTTGTATTCTGATAGTTTTTGTTTCCTCTCATGCTCTTGACAGTCTGACTTGGAGTATGCCAGCGCCTATCCAGTGGTGAGAATGGTTTGAAGTTGCAGTGTGTGACAGTATTTTTTCCCCCCACAATTTCTAACTCCTATTGCTATATCTGGTCAATAGTAGAGAAGGAGACCCAAAAAGGCAAATGATCATGATGGCAGTGTTATGGTCTCTGATGTGGATACCTGACTGCAAGGAATGAGAGACATCCCACTGCTTCACTTAGCATTGTGACATTTGTCAGACTCAGCAAGGCAAAGGATTGAGTAACAATCATGGAGAATTAATTAACTCCCACCTAAAGTGTTATCCCTTCAGGGCTGCGTGGAGACTCATGCATTGCCACTACTTACATTGTACCTGCTCGGAGGAGAGATGGTTTCGTTCTCCAGTGCTCTGTGTGGTAACCTTCACAAATACAAATCTCACTATTTTCAAAATGTGTGTTTAATTGAGACGTGAACAGCGAACTTTTTTCCTCTTTATTCCTGAGGGCATTCTGCACCTAAAAATTCTGCACACAATATTTTAAAATTCTGCAAGTTTTATTTGTCAACAAATAAATTCAGAGTCTCCAGCATGGCAGGGCAGAGCACAGGCCACTGGCTGCATGAAGGTGGGAGCCTTCCCACTCCCGGGGGATGGAGTCAGTGGTGAGGCTGCACCCAACCCTGACACAGCACAAGGCCTGGGCCTGCCCCAGAAACACTCTGGGGCCCTGCCCCATTGCTCCAGGTGTGGGTGGGCAGGCTGAACCAGACAGGATCCAAGTGTGGAGGGGCTCAGTATTTGGGGGGGGGATTCAAGTGTGGGATGAGAGGATTCTGTGTGGGACAATCTGGGTGCAGGCAGCTCAGTGCGGGGTCTAGATGTGGGGAGATCTGGATGCACAGAGATTCATTGGAGGTGTTCCAGGTGCAGGGGCAATGGGACTATGCAGGGGCTTCCAGGTGAAAGTGGTTGGGGCTCAGTGGAGGAGTCTGAGTGTGGGGGCCTCAGCAAGGAGGTCTGGGTGCTGGGGGAGTGGGGCTTGGGGGTCTGGGTGCAGCTAGTTGGGAGTCAGTGGCGTTGGGGTCTGGATGTGAGGGCTCAGGGTGGGGGCTTGAGTGCAGGGAGTTCAGTGGGAGTGGTCTGGGTGCAAGGGTCGGGGTTCTGAGGCAGGAGGCCAGAGTGCAGGGGGCTTCAGATGCAGGGGTTGAGGTTCAAGGAGATGGGGTTTGGGTATGGAGGGTGAGGGGGGTTCTGGGTGGGGTGAGGCTCGGCAGGGGTGTCTGGGTATGGGAGGTTAGGATGCATGGGGGTTGGGAGGATGGGGAGCAGTTCCCTGTACAATGATCCCTCCCCCACAGCTGAGGAGTGATGGGGGCAGGAAGCAAGGGAGGATGCTGAATTTCCTACAGCTAAGAGAGGTTTCTGAGGGTAGGTCTGACACAGCCCCAGCTACTTCTTGTACATCTTCTCCTGCCTCCAACCCAACAGGGACTAGCATCTGATCCCGGCTCAGGGTAGGAGTCACTGGCTGGGGTGTCCCCAACCCTGCTGTGATTTACCTCTCTGCTGACTGTTCTGGGTGCCTGAAACAATGTACTGTGCAGCTAAGGAGTGGTGCGTGACTGCTCTTGCAGCTTCCCTTTTCTTATCTGTCAGAGTCATTTTTCTGCAGGGAAGCAAAGCTATCGTGGGGGACATGAATTCTGCACTTGTGCAGTGGTGCAGAATTCCCCCAGAAAGACCTCTTGGACATTTTCCCCATTGTACAAAGCGCTGTCTTGGAAATCACTAAAATCTAGGTAGAAAAGCTGTTACCTATTAGAGTTGAATAGTACATTCAACTTTAATTTCTTGTGTATTTCAAGCACCTTTTATTTTACATAACTCATTTCAAGTAGATCTGTTCTGGGAAACAGACAATGAATAAATCTGCAGTACAGTATATACCATGTCTGAATAGCCTTATCTTTGCTTGTGAAGGTAAAATCAACATTCATAGTTATAGTATGTGTGTATATATACTCATTGCAAAAAAATAAAAAAAGGACCATAAGACTGGGATCCTTAAATCTGGGTTTAGATCACACGACAATGTTAATACTACTCCCTTGTGAGTCTATTGTGACAGAGGATAGGGTCTTGCTGTGCCTCCACAAAATGCAAAGTACAAGATGATCTTTTTTTAAAGTTGCTGAATGAAGAGCAGTTCTTTATTTGAACTGAGGGTCATTTCTACCTCCCTCTAGCTGGCTGTTGTGAATCGGTGCTTCAGGCCTCCACATCAGAACTTGAAAACAAGCTCTTGCAGCCAATTTCATTGAAGGCTGTGGTTTTCTCTCCTTTTCTGCATTCCCTACCCCTATTTCAAATTAAGAATTTGTTCACCCAACATATTCTATTTCCTTGGTCAGTGTCCTATATTCAGATACAGTTCTAACACTTACTATGCTAAGTTTTTGCATGGATATATTGATGTAGTACGTATATATGGCAGAGGGCTTTATTCATTGATTTAATCCAGCAGGCATGAATAGTTTTAACTGCAGCTATTAATGTTAACTGCATGGTTATCATTCTTTAATCATTTAAAATTATAAACTAGCAAATTGAATCTGGTGTGATTCTGTTTTCTATATCCTCACTGAGTGTGTACATTGAATCATGCTCTGTAGATTTGTACAAGACTTGGTTTTTGCATGTAGGACAGGGGGAAGATAGAAATACAAGAATTCATTGATGTTTTCACCGGGTATTCTTACTCTTACTACAGGCTGGATTAGAGAATGAGAGTACCAAAAAGAAGAACTCCAAAGCAGTATGTATATAGAGATTGTTTTCCTCTGAGAGGGTTATGATGGGGCTGGAGAGAACTTGCAAAAATGTTGGCCATCGGATTATGGCCAGATTGGGCCAAATAGTTTTCGTTTATACTGAGAAATCAACCTAATGCCAAGAATATATTGTAGCTCTTTGTGGTTGTGGGTGCATAAAAGGCACTAGGTATGTTGCTTATTACAAAATGCAGTTCAGCTCAAATGATTATACAGTAGTACTGAGAAGAGGATTTTTTTCAAGATACTTTGAGTCTTCATATATTACATTAGTCAGTAGAAAGATGTAGGAAAAGATGGTAGCAGCTAGTGTGACTGTAACTAAGGTGGTATTTTTTTCCATGAGGCAGGAGGAGGGAGAATGTCATTCAAAGTAGCAAACCAGTAAATGTAATGGGTCAACATTCAATTTAACAAGCACATGTAAGTAGCTAATAATTGAACAATGCTTTAAGAGTCCTAGGACTGCTTCATTAAGTAAAACAATTTTTACAGGCTGTTTTTTAAACACATTGGAGCTTTACACTGGAAAATTTTCAAAACTCAGAGTATAGTCTGTGTTTAAAAAAACAGTCTCCCCCATAAACATCCACAGAACTGACTTCTGAAACTTTAACTAAGGAAAATAGAGTTTGATTGCTTCCAGGTAGGAATGCAGACTTGGTTTTGCTTAATGTAATGGGAAACTTTTAAGTGTAATTTAAGCAATGTTTGCAAACTGGGGAGGAGGTTATCAGATGTAAATGCCTGCACCAAACTAGGGACTGCTTTTCTTGCTGCATTGATTTCATGCCAAAGACATTTCAATCACCTGTTTTTTCCCTAGAGAAGGTTATTGCAAAATCAATCTTTATGTAACTTCTATAGAGCACGTACATGTAGGCTTTCTTTTGTCATCAATTGGAATATTGCATTTAGTACAAAATATGTTGCCAAATAATACAGTAAATACCCTGGAGGTGGAAATGTGACAAATATTTACTCATTTTGTCTGTCTGCCACAACTTTGTTCATAGTAACTCTCATGATGAATGCGACAGTTCAGTGCAACTGTCCCTGCATTTCCCCTCAGTGGTTCAGCAAGAGCACCGACTCTCATGTTTCAGCTCCCCAGCTGTTGCCTTTCTGGGTGGAGAGCTGTATGTCTCTCCTTTCTGATCAGGGTATTCACAGGCTGCTGAGTTCCCTGCCTTCACTGTGTATTTCCCAGGGTGCCTAAACAGACCTGTTTGCTGTCTCTTCAGAGACAGATAAGAGTGACTGCTACAATATAAATAACCATACAGTTCTTTCTAAGCAAGCCTACTTTATTCTTAAAGTAAAAGCACTACAGAGAAAATATTTTAAAAACAGAAGAACTTTACACGGATGTTTATAAGCTTACCAGAGTCCCAACCCTAACATGGATTCTGGCAGGAGCAGTCCTTCAACCCTCCACTCTAGGTAGGGTGACCAGATAGCAAGTGTGAAAAATTGGGACAGAGTATGGGGGGGTAATAGGTGCCTATATAGGACTTTGTCTTATACATCGGGACTGTCCCTATAAAATCAGGACACCTGGTCACCCTAACTCTAGGGGAGTCGTGGTTACAAGTTATTACAGCTTCAGATCAGAACAGGCATGTGGTCTTATGAGGCCTCAGTAGGCCAAGTCCTTCCAATCCTTCCCTAAGTATTGTGACCCTCCATGTACCAGAGATCCTGTCCATTTGCTGCATCAGGAAGAAGGTCCTAGATCACTTTAAAACCAGGCTATTTATCCAAAAATCGTTTCTTGCTCTGTTGGTCCCTGGGAAATCCAGTTTGAACTAGTACATGCGCACCTCCCCAGGGGGATGGCTTCTAAGGTTGATAAAAGAAGAAATTCATTAGCATCCCTGTCCCTACTAGAGAGAGTACATACAGTGCCACAACATGTACACAATTGCATTTTTAGTACAGCATACCCCAAGGTATTAACCTTAATTCAGTAAGGTTTAATTTAATTCAACAAAGTTCATCGTAATTCCATAAGGTTTGTTCACAAATTTACAGGATATTGTTAATCTCTCATAATGCAGTCTAAAGTTAAGCATGTGCATAAGTCTGTGTAGTATGAAGACCCTAATCACATCCACGTTAATCAGGTTTTTCTCTGTGCATACACAAGTAGAAAGGCCAACAGAAAGCTGGAACACTTCAAAGGTTTTGTTCACAGCAAATGGTCACATTTTCTAGGAAATCCATGATGACTTCAAAAATAAAATAGCCTCACCAATTGCTATAGTAGTATCTTAGTCCACTGTACTGTATAAATTCAATTAACTATTAACAGCACTAGTGTGCTAATTAATGGATTTTTATTTCTGTGCTCATATAGAAGATAGTCTGATTAAAAGTGAGTTTCTTATTGATTTTGTTAAATTTCATTGTACTTTGAAAGAAGCATTTTCAGTTTTTTAACATACATTTATTGGAGAGAATATGCAACATATATGTTGCCAGGGGACTGTTTGAAATGTGTAGTTTGTGATTAGAAATTCAATCATTGGTAATCCTGCTAGATGAATGCAAATGTTTAGGCACTGGTGCATATTGGAATAGATTTATTAAAGGCTCTTATTACCAATTCTGTTTTTGAGGGGATTTATCATTTTAATTTGCTTCAGTCTGTAATTTGGCATACAAGTCTACAGTCAGTATGCAGTTGCATTTTGTTTGACAACAGATTCAGATTGGTTTGTCTGATGTTCCTTTTAGTGATGCATTAAAAAGACATAGAGGATATTTGTAATAAAAGTAAAAACCCCTCAATAACAATTTTAGGGATTGAGAGAGACAAGGTGGGTGAGGTACCATAACGTCTTTTATTGGACCGACTTCCGTTGGTGGAAGGTACAAGCTTTTGAGCTACAGAGAGCTCTTCGGGTCTGGGCTTTTTGAGCTCTGTAGCTCAAAAGCTACCTTCAACCACCAGAAGTAGGGCCAATAAAATATATTACCTCACCCACCTTCTGTTTCTCTCATCTGTGACCAACACGACTACACTACTGCAAAAATTTGTAGGGATTGTTAGTTTTCTGGGTTTTATAATAGGGCCTCATAATGCTTTTCAAGTAGTAGAACTGTCAGGGAGACTGTGATTTTAATGGCCATTAGCAAACGTGATCTTGGCTAGCAGATGACAGTACACATTTCATGGTGTCTGCATATTAAAAATAGGACTAGCCCTGCGATCTACGACGTAGTGGACTAAAGTTTGGGTCCTGGAGAGAACCATATCCATGTCAAGAGGGAAGATTGCTGAGACATGTGATGTTTGAGCGTAGAGAGAGGTGAATCCAGGAGGTTTGGGGCAGATTCTGATCTTTCAATATCTGAAGGGCTGTGTAGCATCCTGGGATATGGCAGATGGTCATGTCTGGATAGATGCATGATGTAAATAAAAATGAGGGAAACCAAATGCAAGAGACATGCAGTATAATTTGTGTTTAGAAAGCTACATTAGTGTATTTAATCTTAAATACCAATGTGATATGAAGAGCTTAAGTAAGCAAGAAAATTATTTTCCTTTTTCCTTCAGTAGAGTGAAGTGAAATCATCCCTTTTCACTTCCCAAGGAGTCTGAAAAGACTGAGGCTTTAAATACATTCTGCTGCTGTACTGTTTTTACAAAAAATTGAGGTGAAAACAGGGACATCTTTCGCTGGGTTACAGGTATTGCTGGCAGATAGAACTGTCAAGTGTTCTATGAGCTGTCTGAAGTCATAATGATCCCTGGGGAGCCACAGTCACTGTCCCTGGTGTACTTGTGGAAAAAGCACCATCTATGTCTTAGCTCTGCATAAATGATGACTTTCCCTGAGACTTGTTTGGGTTTCATTTAAGTTTTTTTTCCTCTCATTTTTCTCTCATAACAGACCAATGGTTATGATGAAGACATGTATGGATCATCCCAGAGTAGAAAATCTAGCAGGGTTAGTAGAAAATTTCTAAGAAATCTGTCATTCAAGTTCATGGAATTAACAGGAAGCTTTTCCAGAAATTAACTGTCACCTTTACTGAGGGCTTTTCCTAAAGCAAAATAGCAGATTCTCTTCTTTTGGTCCCTGCTTTGGAAAGCATTTCCTCCCTGACTTCCATATTAAAACTGGAGCAGTTCACTAGGCATCTGCTCCTCTGCAGCCGCACGACCAAATCCATAAAAAACAAAACAAAGTAAACCACAAGATTCACCAAGAGCAAGTCATGCCTGACCAACCTGATTGCTTTCTGTGATGAGATAACTGGCTCTGTGGATTATGGGGAAAGCGGTGGATGTGTGATACACTTTGACTTTAGCAAAGCTTTTGATTCGGTCTCCCACAGTATTCTTCCCAGCAAGTTAAAGAAGTATGGATTGGATGAATAGACTACAAGGTGGATAGAAAGCTGGCTAGATCATCAGGCTCAATGGGTAGCGATCAACAGCTTGATGTCTAGTTGGCAGCCGGTATCAGGGGTCAATCCAGGGGCTGGTTTTGTTGAACATCTTAATGATCTGGATGATGGGATGGATTGCATCCTCGGCAAGATCACAGATGATACTAAGCTGGGGAGGGGAGTAGATACACTGGAGGGTAGGGATAGGGTCCAGAGTGGCCTAGACAAATTGGAGGATTGGGCCAAAAGAAATCTGAGGTTCAACAAGGAAAAGTGCAGAGTCCTGGATGGAAGAATCCCATGTACTGCTACAGGCTGGGGACCAGCTAGCTAAGTGGTACTTCTACAGAAAAGGACCTGAGGATTACAGTGGACAAGAAGCTGGATATGAGTCAACAGTGTGCCCTTGTTGCCAAGAAGGCTAACGGCATATTGGGCTGCATTAGTAGGAGCATTGCCAGCAGTTTGGGGGAAGTGATTATTCCCCTCTATTCGGCCCTGGTGAGGCCACATCTGGAGTATTGCATCCATTTTTGGGCCCCCCACTACAGAAAGGATGTGGACAAATTGGAGAGAGTCCAGTGGAGGGCAAATAAAATGATTAGGGGGCTGGGGCACATGACTTATGAGGATTGGCTGAGGGAACTGGACTTATTTAGTCTGCAGACGAGAAGTGAGGGGGGATTTGATAGCAGCCTTTAACTACCGGAAGGGGGGTTCCAAAGAGGATGGAGCTAGGCTGTTCTCAGTGGTGGTAGTTAACAGAACAAGGAGCAATGGTCGCAAGTTGCTGTGAGGGAGGTTTAGGTTGGATATTAGGGAAAAGCTATTTCACTAGGAGGGTAGTGAAGCACTGGAATGGGTTACCTAGGGAGGTGGTGGAATCTCCATCCTCAGAGGTTTTTAAGGCCTGGCTTGACAAAGCCTTGGCTGGGATGATTTAGTTGGGGTTGGTCCTGCTTTGAGCAAGGAGTTGGACTAGATGATCTCCTGAGGTCTCTTCCAACCCTAATCTTCTATGGTTTTATGATTCTAAGAGGCCACAATTGGGAAGGAAAAAGACTGGGCCTGGGAAAATTCAAGTAGGATTTGGGGGCCAGAATATAGTTCTTTGGAAACTAATTGGGTTTAAAAAAAAAGTCAAGTTATGGAGAAAAATATTTTGACAGTGGAAATCTAGCTTGGATTGGATCATGCATCCTTTATAGAGATTTGCTTGCAATTGGAATATGGGCATGAAATATCTAATTGAATCTGTACAATCAATTCATTTTTATAAGTTCCCCCAATGTAAACATTTTTAAAACCCCAAGACTAACATAGAAAGATTAGTTAATTTGTTATAAATACAACCATAAGACAACAGTTTTGCATACAAGCAAATGTTGGAACTTTCCATAGAGTTGTAAACTACATATCAAACAGTATTACTAAAGTATTTGTAAATGTTGTTTCACACACACAGTGCGACAACTAAGATACAAGGTGTGATTCAATGTGATGGTGATAACCCTGTTAGATGGAGCAGAAACATAGCCATTAAAAACAGCTGAGGAGAGAACTAAACACTCTTCAGTGTCAAAAGTTAGTGTATGCTTAACATCCCTTGGTTTTATTCCCTCAAAAATGAGGATATACTTAGATGATCCCAGCAAGTTGCAGTCTTGTATCAGCCAAGAACAAGATGACTATAATGGTGGAGTCATGTCCAACGTGCAGAAGGTACACTTTTACAGAAGGTTTACAGAGCTGAGGTTGAAGGAAGCACGAGGACAGCCATAAAAGAGGTTGGAAAATGCAATTTTCAGGGATTTAAGAAGCCTAACGTCCTCTACTGATTCTTCATAAACGATGAAGTCTTGCAAGGGACCATTTGAGATGCAAGTCCATTCTGTGCATCACCATAGCTACATTATAGCCATGTGAATATGCTACTGTTTATTAAAAGTAGAAAAACTATGTTAAACAGTACGGTTGCACAATTAAGTCAGAAAAAATTAATTTCATCATTAAGCTACATGGTCCATGTATGGATCACTTGTGTTCAGTGGATTGCAGTTCCAGAACAAGTTCTCTAGACCAGGGGTCTCAAACGTGCAACCTGTGGAGTTATTTGCTGCAGCCCGCCAAGCTCTCCTCACCCCCAGCACGCCATGTCCCTGCTCCTCTGCCTACCTCCAGGCACTTCCTGCCGCCAGCGCTTTCCAGGAGGGAGCGGGGAGGAGGCAGAGAAGAGGCAGGGCGGGGATTTGGGGAAGGAGTTGGAATAGGGGCCAGGAGGGGATGGAGTTGGGGTGGGGCCAGGGATAGAGGGGAGGGGGGCTTTCATATCTTTGTATGAAAAGATGTCATTGATGCAGCCCTCAGGCCAATGTACTAGTCCTCATGTGGTGATTTGAGTTTGAGATCCCTGCTCTAGACCATTAATATGGAATCTTTGTCCAGATTCCCCTTTAATATAGTATTCTGTAAATTATTCCCTTCATGGTTTTTCCTTATCTTGTGTTTACCACCATGAAGGCCAACAATGATGCTGTAGCAAGTTGATCTCCAGACCACTAGAATTTGCTTCTCTTTAAAGAAATGGGATTCAATAAACATCATGCAAACTAAAAGCCTTGCATATACAAGGAGACCATAAAACTGCTTTAAGATCCAATTAAGCAAAGCATTTAAGTACATGCTTAACTCCAAGCATGTGAGTAACCCTGTAGTGTTCAATGGGGCTACTTACATACAAAGTTGAGCATATACTTAAGCATTTTTCCGAAGCCAGCATTAGTTTTAATTCCCCATTGTAAACTATTTTTTCCTGTAGCCTTTACACTTTTTGTGTATTCAGCTGTTACATGTGGAGCATAGAGAATGAAGTGAGTAAGTGTAGTAGACTTCATGTAGCCACACCCATTATATGCATAAGGAGGCATACAGTGATCAGAACTTAAGACAACAAGCTATGTGGAGATAAGCAGCAAGTCTCAAATGGAAAAAATATAAAATTGAAGATATAGTTGCAATAAATTGTAGCTGTGTACATTATACCTGCCTTAAATTTGCAGCAATTAGCTGAAATTGCAACAAAGACAACATGGACAAGGACATTTTTTGTTGTCTAAATAGTTTAAGTATTGCCAATCTTGCTGAACTGTTTGACAAAAGGAAACATTGCTCTTTTGACTTGTGCCAGCATCTCTGATAAATGATGTTCTTGTTCTTTAATGACATACTCTAGAGCTCCAACTACAGCGGGGAGAGCAGAAAATCTACAAAGAAGTCATCCAGGGAGAAGTCGGTTGGTTTCTATTTAAATATTAAAATGATATCTGTGGAAACTGCAGGGTTTGTAGCATGGAGTTTTTTATGTAGCGCATGATTACAATCCCGTTCTTCACTCCTTGATGTCTTCAGCACTAACAGTAATTCAGATTAATCACTATTTGAAGGGAGAGTAAGGTTTAGGGGAACAGTAACATAGTTGAGCTGTCTTTATAGAGCATAATAAGCGCCACCTCCAACATTACTCCGTCTGTTTTGCTAGCAGCATAATTATTTGGGGGAGGGAGGAGTAAAGGTGGCAAACAGGAAAGCAGTAAAGATAAAGGAATAACCTAGAACAGGCAGAAGTTCTTTGCTTATTAATGTAATAAGTACACCAATATTACAACTATATTTCTAAAATCACATTTTTAATTGCAACATGTAATATGTGGTATAGAGTTGTAGTGATATTTAATTTCATACCTTGAGATCACATCAGTGCATCACAAAACAGTGAACCATTAAAACATGGACCATAGCTATTGTGATATCACTAGATGTGCTGATTTTGAAATCTCAGTGGGTATGAAAGTAATTTGTTTTCCAGCTATAACTAAGCTCAGCTGAGAACTCTCAAACCCTGTCTCATGAAAACCTTTTTAGCTATCTTATCAGAAGAGTTGTAGTTAAATTGGGAAGAGATGGATTTAAGCTTTTGTCTATAAGATAAAGATTTATCCAATGATACAAACATCTCCCTATCTAGTGATTTATCCTTTGAGCTGTCTATATTTTCCAATGTCAGAGGTCTAAACAATATTGAAAATAAAGCATATGTCCTCTTCATGTCACACTACCTCTGACATTGAACAAGTCACTTAACTTCAGCTCCCTCCTTTGTAAAATGGGAGTAATACTTACCTATCTCATAGTGACAGTGTGAGAATTAGTGAAGGTTTGTGAGGAAGCTTTAAAGATGAGTATAACTGAAAAGTGATTTATTACTGAGACTAGAGCATCATGTATCTTGACTGAAGTATCATGAGGAGGAAGGGGGTTGTAACATAGAACCTTTGGTAATAGGTAATAATTGGAGATATACCAATCTCCTACAACTGGAAGGGACCTCGAAAGGTCATCGAGTCCAGCCCCTTGCCTTCACTAGCAGGACCAATTTTTGCCCCAGATCCCTAAGTGGCCTCCTCAAGGATTGAACTCACAACCCTGGGTTTAGCAGGCCAATGCTCAAACCACTGAGCTATCCCTCGGGGTGGGGAAGAGAAGAAAAAGAGGAATAGTTTTCTAGGAACAAACATCCTCTTTTTTGCTCATACCTGTGTCTCATTTTTGAGACTTGCATTATAGAAAGGCTTTGAAGGGGTCACTATAAAGTCACCTTTCCCCCGTTCCCTCTAATCAGCAGGGTCTTGGAAAAGATAAAGTCAGACAAGGCTCCTGATGGCCCTGGTGTCGCCCTCATCAGTCAAGGTGCACCTGGTGGCCATATCAGCCTTCCATCCGCCGGTGCAAGGACACATGGTGTTCTCCCATGCTATGACTGGCCGGTTCCTTAAAGGTCTGGAAAGCCTCTTCCCATACTCTAGATCCCCAGTTCCACAGTGGGACTTAAACCTGGTCTTAGCTCGTCCCACAGGGCCCCTGTTTGAACTGTTGGTCACGTGCTCCTGGTCTCACCTCTCGTTGAAGGTGGCCTTCCTGGTTGCTATCACGTCGGCTAGATGAGTCTCAGAGCTCAAGGCCCTGACCTCCGAACCCCCTTACATGGTCTTTCACAAGGACAAGGTCCAGCTCCGCCCACACCCCGCATTCCTCCCTAAGGTGGTCTCCGCATACCACATGGGTCAGGACATTTTTCTACCGGTCCTCTGCCCCAAGCCTCACGCATCCGGTGAGGAGCACCACCTCCACGCGCTCGATGTGTGGCGGGCCTTGGCCTTCTACCTCGAATGGACTAAGCCATTCAGGAAGTCCTCGCAACTGTTCATTGCCTTGGCTGAGCATGCGAGGGGCCAGCCGATCTCCACCCAGAGGCTTTCTAACCGGATCACTTCATGCATCCGGTCCTGTTATGAGTTGGCGGGCGTTCCCCTGCCGCCCATTGTGAGGGCACACTTGACCTGGGTGCAGGCCTCATCAGCTGTCTTCATGGCCCAGGACATTTGTAGGGCTGCCACATGGTCTTCAGTTCACACGTTCACCTCGCACTATGCAATTGTCTTCCAATTCAGGGATGACATCGGGTTCGGCAGGGCCGTCCTCCATCCTGGGAACTTGTGAACTCCTACCCACCTCCAACAGATATAGCTTGGAATCACCTACTGTGGAATACACATGAGCAATCACTTGAAGAAGAAAAGACAGTTATCTTTTCCGTAACTGATGTTCTATGAGATGTGTTGCTCATGTCTATTCCACATCCCACCCTCCTTCCCCTCTGTCGGAGTTGTCAGGAAAGAAGGAACTGAGGGTGGAGGGAGCATGCAGCTCCCCTTATACCATGCCAGGCAGGCACCACTCCAGGGGTCACGGGGGGCACTCCCCCCCTACAGGTACTGCTAGGGGAAAAATTTCTGGCACCAGAGCACATGGCGAGCATGCACACCTTCTGTGGAATAGACATGAGCAACACATCTCGAAGAACACCAGTTATGGAAAAGGTAACTGTCTGTCTTTTACAAACAGAAGATATTTCATTTGAGTGGCCTAGTCCTGCACTTCTTTTTTTGTGCTTCTCATTGTCGCACCTTATCTGACAGTGGGTTGTTCCCTGCTTATGTTAGCTATGGCATATCAGGAAAAAGGCTTGGCCTCTCACACTCTAGATGCTCCCCAGATCACTCAGGTGGTCTTTTGACACCCTGCATTTTTTGCTCTATATTGTAGAGCACCCAGCTTTCCAAATAACTCTTTGAGGTTAGAGTTGGGCAGGTTTTTACTTCCTAGTTTTACCAGGTTTCTTTTTTAACTGAGTGGTAACAGGCCTTTTGGTAAACCTGGTTTGTTGCAGCCTATCTTGGTTCTCTATTCCACATTCTGTGGCTGTCAGGGTCTCCCCTGTTCAGCAGGGAAAGTTAGAGGTGCTGCTAATCAGCCTAAATCTAGAAAAAGCAAATAATTTTATCTTTATAAAAACTTACCTTCATCTTAAGAATTCCAAGCCGAAGAATGCAATCCCTTCTCTTCTCTCCTGCATCTCCCCCGTTCCCCTTCACTTCACTCTGACTCCCAAGTCTGAAGCTATGGAAAAATAATTCTAGGAAAAGCTGTTGCTGGCAGATTTTGATCAGTGATGCACAAAATAGTGCAGCTTGTTTGTTTCTGAAATTTGTTCTAAAAATCTGACATACGATCTGTTTATGATAGCTAAATGAGAGGTGCCTCTGCTGTTTTGTATACATTGGTAATTCCTCTGCACAAGGACAAGACACTGTGAGAAATGGTATTCTTAGATTTTTCGACTAGGCTTCAGAGCTTTTAAGCATTAAACTGGAGGATATAGTGGATGAGAGTAATATGTTCTTTCACGTGAGGTCAAATTTTCAAGTGTCTAAGTGCTTACGTGCCTGAGGGCTTGTCTATACTTGAAATGCCACAGCTGCGCCGCTGTAGTGCTTCAGTGTAGACGCATCCTGTGCCAATGGGAGGGGTTCGCCTATTGGTGTAAGTATTCCACCTCCGTGCGAGATGGTAGCTAGGTCAGTTGAAAGATTTTTCTATCGACCTAGTGTGTTCTGCTCTGGTGGCTAGGTCAGCTTAACTCCCGGGGCCAAAGCAAAAGGCCCCACCGCCCGGGGCTGGAGCTGAAAGCTGAGGGCTTCAGCCCTGGATGGTAGGCCTCAGGTTACAGGCCTCTCCCCCGCCCCACCCCAGGACTAAAGTCTTTCGGTGTTGGCCCAGGGCAGCAGGGCTTGGGCGGGCTCAGGCTTTGTTCCCCACTCCTGAGGCCGTGTAGTAATTTTTGTTGTCAGAAGGGGGTCATGGTGCAATGAAGTTTGAGAACCGCCATCCTAATTTAAAGGAATTAATACAGAATTTGACAATTCATTCACATTATGCAGAGTTCTCAGGTTTTTCTTCCTGCTGATACAGGGTTTCTACTACTGTGACCTTGGTCTTCGCAACAGTGACTTTACTTCCAAATCCCAACCTTCTTCCCAGAATGGAAATAGGGTCTGTCACTGTCTGTTTCCCTCTAACCTTGACTTTTTTTTGTTTTGAGTTCACCTGGACAATACAACCTCCTATATTCACACAAATAATGATAGGACCTTGGAGTGAAGTAATGACATTCTTGTCGGTCTGGTTGCCAAGAGTGTCTAGGGCTTGTGTTTTGTTACGCATTTTCTTTGTACATTTTTTAATTTATGTCTGGAATGGGAAACAGAGATCTGTTTAAGACAGGTCATGATGTTGATCTGTGCCTCTCCTTTTCCTGGAATTGTTTTGTTTTTGCTTTTGACAATTGTCATAAATTTTGTCTTGGAAAAGACTGCAAAATCCCCATTAAATATTAGTAGTTTATCTTAGCTGAGACCACTCCTCTGCTCACCTTGCCAGTCTATTTCCTCTTGGCACATGTGAGATGAAGCTGCAACCCTCCCCCTTCCCACTCTGTGTAATTTACAAGGCAAATAATTTTTATACTGGTGCAAGAAAATCACTAAGCATAAGGCCTTAAAATCCTCTTGGAGGTTGAATTGTCTTCTCTGCATGCAGGCAAAGTAGAGTGTCTGGCTGGGTGAGGGTGTTGTTAATGTATCCGTATTGTGCCTTGTGTAGTTTTGCTGTATGTGCACTCTGAACTTAACTCTCACCTCCTGGGAATGTGTATTACTAACAGTAGTGTCTTTTGTGAATGCACTTCCCTGTTGCTTTTTTTTTATGGTATCCAATCTTATAATGTATGCAGAATTGTCCATCCTGAGTCTGAATAATTAGATTTTGTTGCTTTCTGTTCAATAATAAAATGGTCACAGATAGTTCAAAACTGTCTGGAGAATTTTAAAAATCTACCCTCATAATTTTCCTGTCTCTGTGGGTATTGTACCAAAGTTACTGATGTTTCTGAATTGCTGGCTTTGATTGAAACCAGAATGGTCATAAGCTCTCCTTCTGACTGCTGTACATACAGGCAAGGCTAAGATTTTGTCATGGATATTTTTAGTAAAAGTCAGGGACAGGTCACGGGCAATAAAGAAAAATTCACAGAAGCCCGTGACCTGTCCCTGACTTTTTACTAAAAATATCTGACAAAATGGGGAGCCGCTCAGTAGCTGTGGGGGCCGGCTGGGAGCTCCGGGGGCCCCCACAACCCATGGGGGCTCGGAGCCCCAGGGTCCTCCTTTCCCCTCAGCTTGGAGCTGTGGGGTCCCACACGATGGTCGGGGGCAGCGGGGTCCCCCTTGATGCCTGAGATGACCCTGTAGCTCCCAGCCGCCTGCGGGCTGAAGTCATGGAGGTCTTTGGAAGTCACGGATTCTGTGACTTCCGTGACCTCCGTGACAAAATAAAAAATCGTAGCCTTACATATAGGTCTTTCTCTTAGACAGAAGGAGAGGATTAGTGACTAAAATAAGTTGTTCAGTTTTATTTCTGCACACTCTGATATCCTCCCTTCCTGTAGGAAACATGCATATGTCTACTTTATACTTAGTCTTTGTTTGGACTTGAACTTTCAGGTTTTTAAGCACAGATGGTTAATGCATAATACTGAGTACAATATCTGTACACTCAGCTTCCTTGCATTATAGCATACAAATTTTAATAGCATGAATACGTCTGACCAGGATGATTAATCCCAATATGAACACTTTTTGCTGTTATCCATTTTTATATAAAAAAGGTTTGTGCTTGTCTTCCCCAGCCCGCCTTGCTGTACAGTGATGTTCTGCCTGCCAGAAGTTACAGGGTTTGTTGTGCTTTGTCATTTTAACCACAAATGCAGAAGCTGTGCACTCACCCATGCACATATTGTCTTTTGCCTTTGCAGCTTGTCGATACTACCTTGTTGGTCCAGTTTATTTATATTGTACTATATTGTCTTTTTAGTATATGATCCATTTGAATGGAATGCACATATGCCCATGGTGCATCTGTCAACTCTGTTTTGCTGGTCCTACATTTTACTCCCATTGGAATTCTGCAACAGTTGCTTATGGATCTGTAACACTTCTGTAGATTTCTAATTGGAGTAAGACATTTCTGTCTTCATTTTGGTGTATGATGTAGGACACTGAAATATGGACTAGAAAGAGGCAACATCAATCCTGACCTATACAAAGTGGCAAAAATTTGTCTTGTTTGAAAACAAAATATACAGTGTAATGTTTCTTGCAGAATACATTCCCACTGTTCTCCTATGTTAGCTGCACACTCAGTTTAACTTCATTCTCAAGTCTTTACAATGGTGATAGGAAACCCAACTCTGCATTTTCTGAGCCAGACATTGGTGTTCTAAAATGGAACCACGTGGTAGTGGTTTAGAACATGCTTCCCCATCAACAGCTTCCTATTAATGTAGTAACTAATATCTCTTTTTCAATAAAATATACCAGAAATCTACTTTTCTCTTTTCCTTACCCTGTCCCAACCCAGAAATATTTGGTGTAGCACAACTAAAATTATAAGAATTGATGTTGTCACTTTGTAGCAGGTAATTTTAAGTGTTAAAGTTGATAGTTCGAAAAAGAACTGTTAAGAATGCATGAATGTGTGAAGTTTCTGATGACTTTTTGATTTCTCATTTTAATTCTGCACGTGTTCTGTAGTGTTTCACAGCTCACTGGAGCTAAGAATTGGCGGGTTCATTCTTCACTTGCATGCCATACGGCATTTTACAGGAAATGCCCCTGTTGTTTCTGCACCTTTGTTCATTCTCCTCTGCCCTCCCTTGTTTGTCCTGCACTTTGCTATCTTGTAATGCTCCAGATTAGAAACAAAACCAAAGTCTACCAGTTTTGTGCTGACTCTGTTTTTTAATTGTAGGCGTCTCTGTATGATGAGAGCATTTACAGTGGGAATCGTCGATATAGTGCCTCTAGTTCTCGTGCTGTAAGATGTTTTCTGCATTTTTCTGCTGGGCCTGTCTTCAGTGTTGTGTGCTATGATAACCTGTTTTACTAGAGCGTAGTTTTATCTGTATCAATGGGCAGTATAGGATTATTGGCCAGATAGCTGATGGTGGAGAATTATGTAAACAAGACTGGGAGCATCACCTCTACACAGTTCCCTCCGTGTAGATCCACTGGAGACAAATACTGAGGGCTTGGCTACACTTACAAATTTGCAGCGCTGGAGCAGGGTGTGAAAACACACCCTCTCCAGCACTGCAAATTGCGGCGCTGCAAAGCGCCAGTGTGGTCAAAGCCCCAGCGCTGGGAGCGCGGCTCCCAGCGCTGTCCGTTATTCCCCACAGGGAGGTGGAGTACGGACAGCGCTGGGAGAGCTCTCTCCCAGCGCTGGTTCTTTGACTACACTTAGCGCTTCAAAGCGCTGCCGCGGCAGCGCTACCGCGGCAGCGCTTTGAAGTGCTAAGTGTACCCACAGCCTAAGTGTCCTACCTGCAATTGTCATACTACGCAGTGCAGGGGTATCACCTAATGGTTTCAATGTAACACAGTTTAAAGGGTTTCCCTTTCTGGTGAAAGGAATCTTAGCTCTGTCTTTGAATTTATTTGCTGTTAAGAAAATTCAAAACATCAGCTGGAAAACCACATTCATATAAAGAACAGGAGTACTTATGGCACCTTAGAGACTAACAAATTTATTTGAGCATATGGGAATAATAAATTTGTTAGTCTGTAAGGTGCCACAAGTACTCTTGTTCTTTTTGCGTATACAGACTAACACGGCTGCTACTCTGAAACCACATTTATATAAGACCCCCCTTCTTCCCTGGGGTTCCATTTCACTTTTAAAGAAACTGACTTCAGATAGCTTAAAAATGTAGTATCCCCATGCTACTATGTTTTCACTTAAAGCATGTGCAGACTTGTGACTTAGTCATGGTTTGAGATTCATAGAATCATAGAATATCAGGGTTGGTAGGGACCTCAGGAGATCATCTAGTCCAGCCCCCTACTGAAAGCAGGACCAATCCCCAGACAGATTTTTGCCCCAGATCCCTAACTGGCCCCCTCAAGGATTGAACTCTCAACCCTGGGTTTAGCAGGCTAATGCTCAAACCACTGAGCTATCTCCCCTGCCCCTTGCATTCTTTTGTAACATGGTATTTACCAGTTGACTTAGGAGAAGGATAGTCTGTAATACGTGCTAGGGTGAGACTGGAGAGCTCAAGGAATCATTTATGGGTGATGCTTCTAGCCATTTAAATCTGACTCTGGTCAGAAATGACAATTAGCATTTAATGGTGGTTCACTGGCTTATTTAAATGAGCTAGGGGATGGGTAGGGCTTAGTCCATTAACTAGTGGACAGCTTACAAATATCAGTATTACTCTTAACACCCTTAATGTCAATTGCAAAACACAGACTAAAGATAGACACCCCTTCTCCTCTCAGACAGTGTCCCCATGTAAGGTTTAGAGCCATTTTGGTGTGGGGTGGGGGGTGAGGAAACTTATACTGCCATTGTACCTGCTTTGAAAATGCAAATAGAGACCTTAATTTTTCAGTTCTTCTCTTGTGAAAGTCTTAAACCTTTTGCATTATTTTTCACCAGTAATTAATAAAAAATAGATATTCTAATGCGCTGTTATGCATTAGAAGTGTTATCCTGTTCTTAACTTAGAAAAATAAATGGAAATTGTCTCTGTAATGCTAACTCAGCTGATATTTCACTTTATCCTCTACCAGTACATGACATTCCATTGCAATCAAAATATGACTTGCTAATAGAACTGTACATTTTTATCAATATTATTCTGCCCTTCAAATCAATTTGCTTCACAGGTCTTCTTGTTTTCATTTTGCTCTGTTGCAACATCCATTGATAGGTTCCAGCAGCCTGTAATCCAATGGATTTGCCACCTGCACAGTGCAGTTTGGTGGGTGGAGGTGTGTATCATTTAGACAAATATCTCAAAGGATCACATCCTGCAGTCCTAATTTGGGCAAAACATTCATTTAGTGTGGGTTCTGAGAGCGATTTCTCCATCTTATTGAGACATGGAGCATAGCGTTTTGAATGGAGAACGTTTAGGCTTGGAAGGATTAGATTTTTATCAGTAAATGTCAGTACATTCACTTTCACAGACCACACAGGTGCAAAAATATTTCCATTGATTGAAATTTACAGATAGACAAAATAAGAAAAATGCTGAATGAGAACTTACTAGAGTTTATTTTGTATATTTTGACCCATGGTATTGACAATTTCTGTTTTAATGGTTATAAAGCTTTAACTTTTTATATCTCAGTGTCTGCAGTCATTAAATAATTGTCTGGACCCCCATAATTTCCCTCAACTGTGAACATTTAAATAGATAAAAATAAACATTGATATTATCCATGGAAATGATTTAAAAAAAAAATTCTGCCAAGCCTAAGGATGTTGTACAAAGACACTAATGTCCATAGTACCATTCTCTTCTCTTCTCTTTTCTTCTCTCTGCTGTGCCACAGATTCTGCATACTGGTGAATAATACAATCTCTCCATTTCTAGTGTAGCATGGTGCTTTGTAATCACAAGACAGTTGAAATATGAAGCCTTTGCCTCCAGACAGAGGTGAAAGTAAGCCAGTACGGTCCTATATGGCGTACTGGCAAGAACCGGTTCACAGCTGACTGTACTGGCAGGGGGCAGCTTCCCCAGGCTGCCAATTTAAAAGGGCCTGTGGCTCCGGGCAGCAGCCAGAGCCCCAGGCCCTTTAAATTGCCACCAGAGCCCCACTGCCGGAGCCCCAGGGTAGCGGTGGCGGCCGGGAGCCCCAGGGCTGTGGCAGTGATTTAAAGGGCCATAGGCTTCCAGCAGCAGCTGCAGTTACTGCTACCATGGGCTCCGCTGGTGATTTAAAGGGCCTGGGGCTCCCAGCCACTGCCGCCGCAGCCGGAGCCCTTTAAATCACTGCCGAATTTAAATTGCTATTTAAAGGCCCTGGGGATTTAAAACCCCCTTTCCCTTTAGGTAGAGGCCCCACCCCCTGCTCAGAACCCCGGTCCTGCATACCAGTAAGTCCTTTCAGTTATTTTCACCCCTGCCTCCAGAGGAATATCTTGATTACAGCTTTGCATTGACACAGTTATGCGCGTGGCCGTGAAGTTTATAGCTTTGTTCATATCTGGAGGAGACATTTGGGCAATTGTTGCCAAGAAGCATTTTCTGAAGGATGTTGGAGTCTTGATCCTCACTAGCCAGACACACTGAGAGAATGTGTAGGACAAAGTGGTATGTAGTTCTTCTTTCCTTGTTCACCTCCAAATTACTGACCAGCGGGCACTTAACTCAGCAATCCGTCTTTTTCTTTTGCTAGTGACATTTTACAAATTGCTTTCCCACCAGATCCTTACATATAAAGAGCAGCTTTATCCCTGGTTATAAATGCTAAAGCAAGGAGAGGAACAAATGGAAACGAGGTAGCTGAGAAACAATAGTTCGCTATTAGACTGGTATGAGCAGTTACATTTTCCCCATAGTATATTTCATTTTTGTTTTATTTAATTTATATTTTTAATAGCAGTGATGGAGCAAGACTCATCTAACAGGTTTCTTAAGGGAATGGAATCCTTAGGCATTTGCTCTGACTTTTCTGAGACAAAGTTCAATAGTCAACATGCATGAAGCTTTGTCACTATCTGCAGAATATCAAGAAAAGCATGGTTTCAGGGTGCTCCTCTCTCCTTTTTCCATAGCTTTTTGGCTATCATCTGCTGCCAATGTACTGTCTTGAAGTCACAGTTGTTAAGCTTATGGCTCTGTTCCAGAAAGGACCATTTTTGTCCCAATCTTGGAAAGTTTTTTTTTCTACATAAGCTTCAATTCTCATCTTGTTTAAAAACACAAAGCAATAAACACACACACAACTTCCCCCAAAAACCAAACATCCACCCAAGGTGAAAAAAACAACACCCTCCACTAGAAATTGCATTGCTACCCACCTGTAAAACAAAGTAGACAAGCTTCCACTGGCCTGTTCACCTTGAGGATACTCAATCTTGTCAGTTCTCTCAGTAGCTGAGGAGTTGAGGATGGCTTCTCTACTGACCGCGTTGAGTTACGGAAGTTGGTATATTTTAGTGTTGTCTGTCTTCAGAAATGATTTTAATGGAAAGAAACTACATTTAACATCAAGGTCATTCCTCTTCAGATTCCAATAGTTGTTGTTTAGAAGGTCAAATTTAAAGCTTAAATTGTCAGCACTTCATTCCAAAAATAGTCTTATTTACAAAATAACCACCAATATTATTACAAAATCATACTGTCTCACACACACCACTGTTAATACTGTTTAGAAATCTGTATCTCGGATGACATCTTTGATTATAGAAGCAGCAAAGAATCCTGTGGCACCTTATAGACTAACAGACGTTTTGCAGCATGAGCTTTCGTGGGTGAATACCCACTTCTTCGGATGCAAGTGGTGGACAGAACTACAGAACCAGACTAACACGGCTACCCCTCTGATCTTTGATTATAGGCATTCATTGACAAGGCAGTCAACAAAAAGTCAGTCTTGTCTCCAACAGCATTTGAAATGCAATGAGTCATAAGGTTTTTTGATCATTGAAGGACACAATAAACAGGACATGCTTTGTGTATTTCAGTTCCTGCTTTTTTAACAATCAGAATTGCATTTCTGAAAAATTACATTCACAGTTGTCTTTGAGGCAGTAGTGACAGAAACAGTGTTGTAGGAAATGAGCATAAAGAGCACCTTTTTTTGGCTCAAGTGTGTTATAAATGTGCTGAAATCTTCTTTATATACACCTGACAATCCATGTGTGTAAAAATACTGTGCAGTGCAATAGGGTGTCTGATTGCTGCTGTGGAAGTCAAATAAATAATTCAGAAATTCAAGTGCAAAAGAGATTTCAATTCTGATTTTTCTAATGGGTAAAACTCCTTCCTTATTTTATACTGTTGCATTCATCACTTTCACCGGATTCTAGCCTGTCAGTGTGGTGACTAACACGATAATGTTTCTGACTATTTTGGCCTAAACCTGTCAGCCACAAGTCAACACTGTCAATTATATCTTGCTCTGTGGAAACCTGCTCTTAGGAAAGACTAGAATCCGAAGGAGATAGAGGCTGAAGGGGGTGATGCTCTCAGTCTATAGGAGGGTACAGTTCCTATCATAGTATCTGCATCCAATCAAGAAGAAACCCTTATCAACCACGGAGGTTTCTTGCTTTGGGGATTGAGCAAGTGTTCATTTTGTAACTGCACAGTATTGCAGAAGAGGGTGAGGGGCTTGTGACACTTTGGGGTTTCACCCAGACCAAAAAGGGGTTCTCTTGCCACATGCCCTGTAACCTTGGGTACCTTTAGGCTGTGCAGCTTTGGCTGAGAGCCCTGACACCAGCAGCATCCTCACAGCACAGTGGTCTCACCCTGTGCTTCCACCAGCCCATTTACTCCATGTAGGGCATCCCCAACAATCCTTCTGGACCTGAGGCGCCCCAAAACATTCTCACTTGCAGCATCCAGTCCTCTTACTAGGCACTCAGAGGTAACACCATGTTCGCTGCCTCCAAAGAGCCAGTACAAACAACAATTTATTAGCCCTCTGTGAGTGAGCAGTAAAAGGGACTCAACACTGCAGGGGAGATGGTTTTGGGGAGACTCATGTCTAGAAGGTTATTGGAATCATCCTGCAAGGAATAAATGGGCTGGTCAGAGCTCAGGGTGAGACCATTGTGCTGTGGGCATACTGCTGCCATCAGGGCTCTCAAGCAAAGCTGCACAGCCTAAAGGCACCCAAGGTTACAGGGCAGGGGCTGACCGAACCCCTTACTGGTCTGGGTGAACCCCCAAAGCATCACAGGACTGAACAGAGCTCGGAGGTAAGATCTGCTAATGAAGGAATGGGATGGAATCACTCCATACATACAGAAATGGGAGGAATGTCTGATCGGTATCTTTAACTTTCAAATAAAATATTAAGTACCAACATCTCTCTGCTCCACATGGTGTAAGAGTTAAACCAAAACCTTTTTACTCAGTCCATTTGCTGTACCAATTGCTTATGCTGACCTTTTGTCTAAAGTAGGTGTCTGCTCTTCAGCTTCAACCTCCTCTTTTTTTCTTTCACAGCTGCATGTCCCCCTTTTTTAACTAATCTGAAATGGCAGTGTTCTGACTCTTCTATTGCTCTGATTGCTGCAGTGCTAATCCTGTTCTTCTCTCTGCTTACTGTGTTCTTGGGGTATTTGCGGGCAGCCATCGGAGTACAGCTGCTACCTCAGCTCCGGATCTCGGGCATCTTCTAGAGCCAGCTCTGCTCGGGCAAGTCCAGTGGTGAGCACATATCTTCTCTTTTTCTCTTCCTCCGTTTCAGCTGCTTCATTCCTGTGTTTCCCAAGGCTGCTTTATACTTGTGCAGAAAGAGTGGTGCACGGTATCAGACAACTAGTCAATTGAAAGTTTAATTAAATCTATAATACAATATTGATCATAACTAAGGATCAATGAACAGGATCTGAAAATACAAAGGAACAGTGTGAACTGTAGCTAACTCCTCTAACCAAATAAATATTAAGTTCTGGAGAAGCATCCCCAGACACAATAATACCCAATCTAAGATGTGCTCTTCTATCAGTTAGCCATCCCCATATGCACACATTCCCTTCCCAACATCCTGCAAATTCTATGATGGCGGTCTTGCTGAGCAGGTTCCATCTTCACATCTTGCAGTTTTGAGGTTTTCTTCAGGGTTAGAGGTGCACAGTATGCGCTGACAGGCCTCTTAGCAGGTGAAGCTCCAGATAGCACAGAACTCAAAACTGCAACAGCCTGAGCTTGGCAGAGTTTACTAGACATGGAGACTCTGCAACAATTATGTCAACAGGATAATGGTACTTGTTAGTTACCAAAGGTGTTGGGGCTGGCTTAAAATTTACCCTGCCTCCACTAGCAGGGTAATAAATACCTGGCTGCTGCCACAGCCCTGCAGTTTAAAGGAATGAATGAATAAATAGTGTAATAATTTTGTAACTTAATCAAACATCTTTCAGTTTAACTACCTGAAACATAACTTCCCTCCCTCTCCTGCATCTTTTAGACTTTTTTCTGACCTGCTCGTGGTGCATATTTTTCCCCGGTGGTGGTTTCAGTCTTTCCTATTTCCTCCTTTTCTCTCCTACCTCCTTGTATATCTATCTTTCCCTGTGTTGTTCTCTACCTCTTTCCAAATATTTGGTTCTTTCTTCTCCCAAAATCTTTTAATACCATATTTTTTTAACTTCTCCAATCTGTCTCCCACCCCTCTTCTGCCCACCTAATCTTTTGTATGTTCCCAGACACCCAAGAGCCGGAAGATTAGCTCTACTAGCAAAGACTGCTATTAAAGATGAGGGGGAGGGAATGCACTGTACAATAGCAATACCCTTGTACAGTATGGACTCCACTCTTGCTTGGAATAGTGGATGCTGGGATTACTGCCAAAGTGCTGTCCTTGAACCTTGCTCGGTGAGTCCATAATTCTTATTAGCAGTCCGGCCAGTAAATGTCATTTTACTAGACAAAAATATCATACAGAGGCTTTGGACCTTACTTAAAGAGACATTTAATTATTTCAGAATTTCAGACAACTTGTATACCAGAAAAAACCTCTCCTTTAAGCAATGTTATCTCCTTAGCTAACTGCAGAATTCCATGTTCCTTAGCACCAGGTTACCTACTAAACATGCCTAGAATGTTGAATTTAAATAGAGCTATTCGGGCTTCTGCAGAAAATGACAAGATCATTTGAATAAGTTTCACTTGTCTTTTGTATCATCTAATGCCAAAAAAACTGTCTCAACAAAATAACCATGCTACAAAACCCTGTGTCTTCATAAAGTTAGTATAAAATGTTAGAGAGGGGTGTCTCTGTACAGTTAAAAACTGATATTTACTGTGAGTTGTTAGCAGTATATGAACTGTGAATTTGGAGTGGCTATGCTGATATAGGTTCCCTTTCCCTTGATGTGTACTGTAGTAATGCCTTGCATTCTCCCTGCTTATTTGTCTTTTTATCTCCATTTGGAAAATGTTTGGTATATGCTTCCTGTGGGTATCCTGTGCTTTCCCATTGTTTCTTGATCATGCTGCTATATATAAATTCTGTTAATTATTGAGATGGAAGAGACTTGTATTTTCAGTCTACAGTACTTACATTAAATATGCATAAACCTACTCAGTAAAGAAAAGACCTAAATTACGACTATGTAGCCTTTCTTAAAGAATAAGGGCATAACTTAGTAAGTCATCTCTTGATCTGTTAGATAAGATGTAAAATTAAATTTTTAGAAACCCTTTTTAAAACCTGATAAACCATACGAGATCAGGGAAACTGACTCATAGAATGGACAATTGGATAGAGATTTTCACGTCCCAGGCATCATTTTGAATCTAACCCACGTTGTAGTGACCAGAGTTAACATCTGATAGCTGTGTTGTGGTTTAAATGAGATGAGTTGATGATTTGAGTCCAGTTGCTGCTGAACAGCTGACTATGTTGCAAAAGCTGTTGCTACAGTTGGCACTTAGTGGTTGTGATGGTGCACCCCATAAGGCTTTATGGAAATATGCTTATGAATAACCTTTACATAGATATGATACATGGCATATGTAGCATAAAACATATTCCAGTTAAGTCATATATACATTCATAAGCATATTTCCATAAAGCCTTATGGGGCGCACCATCACAGTGGTGTTTGCAGAAAGGCTAGGCATTGAACACGATTTAATTCCTAGAAATACTACCACAGGCTTAAGCTTGAGGCATGTTGGTAGAGCATTTTGAGCAAGCTTGTACTGCCAGTGCTGTATATGTTATGTGGATAAAGATAGAACTTCAGTTTCCAGAGACATCAATCTAGCATCTTCCTTGCAACTAACCAAACAAAAAAATCATCAACAGGCAGAGAATATCAGGGACCTCGGACACCAGTGCCTGAGGCCCCCACAATAGTAGGGAAATACACTCAGATATTTCTGGCAAGTGACCCACACCCACATGCTGCATAGTGAACTAGATTATAGCAAAATTCAGTTTATAGTGGAGTAAGTTTTGAATTTTTCCAGTGAATTTAAAAGGGCAATGAGTCTGCTTGAACAAAGCATCACTTCATTTTTACTAAAGTTTAACACCAGTGTAATTATGCTAATTCCCTTAGACTCAATCATTATCTGCTGCCAGATACATGCTGCAGCACTTCCCCTTAGGGAGCGAAGATATGGGCTTTTAGGAGGAGTAGGAGGATGACTTGAATGAACACCCACTTTTAGTAGACATCCCCAGTCATAATAAACCCCACCCTGAGTTTATGCATCTCCTAGCTGAGGACCTGAAACTTGAATGTTGTTTTAGGCCTTCTCTTGGGAGATAATTTTAGAAAATACTTACCTCTTGTTTCTTTTTGTAAAATATCCAGATAACAGGATAAGTTTGGGGCTTGTTAACTTTGATTATTTCTTTTGAAAATAAAACAAATAAAATCTGGTACCAGTTAATTATTGTAAAGGTCACCAGTGAATGTGGTTCCCAGTTTGGAAGCCTGTGTATTGATGAGATATAGTTATAGATATGAGAGTAAGTGATAATATGAATAACCAATAAGAATACTTTGAGGGTCAACTTAATGAAGGTCTACTTTATATGCTACACTACCATTGTGGGAACCGATACTCAGATGTCTCTGACCTGTCAGAGGCAGACATCAAGACTGCACTGCTGAAGATGGCACCTGGAAAAGAAGCAGGTCCAGATGAAGTCATGGTGGAAATTATCAAAGCCTTGAGAGAGTTTCGTGTATGCTGGCTCAGGTGAGTCCTGTGCGCAGTTTGGAAAAAGAAGACACTCCCAAGAGAATGGAAAAAGTCCATATAGGTACCAGTATGCAAACAAAATGGTGACACATACATTCAAAGTAATAAGGAATTACATTGCTGTCCCATTGTATGAAGATGTTAGAAAGAATCATTGTCGTGTTTGTCCAACAGTGGAGCCCATTTTAGGAAAGGAGCAGTTTGCTTTTAGAAAAAGAGGAGGAACAACAGAATGATGTCATCAGGAGTGAAACCAAGATCTTTGATATCAAAAAGAAGCTGTAAAGAAGAGGCTGAAATGGTATGGGTGTGTACAAAGGATGGATGAAAGGAATCTTGTTAGGGAGATGTTTGAGATTAAAGTACATGGGCGAAGAACAAGAAAATGGTGCATGAACTGTGTATGGTAAGATGGAGTAGACACAAAGCAAGCATTGTACCAGCAAGCCTGGAAAAGACCGATGTGGTGATGCAACCCCAGCTACATGGGAAAAGGGGAAGAAGGCCGGGACGGGGGGTATAATGAAGAGGTCCTACTTCGCACCAATAGATGTTTGAACTCAAAACTTCAGGAGCTTCCTCCCAGGAGAAAGAGAGAGATCTCTTTGTATGTATAAATTGGGAGGGATTTGAGTTAGTTCAATGATGCAGAAAATGAAGTGGAATTCAACAGAAACAACTGACTTCAGGTCCGATAGCATGAGCAAGTTTAAGTGTACTCAAGTCAAGTGAGCCAATATATTGCACAATAAATGAGCCAAATTTGAAGTGTCATTGAGAAGATGGCTGGTACATAAACCACTGTGCCACTCAATCTGCTGTTCTTAAATATGCAATCTAAGGATGTTTCAAAGTGAGCTGGAGTTTGAAGAACAGTCTATATTGTCTTTTACGTGGCTTTCTGATATCCTGTATGTACCGTAGATTAAGTTAAGCAAAGGTTTTCCCAGAATATAGTTGGCAGCAGCTTGACTTCAGGAACATTGTTCATTCTTATTTCTTGCACACAATGGCTTCCATCCCAGAAAGATGCCAAAGCAGTTTAGAAATAACAGTAAACATAGAACACTATTGAAAAGCAACAGAGTATGAGTGAAGGTGTATATTACGCACATGACACAACAGTGCCTAGAAGGTAAACTTTTGATGGACACTTGATTTTACAGAAGGGATCAGTGGAGCTTAATGTCCACACAAGACTTTGATGTTTAGAATCCCTTCCTTAAGTTCCACTCACTAAAGTCCATAGAATTCAGTTGATGTAACTATGATATGGCATTTTTCTGTAAAGGTGCTCTGTTTGTTGTTAGCTTGCCATAGGGGTTACTTATTAACATGTAAACCTGGCTTTGAAAGACTTTCTTTCATTAGGTAATGTTAATCTTCAGGAGTTTGTTTTTTGGTTCTCATGTTTGGCTCAAACAGGAGTAGAGCTGTCCTGCTATGAAGTTTGGTAACATCGTACAAAACTCTGTACAGAAAATTTTCCCATAAATAACTATGTATTTGACACAGGGTGATTATGACTTTCTGACATATGTATCAGCATGAAACAGGACTAAATGTAGGTTTGTGTGGTCTCAGCCCAGTAATAACTATTTAAAAACTGTACTATTAAAAATAAAAAAAAATTTAGTTTGAAAATGTATTACTGAAAAATCCAGTCTTTCAGGTTTTTTTAAATCTTGAGGAGTGACTGAGAAATGGATCTCTGTTTTGAAAAAAAGATCTTTGGAGGTAATTTCCTAATGCTTTAAAAACAAACCTTGCATCATAAAGGTCAGAGTACAGATGCCCCCCGGGTTACGCAAACCCGACTTACGCAAATCCGCACTTAAAGAAAAAGTTCTGTAAGATAGAAATAGTTGGGTTTTTTTTGTGTGTGTGTGTAATTGTCAGGTATATGTTTCCGACTGACGCAAAATTCGAGTTACGCAAGGCGTTCTGGAACAGAATGCTTGTGTAAGTTGGGGACCATCTGTATTTCTGATTTTTTAAATGATATAGAGAGGATTTTCAGCGCACAGCTAACATACTGCAGCCATTAACATGAGTAAATTTTGACATTTTAAAAAAGTACTTAATGGCATAATAGTATGTAATGGTTCTGAAGGAATTGTGGAGTTTTTACAATGCGTATAATATATCAATAACATTTTTAAGTGCCATTGACAGCTGGATTTCAACCCTCTGGGAAAATTAGAATGAATAGGGACACTAAGATACTTAAACACTTAAGGAGAAGTCCAGATATTATGAGAAAAATAATAAATATGTGAGTTGGCAGCACTGAAATTAGCTTGGTTTTCCCACCCTTACAGATGTAGGTATTCTCAAGTCAGCACACAACCGTACCTATTTCCTACCGTGGCTAATCATGCTGTGAGAGAAACAAAACTACTAAATGGTGTTAAGTTTTCACAATGTATGTTTTGAAGGAGTGGAGTGCCATTGAAAGATACTGATTTCTGAAATTAAAGATTGGAAAATGTCCCTCAAACTCATAACCTTTTCTCACAACTCCATTTCTCCATCCAGCACTGATTTCAGCTCCTTTTAGCAAAAAACTACAGTAGCTGCACCTGCAAGCAATTGTGCAGGGCTAAATCTGCATTCTCAAGTCTTAGTGCTGTGAATTTTTTAATTTGCATGCATTTGTTGGGAATATAGTTGGTAATAAAATGATATACATAAAATTATAATTAATTTCTATATTTGCATGTGTGTAGTTAAATTGAAGTGATAAGATTATGGTACTTAGTCAAGTTTGCTGATTACAAGTTGATCTGGTGCTCAATTAATCCCTTCCATCATGTGACTGCCGCTTTATTGCCCACACCTATGTCTGTGTGTATGTACAATAACTACATGCTAATATAACAATAAACTGCATATTTTTCTGTATAAATACAGATCTTCAGGATAATGCTGACAGATTTCACTTTCCATAAATCTTCAGTAATTAAGAAAAAAAGTTGGAGGTAAATCCTGATCATGTAGATTAGTCTTTCAAATGCTAAGAAAAGAGAAGAGCATCACTGTATGCTATTAAGTCTGGAAATTTAAAAATGTTCAGACTTTTTAATCACTAAGAGGAGCGAGTAGTTTGAAAGATACTTCTTTGAAACCAATTCTATTATTCTCTGAATTTGTGTTAAAAGATTTCTCAGAGCTAAAAAGAGGACAACGTGTTTGGAATTCAAAGGCATATTTTGTTAGCACAGATTACCTGTTGTGTTCGGCTGTGTCCCTTTTCCCATTTCTTGGAGACATTCAGAAGGATGGGGACCAATGGTCCAGTTTTTTTTGGGTGGGGGGGGGGGATTGGTAGCCTATGAGGGACCGAATACAAGTGATAACAGAAGTAGATTTAATTCTAAGCAAATTTAATTGTTTGATACTTTGCCCTCAATTTTCACAGCCTTCATCCAATCCAGTCTTCCCATTCAATTTTAAAATTTTACTGGTATACCAAAGCTACAGCTATAGCCAGTGAAGTGACAGATCTGTTTGTGCTTCAGCTTGTCTGGAGTGGAGATCTGCTGCAGTGCTGACTTGCATTCCAGAAATTCCCGATATGTTTGTTTAAGTAAGAAGGATTGATTTAACAGTCATTCCTTATCTAGATTAGTTACAGAGAATCCTGAAGAAACACCTAATCCTCACCTGACAAAGTTCAGAGGTTTTCTTGCTAGTAAGTAACCTTTAAAAGTTCTGTGCTGATTCCTACAGCAAGGTAGATTTTGACTATTATTGAAATGCACAAGACCTTAAGATGGTCCTGTGTGTGCCCATAGAACTTACCTCTTTTAGACTGTACTTTTAAGAAGTAGCGTTTGATTACATCAGTCACTGTTTCCCAATGAGGCAGGAAGTAACACTACATTCTGATTATTAAAATTAGTAAAAAAAAAAAAAATCTTTCCTCAGTGTTAAGGTAAGGTAGGTTTATAATTCCTTGCATCTAATCACTGTCCATCTCTCATTCAGCATTGGATAGTATGTCCTGTCCATCTCAGAGGTGGTGCTATTTCATCCGTTCTTGATTATGAGTTTGAGACTGCCCTCTGGTGCTGGATTTATAGAGCAGAAAAGGTCAATACAACTGTGAAATTGTACCAATGGTGAGCTCACTCCACTAAGAACCAAATACTATCCTAGTTTTAGAATAGAAAATGTGATCTCAGATTTCATTCATGTCACAACAAACAGAAAATAAAACCTTGCTTTTTATGGGGAAAATGATCTAATCACATGTCACTGAAACGGAGCTGAGGAGCAATTCAGTGATACATTCACACACTGGCTGTGGACTTTTTAGTACCTGATGCCATACAACATAAGGTCCTCTAGCAGCTGCTTTGTCAAAATTTATAAGCATACATGGTCTAGTTTAAGAGGCTGGTGTCTGGGAATTCTGGATTAAAGGCCTGACTCTTCCACTGATTTAGTTTGACCTTGAAGTCTCTTAACTTCGTTGTTCCTGTTTGTTTGTCGCAGACTGGGGAATAATATGAACCAACTTCATGAGGGTAGTGAGGTCTCTTCAGTAAATGTTTGTAAAACACTTGAAGAGCTTCATAGAATATTAGGGTTGGAAGGGACCGAGGTCATCTAGTCCAACCCCCTGCTTAAAGCAAGACCAATCCCCAGACAGATTTTTGCCCCAGATCCCTAAATGGCCCCCTCAAGGATTGAACTCATAACCATGGGTTTAGCAGGCTAATGCTCAAACCACTGAGCTATCCCCCCCTTCCAGAGTGGTGATGCTGGCACTGGATATGTGTAGAGGCAAGACATTTGAAGGGTTAATATCAAATATTTGCTAGTTAAGTGGAAAGAATAAGGGAAATAAGTTTCAAATGTATTAAAAACTGCAGTAGTTCATTACTGTTTATGAAAAATACGCAATACTTCCATATATGGACTTGTAGAATTCTGCCCCTGCTTGGCTTCCAGCAGCATTCAGCCCTCTGATAGTGCTGACACTTTTGCAACATGGCTCTGGTTTTATTCTGAAAAATAACCTTCAAAAGAGGCTGAACTCTGAGCTCTTTGTGATGTGCTTATTTTACAAAGAACAGCTTGTACCCCTTGCCAAATTACAATGCTGCACATAGGAATTTTCCTGAAAACGACTCTCCGCATGCCTTCCTTCTCCTCTCTTGCATAACCCCCCATGAAACGATGGGCATTCAGGTTGTGGTCTGTTAGTAGAGATGAGTATTATACATTATTAAAACATATAGATTTTGATTTATTTCAATAGAGTCCTACAATAAAAAGCTTTTACATTGTTATTAGATGTATTCCTATTTATATTACTTTCTTGGCAAGCACTTTATTCTTTCATTTTTTTTGTAGCATGTATTTATTAGCTATTATTTTTACCGTAAAAAGTATGGTGAGCAGTTTGGAGGCAGTTAGGTTGTTCTCCATCGGTTTGCTTGTGTGATAGTATTCTTTGTTGCACAGTAACTTGGAAGTTCAGCATTGTTTGGCAAGAATTTTGTGTAACCTCAAAGAAAAACTTTTTCCTGAACTTTCACTGTTTACAGTTTCCACTTGGTTCAAATGTTAAGGGCCTTCTACTGATGTCAGTTCTTAACTAACTGGGGATACCAAAAGTCCCCTCTACTGGATGACTGGAGCTGAAGGCATTTCTACACTACAAACTTTTGCCAATGCAAGTTACATCAGCATAAAAGCTGCTGCAGTTAATATATTGTTTGTACACGTGCATACTTGGCTCCTTGTGTCAGCACTGCAAGGACTCACCAGGAGTGTGGTGCACCATGGGTAGGTATCCCAATATGCATCTTGCCACCATTCAGTGCACTGTCTTTTGGGAAGTTTTGGCAATGCATGATGGGGCAGAAATGAGTCGTGCAGGAGTGACTGAGACTGCAGAGTCAGGTTCCCAATCATGGCTCCATTTTCTGCAAGAGATGGTGAATTTAGCTGAAATCTTACTTCTGAGGGTAACAAAGGCACAGCGATCACAGCTGTTGCTGGCGTCTCAAAGCCACCCAGACCTGTATGCTGCTAGCCTGTTGACTGCAATGGTGTCTGCTGAAGTTATTGCTGACTGGCATAGGAAGGTGTCCTACCACAGAGGAAGAAATAAGGCTGCCATCCCTAGAAACTTTTGGGAGAGGATTGCAATATACGTCCATGGAAATTTCACTAAGATCTCTGAAGAGGATTCAAGAGACACCCCTGTGTACATAAACTGCTCCAAATGGCCCCTCTGCTAATTCTGCAGGGCAATGAAAAACCGAGAGCAACTCTACCTCTTTATTGTACCAGTGCCTCTTCTAGTACAACTGAATTAATGAAAAGTCAATAGCTGTGTCCTGCTAAGTTGCAGGGTAGGCATCAGTAAATCATTGTAATGGGAAGTAAAATCAGACATTTACCTGAGGTTCCTTCCCCAGCATCAGGCTTCTCTGTGCTCAACTGCTGGCTCTGACTGGACTGCAGTTGAATCTCAAACAGCTCCTGGCTCGTGGAATAGCTGGACCCCCCCAGTCACAGGACCCCGACTCTCCTCCTCACTGTTCACACCAGGGGCCTTGGAGTATCCACAGTGGTGTGTAGGGTGGTGGTGGGGTGTTCACCAAATATGACATGCAGCTCTTTGTAAAAGCAGGAGGTCTGCGGCTCAGCACCTGATTGACTGTCGGCCTCCCTGGACTTCTGGTATGCCTGCTGCAGTTCCTTTACTTTCACACGGCACTGCTGCTGCTACCTGTCACACTCCTTCTCCTGCATCTCCTGTACAATCTGCTCATAGATGTCCATGTTTCTGTGGCTGGTCCATAGCTGTGCTTGCACAGCCTCTTCTCTCTACAGGCCCCCGAGATAAAATACTTCCTGTCTGCTCCAGGCAGGAGCCTGTATGAAGTGTGCAGCCAACATGGCTGGTGGGACAGTTACACACAACAATGGAAAGCTGCTAGGTGTACTTGCCAAGATGGACAATCAAGAAAAGGCATTTCAAAAATTTTTGGTCTCTGTCACCCTGGAGAGTGGAGTTGACAACTGTGACCTGAGCAGTCAGTATTGGGCATTTTGGGATAGCTGCCGGAGGACTGTTAGGGTTGATAAAGGTAATGCGATGTCTACATTTGTGCTGTGTCAACTTCAGTACATGGACCATGGCTCAATGCCACTTGGCGAGGTGCTGTTACTCTGTTGGCATGATGGAGCACTTACATTGGTGGGAGGCAAATTTAAGTGTAGACTTATGCACAATTAGGTCGACACAAGGTGGCCTATGTCACTCTAACGTAATTGTTTAGATCAGGCCTTAGGCTGGAGCTTAAAATGGCCCTAAAGGGATCCCTCAAAGGACCTACTATTCTCCTTTAAACTACCTTATAAAACTCACCTGGAGAGCCATCAGGTCTTGGAATTGTACTACTTTCCATGCTTGGTGGATTTCTTCTTCTGTTATCTACAGTTTTTTTTATAAATTTCATGTATCTTTGGCAAGCCTGCTACTTCCAGATATTTTTAAATCACTTCAGAGCTTGGTGTATGTGAAGTAGTGGGTTTATAGTAAGCAGCAAAAGAAGCACTCATCACTAGGGTGTGTCTCTGTTGCTGACTATTAATTGGTGGCGTAATGGTTGCTTTTGAATCACTATAAGTTTAAGACAGTAACTTGCCACTTTTATTTCCTGTTTCATAAAACGTTGGTTTTATACATCTAAGGGCTTCTTCAGTGGCATGTGTCATCAACATATTTAGTTTCCCACTAATATTAGTTAACTATTTATATACTATTTTGAACCTGGGGTTTTATGAATCTCTCCTGATTTTAATTTTTCTTAATCTCCTTTTTCAACTGTGAGGTTCTGCTTATGAGCTGACCCCTAAAAACTTCTCCAAATGCCTCCCACAGAAGATATCTTTGTTCAGTACTTTCAAATGATATAAATATAATGTCCTCTTTAATTGTTGTTGTCCAGTTTTTGTCCTGGAGAATCTTAACTCATTGTCCATAAATCATCTTTGAGATCCACCCCAACCATGCAGTATAACTTCTAATGGGGTTATTTAACAATGCCAGTTTCTACAGATCTTGTCTGCTTCATTAAAGATTTAGAAACAAATATTTCATAGAATCATAGAAGATTAAGTTGGGAAGAGACCTCAGGAGGTCTTCTAGTCCAACCCCCTGCTCAAAGCAGTACCAATACCAACTAAATCATCCCAGCCAGGGCTTTGTCAAGCCAGGCCTTAAAAGATGGAAACTCCACCACCTCCCTAGGTAACCCATTCCAGTGCTTCACCACCTTCCTAATGAAATAATTTTTCCAAATATCCAACTTAGACCTCCCCCACTGCAATTTTAGACCATTGCTCCTTGTTCAGTCACCTGCCACCACTGAGAACAGCCTAGCTCCATCCTCTTTGGAATCCCCCTTCAGGTAGGTGAAGGCTGCTATCAAATCCCCCCTCACTCTTCTCTTCTGCAGACTAAATAAGTCCAGTTCCCTCAGCCTCTCCTCATAAGTCATATTCCCCAGACCTCTACTAATTTTCTTTGCCCTCTGCTGGACACTCTCCAATTTGTGCACATTCTTTCTGGGGGGGTGGGGGCGGCAAAACTGGATGCAATACTCCACATGTGGCCTTACCAGTGCCGAATAGAGGGGAATAATCACTTCCCTCGATCTGCTGGCAATGCTCCTACTAATGCAGCCCAATATGTTGTTAGCTTTCTTGGCAACAAGGGCACACTGTTTGATATCCAGTTTCTCATCCACTGTAATCCCCAGGTCCTTTTCTCCAGAACTGTCGATTAGCCAGTTGGTCCCCAGCCTGTAGCAGTGCATGAGATTCTTCTGTCCTAAGTGCAGGACTCTGCACTTGTCCTTCTTGAACCTCATCAGATTTCTTTTGGCCCAATCCTCCAATTTGTCTGGGTCACTCTGGACCTTATCCTTACCCTCCAGCATATCTGCCCTTCCCCCCAGTTTAGAGTCATCCGTGAACTTGCTGAGGGTGCAATCCATCCCATCATCCAGGTCTCTGGTTACCTGAGATGGAATAGTTGGTACAGAAACGTTAATGCTTCACCTATTTCTTTATCTAGTTTTTCTTTCATATCAGATTTGTCCCAGTAAGAAATTGGTCTACAGTTGAAGGCTTTTCCAAGTAGGGTTTACCCTTCCCAAAGTGAACAGGAGTACTTGTGGCACCTTAAAGACTAACAAATTTATTTTAGCATGAGCTTTCGTGAGCTGCAGCTCACTTCTTCGGATGTTAGTCTTCTTTGTTAGTCTTTAAGGTGCCACAAGTACTCCTGTTCTTTTTGAGGATACAGACTAACACGGCTGCTACTCTGAAACCTTCCCAAAGTGTTGCAGTATTTTAAAGAAATGTTTTTAAACTGTGCTTTGCTTTTGACTTGGATCCTAGACTGAGCCCACTATTGTTAACAACTCAGCAATTGTGCTGTTTAATAAAATAAACCATCCTTCATTCTTAAAATGATCATTAATCTGAAAATGCCCGTGTTTAGCAAATATGCCTTTGGCAGAAGCAAAAAAGTCATATTGAAACCAATTCTTTCCTGCTACAATCTGTTCCTCCTGAAAATGAGTTTCTTGAAGTGAAATAATCTGAGTGGTTTTTTTAGTTCTACCAGACCTCTTTTCCTTTTAATGACATTACTTAGCCCTTTGACATTCAGAAATGATACCTTAAAGGGAAAGACACTGATAACTCGATAGCTTATCCAGAACTTAAAGGTTGTATATTTCTTTGGCTATTTGAAGGCATGAACCATTGTATGGCAAATGTATCATTTCTAATTATGTTGTATTCATAATTGTGTGCCTGAGTGGGATTGATTTCGGCTTGTAATTCCTTTATTAATCCTTTTACTACCTTCCCAGCCCCTCCCTCTGCATTCCCCTTCCTTTAAATCCAAAAATAAAATATCAAAATAGCATTTACATCAATCCTCAAATGACTGACTTGCCGAGCCCTAAATAGAGATGGACAGAATTTTACTTGGAATGCTCTGTTCCATTTTTTTCAAATAAGGTCAATTTTCCATTTCAGCCTTTTCAGAAAGGAACATTTTGATTTTTGTGAAGTTATAGTTTTAGTTCCATTTTATATTATATAACATTTTGAAAAGCTGAAATTGGAGCAAGATGTTTTGATTTTATCAGGATGAAATATTTGTACCCAAAACAAAACTTCTTGAATTTGCTTCCATGGGAATTTTTTTTGTTGTGTTTTGGAACTGAAATTTCAAATTTGCAGGTTTTTCCTGCCCAACTCTTACCCTAAACCACTGTACTCTCCCCTTGAACACTTGGACTACTTCTCTTTGCAATCAGAGAGATACATTCTCTGCCAATTGACTTCAACCCTTGCCCTTAGGGATAGATTAGTGCAAATGATCAGATGATACATTGGGAGGATTTACATAGATCCCAAGGGCCCCTCCTTGTGCCTATCTATTTTCCCCAGTCTCCTCCATGTGTGAGACACACTCTTCATATTTTATTTTCAATATAAAGAACACAGCTACAACAAAATTATGCACACCCCAAGACCACCTTCTGGCTAATCTCATTCATCTTTCATCTTTTCTTTTTCTACCCCCCTTTTCAGCAGTTTATTATAGTTTAGTTTCTAATCTGGAGTATGCTCTTGGGTGGCTGAGATTTGGATATGGATTTCTATTCCAAGCGATTTATATGTGGCCTATACAGCTGTCTAATTTCTGAATGATTTGAAATTATTTGAAATATGGCTTTCTTGATTAAGATAAAAAGAATGTATATAACACATGAGCAGTCCTAACAGAAAAATTCACAAGCTTCACTTTATCAGTTAGGGTATTCTTCTATCTTAAAATGTATGGTACACCAAGGAAGGCTTGAGAGATGTAATCCAGACTGCTGCTGCCTCCCCCAAATGCCATTACAGTGCCATGTATTGTGGTTGCTCTTTGAGCAGAATATCTTGCCAATGAACCTTTTCCCTCAGATCCCTAGCAGAGCTAGGTTTAACAGCAAACAGCCTGTCTTATTTTGTTTTCCCTTTGTCCAATATTATCCAATTATTACTTCTAAATAATCTCTCTTTTGTTTGCAGGTTGAAGAAAGGCCAGAAAAAGACTTTGAGAAGGTAAGAAAGTTGACATGAATTATATTGATCATAACACACATCTTACCATTTTTCCATATGTTAAACTTGCATTGAATTTACACAAATTTTGAATAAAATCCATGGCAGGATATGGCCTTATATAGTAAGAACATAAGAATGACCATACTGGATCAGACCAGCATTCCATTTAGCTATGATCCTGTCTTCTGGCAGTGGCCGGTACGAGATGCTTTAGAGGGAATTAATAGAACTGGGGCAATTATCTCGTGATCCATCTAGTGTCGTACACTCCCAGTTCTGGCAGTCAGAGGTTTAGGCAGGGCCGGTGCAACCTATTAGGCGACCACGCTAGGATTTGGGGGACAGCATTTTCTTCGGCAGTGACCGCGGCGGACAGATCTTCGGCCGCCCCGGTCGCCGCTGGCATTTAGGTGGAGGGAACTGGGGCAGGGGGGCGCGGGGAGGGCCACCTGTAGCAAGTATGGAGGGGGGCGGCACGCAGGGGAACTCCCTGCCCCAGCTCACCCCTGCTCTGCCTCCTCCCCAAGCACACCATCACTGCTTCACTTCTCCCACCTCCCAGGCTTGCGGCGCCAATCAACGTAGGCGCCGCAAGCCTGGGAGGTGGAAGAAGTGAAGCGGCGACGGTGTGCTCGGGGTGGAGGTGGAGCAGGGATGAGCTGGGGAGCAGGGCGGGGTGCCTCAGGGCGGGGGGGGTGGGGAGCTGCCGCAGGGGGGGCACCTCAGGGCGGGGGGGGGGTGACTCGGGGATGGGGGAGGGCGGAACATCCTTGCACAGTCTAGGGTGCGAAACATCCTTGCACTGGCCCTGGGGTTAGGGACACACAAAGCATGGGGTTGTGACCTTGACCATTTTGGCTAATCACCATTGATGGACCTATCCTCCATTAACTCATCTAATTCGTTTTGAGCCCTATTATGGTTTTGGCCTTCACAACATCCCCTGGCAATGAGTTCCATAAGTTGACTGTAAGTTTTGTGAAGAAGTACTTCCTTATATTTGTTTTAAACCTGCTGTCTGTTAATTTCATTGGGTGACCCTTAGTTCTTGTGTTATGTGAAGCAGTAAATTATTCACTTCCTCGTTATTCACTTTCTCTACTCTATTCATGATGTTATAGTCCTCTATCGTATCCCCCCATAGCTGTCTCTTTATCAAGCTGACAAGTCCCAGTCTTTTAAATCTTTTATATCGAAGGTGTTCTATGCCCTTAATCATAGTTGTTGCCCTTCTCTGTACCTTTTCCAATTCTTATGTATCTTTTTTTGAGATGGGGGGTGACCAGAACTGCACCCAGTATTCGTGTGGGCATGCCATGGATTTATATAGCGGCATAATGATATTTTCTGTCTTATCTATCCTTTTCCTAATGGTTCCTAACATTTCTGTTAGCTTTTTTGATTGCCACTGCACATTGAGTGGATAGTTTTTTTAAACTATCCAATCCATGACGACTCCAAGATCTTTCTTGAGTGGTAAAAGCTACTTTGGATCCCATCATTTTGTAGGAATAGTTGGGATTATGTTTTCCAATGTGTGTTACTTTGTATTTATGAACATTGATTTTCATCTGCCATTTTGTTCTCGGTTGCCCAGTTCTGTGAGATTCCTTTGTAACTCTTTGCTGTCTGCTTTGGATTTCACTATCTTAAGTAGTTTTATATTGTCTGCTGGGACTGCCAACATGAGTGCCAACTATATAATTTTGGTGGTGTTGGCCTGTCTACTGTGAATTGGACTGAATTAAAGGTACAGACTTGCTTCTCACAGCTCACCAATTAGCTATCTGATGGTAACTTCTGTCAGTCACTTCCATCCTGTCCCAAATTTGAACTGATGACCTCAAGGTGAAGGCTTCTGTCTCCATCAGTAGCCATACTATAAATGACCTGAAAAATCTCAGGACATAAAATTTGTTCAACAGAAGGTCTTTTGTGACCCACTGATGCACAGCATGTCTACTGATGATCCATTTGCTATAAATGAAAACAACTTTCTTTGTTCCAAAGAGATCATTGTGGTCATTCTGATTAGTATGCATATAAAGAGGCAGACCACGTTCTCAAAATATTTACGTGCATTCATTTTTGTGTTTAAAAAGGATATTTCATAACCCATCTTATTTTAACTGTGTATGGTTCTAGGGAGTTCGTACTGTGTCAAGCTTATCAGCAGCTACACTAGCCTCTCTGGGTGGAACTTCCTCCCGGAGAGGCAGCGGGGACACCTCCATCTCCGTTGATACTGAGGCATCCATTAGAGAAATTAAGGTAAGAAAGCTTTGTAAGTAACATGTATTGGTAGGAACTGTCTCTTGCTAGAGGAGTCATTCCAGTCAGAATGTATTTCTTCATGTCTTGAAGTTTTCCACTAAGTTTCCCCTAGTAAGCAGTGGAATTTAAAAGCATAGTTTTATATTTTTCCATCAGTATGTGTGAGAAATTACACATGCAAATCAGTATTGGCAGGAGTTACCAAAAACATCTCATTAATCTAAAGACTTGGCCCTCCTGAAGTCTAAATGTGGGCAGTAACTGGTCTGTTTTATGCAGAGTTGTGTAGCCATTTTGGCCCCAGGATATTGGAGAGACAAGGTGGGTGAGGTACTATTTTTTTTTTTTTTATTGGACCAATTTCTGTTGGTGAGAGAGACAAGCTTTCACAGAGCTCTTCTTCGGGTGATCTGAAGAAGAGCTTTATGTAAGTTCAAAAGCGTGTGACACACACACACACACACACACACACACACACACATTGGTCCAATAAAAGATATTACCTCACCCACCTTATGGCCTGTTTTGTATTTTCATTTTATTGGTTGGTTAAAAAAAATCTTATTTTTTGAAAAAATGGTGCAGAGCTGTTCTAAAAAGATGCTGTAGCACAGCTGGAAGTTATGGGCTTGATGTAGGAGCTGTTGGGTGAAACACTATGGCCTGTGTTATGCAGGAGATCAGACTAGATGATCTTAATAGTTCCATCTAGTATTAAAAACTATAAAAGTGGGAAACAAACCCAGTCCCTTTATCTTTCTCTCTCTCCTTGGTCACCCCCAAATGATATTTTACTACTTTTGCAGTTCTAGCATCAGGAGCTGACCAAGGAGAGAGAGAGAGAGAGAGAGTGTAAAGCTTTAATTGGGCTCATAATTAAAATGAATGTCTTTATTCCATTTGCTAGTGGTATTTCCCACACTTCCTAGGGTGTCCTGTTGTCGCTCATGTTCCCACTTTTCTCTGATGTAGCTGTGAGCACCTCACATGCATAAATTTATTAATCTTCACAACACCGCTGTTGGGTGCTAGTAGAGAAATATCATTCCCATTTTACAGATAGGGAACTGAGGCAGAACAAAGGGGGCGGGGGGGAATTGCCCAGTATCATACAACCTGTGGCAGAGCTGAAAATGGAATTCAGATCTCCTGAGTCACAATCTAGTTCCTTAACCACAAGACCATCCTATTGTTCTAGAAACATCCCATTTTCCCAATTAAAATGATTAGGACAGGAATATACATGTATTCAAGAAAGATGATTTGTGTGAAAAGCATATAAAAAAATTTTATAATGAAGTTTAGAAAACTCAAACTAGAGTAGAAACGTGTCTGTAAATGGGAATTTTGAACACTGGCTTCTCACTCAGCTGTGATTACTGCCCATTAGTTTTCTTGACATCATTCACTTTTCTTGCCATTTCCCTCAGGATATCAATGAGTTAAAGAACCAGATTCAGGATGTAGAAGGCAAATACATGCAGGGATTGAAAGAAATGAAGGTACTGGTTTATTGCGGACTGAACATGTGATATTAATGTCAGCTAAACTTTCAGAGAGGCACAGTGAGAGACAGAACTCGAATTTAACCTGCATGCTTTTATGCTGAGGTGTGAATTAACTCAAGGCATTTCATCAGTGAGGAAAACATGCTTCCCATTCTGATGACCAGTAATCATTTCTTTGGATAACTCTTGGTAATCAGCACATCTGTAAATATTATATTAACCTCTGTACAAAAAGTCATTAATGAGAACTCTTATTACTGCATGTCTTATATTTTGGTGTCTTGAGAATGTATTTAATTCTCCATCAAAAATTGTAATATAAAGATTAGAGTATATAGAAAACTGATCAGTTACTCCTTTTTAAATATGTCCATAATACAAGAATTGGAAATCACTCAAAATTTGAGGGTAAATTTAAAATAAAAGTAAATGCTGATTATTAAGCATGTAACAAACCTGCGGAGTTCAGTGCCATGGGAAATCAAAGTTAAATACTGTAAATGTATTTTAAAAGGTACTTGGTAGAGTGTCCCAGTAAAACAATTGGCAAGTTATGCATGCCTGAAGGAGAGGCAGTCATATCTCATGCTATACAAGCAGCCCTGGTAAAACCTCCGTATTGCATGGGGTAAACTGTCACAGCAGCTGCAGGGGAGGAATGGCTACAAATTCCATTAATGCACAGAAGGATTTTGGTGTAGTAACTAACTAAATGTATCAGTTTGACACTTTACACTATGTATTCAGCTGCATTGGCTCACATTTTGAAAACAAGGCATGTAAAGATGAGTGTACTGGGGACTTGGCATACCAGAGACTGTAATACAGTACATATGCGCGTAATTATTAATTAAAATTAAAACTTTCTCTCATACTTTTTCCTCATCCTTTCAGTAGTACAAGATACTCAGTTACTGGCATCTTAGGTGACCTACAAATGGAAAAAATAGTTCGTGCTTTTTTTTGCATCTTTTAGATATATGAAGCCTAAACTTTTTTCTCTTATAGATCACAAAATATATATTAGATTCTGCAAACTAATCTACCTTACCCTTTGAGAATAAGTAAACTAGATTTTTGTAATAATGTTCCCTTGAAGTGCATTTGTAGCATTTTTATCCAGGTCTGCTTGTGTCTTCGAAGACCAACAACTTCAGTTTTGCTTAGTCACCTCTGACCTTGCTTTTGGCATAGAATGTGGAATGTAGACTTAATTAAAAATTCATTTCCAGCTCTAGGAACTTTCTTCAGAATTTGTCAGGAAGAGACTGGAACATTTTACGCAAGCTAAGTTCATCCTCTCCCAGAATAATAAAAGTGTTAAATAGTGAATAGATTGAAACTGCCATCTGATTTAGGCTATTTCATTAGTGGTTTTATTCTCTGTATTCAGATTTAGAATTATTAAATGGCAGGTAAATAGTCCAGGGTTGGGATAGAATTTGATAATACTAATGAAACAAAATTGGGCATGTTCTCCTATGATTCTGCATTTACCCTTAACTGTGTGTGCTTTCGTGCCAACTAATTTTAAGGGTTTAGTTAATCATGTAGCTGCTTTGATTCCTGATTGCCCTTTCAGCAACCGATATTTCTTGTCTTTTATACAGTACACCTGCAACATGCACCAGTAACATGGTTCACATTTAATGATGAGACGCAAGTTCTTGTACCTTTAAAATGTCAGATTGCCTTATTCTTTAATAGTATTCCAAAATAGATTATTAATTTGAAAAGTATGTATTTTGTCATCTTTTCAGATTTAAGTCTGCACATTTCCCCCTGTAATGTTTATGGATCTAGTAGAAGTGGATATTATAAATATCCAAAATGTATCATGGATGTCCCTATAATACTGGCAATATGACTTACTGAATTGGTGGATTGTTGATCCTAGCTTTAAATTAAGACATCTATATAGGCACCTCTTTTGTTTCTTGCCTGCATACTTGCACTGCTATGCTTTTGAAAGTTGCTGTTAGGGTGGTCTTAATTCAAATTGTATACCTGGAGAGGTTTTCGACCTGTGCTGTGACATGGAAAATGGTACTGTTTTATCTTGCCAACATTGCAGCTATTCTTATATCTGAACTGTTCTCATGCTCAGCCTCAGTTAATAAATCTGAATTGCCTAGACAGTCGGAACTTGGTCTTAGTAAAGCAGGTTAAGAAAGGGGATCTAATAAAAGAAGGGGTAAGCATGGGGAAAAAAATTGTTTCACGCTTCATCTGAAGCAAAAATCTAACAAAAATGGAGTATAAAGGGCTGGGCTGCACTGAAAACGGACATTTTACATAGCTGTGTGTCTCAGGCGTGTGAAAAATCGGCCCCCTGAGAGACGTGGCTATGCTGACCTAAATAACCCCTAAAGCAGACAGCACTACATCAATGGAAGAATTCTTCTGTCGACCTCGCTGCTGCCTGTTTGGGAGGTGGACTAATCGCAGTGATGGGAGAACTCTTCCCATTGCTGTAGTGAGTGTCTAAGCTAACATGCTGCAGCTGTGCCTCTGTAGCATTTTACGTGTGCGCATAGCCAAAAGGTAGTGTACAGAACTGCAATTTTTAATTAAACAGAGTCCTAATTTAAGACCGCAAAAAGCCCAGATATTGCCACCTCTTCTCCCAGGTTTGGGGTCCCAGTCAGCAAAGTTGGTTAGCAGTTGATTCAGTTGGACTGCTTGCATGTCTACAACTAAGCATGTACTTACATATTTTGCAATGTATCAAAGTGCTTTCTTTGAAGTAACCTCTCACTGCACTTACATATTTCTTGTCTTCAGGACTCCCTAGCAGAAGTTGAAGAGAAATATAAAAAGGCTATGGTGTCTAATGCTCAACTAGACAATGAGAAAACCAACTTCATGTACCAAGTCGATACTTTGAAGGATGCATTGTTAGAGTTAGAAGAACAGCTGGCAGAATCCAGGAGGCAATATGAAGAGAAAAGCAAAGTGAGTATGAACACTTCTTAAGAAGCTGAAAGTTTTTTGAAAAAATGTCTTCAGGGAAGAGACAGTACTTTTAAAAAAAAATGGGAGGGGGGAATGAATCAAGTATATAGAAATCTAGCCGTTGAATAGCACTCATTAGCAACTTGGCTGCCTTTTCTGCCTTTATCTGTAGGCACATGAATATGAGATTTAAATTCTATAAGTCAATATCCAGGATATGGTGACTTTTTCACATACAAGCTCATCAGTATAGCTTTATGTATTTCATTTGCATTTTGACTTAGAGAATATTCAAAAAGCCCCTCTGACTCCAGGAAATGTTATCCATAGCGACTTTTGAAGGCTTTCCCGTTTCCTCTGGGACCCAGTTACATACAAAGCTTAATTCAAAAGGCCATAGGAGAGTTATGTGAGAAGTACTTCTTAAACAAATTAAGGCATTCATGGGGTTAAATATTGAAAATATACTATTGACTTGAATTATTGTCTCCTCACTGAGGTGATGGAATGAGCCTCCTCACTGAGTTAACTTTCCTGAAAACTAGTTTTTCCTTATGGCTTATGTGGTAACTTCTCAGGAGCTAAATCTTTGACTCATGAGCTATTGGTTAGTGTGTCCTCCATCATGCATAACTCTTGGGAAACGGTTTGCTTTTAAAATTTCACAGTAAGATCTGGCCAAGTTGGAGTACTCTACCTTTTGGAACCTTTAGGTTCCATTTCTAGTCATTATCTCTGAGGTCAGCAGGGCTTGAGTGCTGTAAATGATGTGCACTCCTCCAGCCCCAAAACCCACACCACCCTGTTTATTATGGATCAGTGTCTAAATTGAACATTTGGTTTAAAATAACCCAGTCCCAATCTCAGATTTCCTTCATAAGAGACAAACAAGCTTAAAATTGAGATATTGATACTTACCCCTGTGTAAAGCACTTTGAGATCTGTGTATGAAAAGCTCTAGGTATTATTATTATGCATGACCAATAAATATTTCCTTGCCTCTCCAGGAATTTGAGCGGGAAAAGCATGCTCATAGCATATTGCAGTTTCAGTTCACGGAAATCAAGGAGACCCTGAAGCAAAGAGAAGAAATGCTCGAGGTAAGTAATTACTCCATCGTCTTTAATGTGATTGTCTGATTCATGTGTTCCAGACTAACAGTTAGAATATAGACGGCTTAGACAGAAATGGAGAATCTTAGTCCCTGCCCCAGATTTCTCATCTGGCGCAATACTGTAGGTTCAGTCTGTTAGCCCTGAAATGTTTAGGGCTGAGGAAAACAAAAATATTTCAGAAGTACTGTTTGGAGTTGGATATGTATGTTATGCTGTCTTTAATTTCCCAGAATAAGTTGTTATATGCTCCGGGCTCCTTCTTGTGGTGAGGCTGGAAGAAAGAGGACAATGGCATACAGGGCTGGTTCCAGGTACCAGCCTAGCAAGCAGCTGCTTGGGGCGGCCAACGGTGAGGGGTGGCACTTCCGGGTCTTCAGTGGCGGGTCCCTCACGCCCTCCTGGAGGGAAGGACCAGCCGCCGAATTGCCGCCAAAGACTGAAGCGGTAGTGGTAGAGCTGCAGATCACGATTGCGGCTTTTCTTTTCTTTTTGCTGGTTGGGGCAGTAAAAACCCTGGAACCGGCCCTGATGGCATAAAACTCCAGTAAGGATTCAGAGATTAAGATAGTTCCAGTAGACAGGTGTTTGTCGCCATACTAAAGGTGAGAGGTTGGCTATCCCTAGCTGGGTAGGTTTCAGGAGTTGCATTCATCTCTTTGAAGGAAAACAGATGGGTATGGGAGTGATGCATGTAGGTAGTTTGGTGTATTTTCTTAACACCTGATTTCATTGTTCTTTTCATCACTACAATCTTGAGTTTTTCTTCTGATTAACCCTTTACCTGCTTTCTGTCTCCTTGTGTGCCCCTGCCCCTCAGGAAATCCGACAGCTGCAACAGAAACAGGAGAGCTATATCAGGGAAATTTCTGATCTTCAGGAGACGATAGAGTGGAAAGACAAAAAAATAGGGGTAGGAATTGCACACAACTTCTGAAATTTTCTCAGTTTCACACTGAGCTTCTTTAGCAGACTCTGCACCTGCAAAACCTCATGAATTGAAATATTACCCTATACCGTGTGACCCACAGTCTGTCAAATAAACTCTGTACATAGAACTGTGGCTTTAACTTCAAAGATAAGGTCCAAGAAAATGCTCATCTTCTGACCAGGTTTGAAAATTCCCTGGACTTCACATAACATGGTGAAATGTGTGCACCCCATCATGGATATGTATAACCAAGAAAAGAGTACCCTTTAGTAAAATACTGGCTATTCATGATGTGGTTTCAATGCTGGATGGAATTGGTTTTCTGTTCAAAATTATTACCTTTACTCTTTTAAACCATAACTGCACTGTTGGAAAGGAGAAAGTGGGCTTGTTTGTAGCTCACTGGACTCTTGGGATGAAAATCATCTTTTTTTTTCCCCACCAGTATAAATGAAATGTTAACTCTCAGTGGCACTTCTAAAGAGAAATATGGTATAGTCAGTGGCAGATGAGATGTGAAAGACTCTTTTTTTTTTTTCTTGGGTGGACAAAAGAAATCTGGCAAGTCATTTGTCCATGATGTTGTCCAATGGCAATTTGAAACCCACAATTTAAAATGGTCAAAGTTTCACTACAGCTGAGAATTTTATAAATTGTACTGTATGGCATGCTGCACACTTGAGGTATACACACTATTTCCATGACAGACTGCAAAAGTTCCATGGACGCCACTGAGATCTGTCAGACCAGCTTTCATACACTTTCTTTAATGTATTTTGATTAAAAAAAACCACACTCGCACAAAAGTATTATAGGATATTCCAAGTCAAGAGTATAAAAATCTGTTCTTAGCTGCCTTATTGTATCTAGTTACTGAAAAATCTAATCCCAACACAGCGCAGGATATCAGGGATTTAATATTTATTATGAACTCCCCAAACTGAATGTTTGGATTAAGTCATATTTACTGTATTTACATTTTTTATGAATTTGTACACTTAGCCTTTAATCTGTTAATTTTCTCCTTTTCATGCATGTCAGTTCCATTAACTTCTGAATATCTGAAATCTGCTTATTCTTATTTCTAACTTGCGTTACATAGTCTCTTCTCCTTTCTTGTTGTCTCCTTGCCTTCTGTCTGTTTGCTCTGTGAACACTCAGGCGTTAGAGAGGCAGAAAGAGTTCTTTGATTCCATAAGGAGTGAGCGGGATGACCTCAGAGATGAGGTGGTTGTGCTGAAGGAACAACTGAAGGTATGCCGTAAGAACATAAAGCAATTAAGTAATCAGTTGCTGGTTTCTATTCTGGTGCACTGGACAGAAAAGCTGGTTCCAGCTATCTAGCACTGATGAACTGTATGTACATGTTGCTCTCGTTCATTTCAAGAATTGGCTGTTTACCTATCTCATCTGTGATAGCTGGCACTCCTAATATATTATAGTGAATATAGGTGAGGGGCCCAGGAACATTTCACATATTGGGCAACAGAGCTACTTTTAAAAGGTGATCAGAGCTGTTCTGTCAGAACTTTGAACTTGTTCATTGAGAACTGCACATTCTCATTGGTTTTGTGATGAAGCAACCACTGCTCAAAATATAAAGGGGCAAGAATGTTCAGCCAAGTATATTGTTTGAACACCAGACTTTAAAATGTTCCTTCCTTATCCACAGAAACACGGAATAATTCCAAACTTGGAAGTAGCCATCAATGGGGAGGCTTTAGATGGTTTCGATAATGAAGCACATTCAGATTCTACCAAGATTACTCCAGGAGCAACTCAGATCCTACAGACAGCTGGGGATGGGACACTAGGTAAGTGCTGACACTCCACTAGAGCAGTGATACTCAGACTATGGCTTGTGAGCCGCAAATGACTCTTTAATGTGTCTCCTGCGACTCTTTGCAGCACACGATATTAAAATGCTGGATGCTTTTACTGTAGTATTAACCAATTAAGTTATCAACTTGCACTGTTTAAATATGAATAGTACTATAGTAAATGAAACAATGACTTCACACTACTGTGGCTCTTTTAGATAATGTTGATTGCTAATTTGGCTCCTGAACCACTGAGGTCTGAGTATCACTGCACTGGACTTTTCCATCTGTTTAATCATAATTCATTCACTTTTTTTGCTTGGAGATTGAGCATTCATTACTTGGACAATTAACCAGTCACGCAGCTTTTTGAATCACCTCCTATGCCTTTTTTCTGCTTATTGATTATGGTTGCTTCACTTCAAGCATATCATGACATTTTTCCGTACTTGCAAAAATAGATTTTATTATATAGTCCCTTTATTCTGCACCCTGAGAAAATAAATGGTCATGACACAAGTATAAATACAAGATGAGTAGCAGCTTATTTAGCTTAATATTAAAATCTGAATTTAGGAATGTCCTCAACAATCCTACTGTTGCTTTGATTATTTTTTTCTAAGACAGTGAATTAAGCTGAGAGAGAACCAGAATAAGAGAATTTGAATTCATGTATGTAAATTTAGCATACAAATTCTGTAACTAATATATTATTTGAGAACATAAATGTCTGCTGAACAATAGTTCAGTGTGCTGTTGCAAGACATTTTCACATAGTAGTTCTAAATTCTTAATATCTAGTACTGTTAAGTATAAAGCAATTTATATTGCTGGAAATTTTGTAACAATTATATGCTCAGCAATGTGTACAGGAAGTATACATTATGTATGTGTGTCCTCAGACAAGGAGGAATCTGGTTGGCAAAGATTCTGACTTGGTGCAATTATATTGTATAGTCAGAATCTGAACTCATTAGCTGTTGAACTTCCCACTGTCTCATTAGCTCATGGAAGAGGAGGAAATACTGGATTTTTATTTCTAAATTGAAATACTAGCAAATCTCAACAGGCAGCCAACCATTTAACTAGAAGTGAGAGTTTTCTCAGATTTAGCTGTTGGCAGCTTTTTCTCATTTCATTGGGTGAAAACAATTTGAAACAACAAAAACAGGGTCTGAGAACATTTAAACGTTGTATCTAAAACGCTAGTCTGTTTTAACGTATTCTGATTCTATGGAAACAGGTACATCATAGGAACAAAAGCGAATACCTGACATTGAGTGCTGGTTAACACCTGCTTTTTTGCTCCTAAAGTGCTGCAAATTGGAAGAAAAGTTATAGCTTTAAACAATACTTGAAAGAAATATTGTCCCTTTTGGATGGATGTAGTGGCTGGAAGAAGGGTGAAGTAACTGAGCTTCAATCTTGTGGGTTATGTCTGATATCCGTGCATTCAAAAGATTTGCCTGCCAATCAGATCCCATCTTCCACAACACTCGTTATACCCCCCTTATTTATAAAATAGGGCCTGTTTTTTTGAGTCAATAGCTATAAAATATTGCTGAGTATTAGGTAAGTTACTTGGTTGTAATGCCATCAAACAAACACAGCTTGGCAATAATACAGTATAGAGCAATGTGAGGGTTAAAAATATGGTGAATACTTGTGGATCAGATAGCTTGTTCTTGTCAGCAGCAAAAAAAACCTCTATCTTTGTCTCATAATCTTAAATCTGCGAGTTTTGTTACATTACTATTAATAAACTGCACTGCTTGAAAAATGTTTCTCATGTATGAAAGCTGTACTTCATATGGCTTCAGCTAGAGAAATCTTTAACTTATCTGATGCCAGAATCAGATACAACTCTTGCTTTTGGGGAAGCGGGGGGTTCATTGATCAGAGAATTTACTAATTCAATTGCTGCTTTGCCTCACGTAATTGGCAAAAGCTGATCTTTTATTAACCGATTCTTTTAATTCATTTTCTCTTTTGGGTTTTAAGTGGGGAGGTAAGTGTTACATGTTTAACAAATTTAAGTAGTCACCCCTTGGTGTAGTCCCTTCAACTTTCTCAATGGTCTTTTAGGCAGAGCGAATGAAGTGGACATGAAAGATGAGATTTTGGAGGATGTGGGGAAAAGAGAAATCTTGCAGAATACTGAGCATGAGGAACACAAAGAGGAGTCTGAGGAGCGGGAAATTGTAAAGGAGTGTACGGAAATAAAGACATTGCATGCTGATGAAAATACAGAGGCAGAGAAAACCATGGAAGACAATGATGTCACATCAACAGTGATGTTAAGTAGTGGACGTGAGGAACAAATTCAAAGCCACACAGAACATGTTTCAGGAAATGTTTCTTCCACTGAAAATAGTGATGTAATTGAGTTGAGAAAGGAAACAGAATCAGGAGATGGTAGCATAGAAGCCCAACAGTCTGGTAGTAAGGAATCTGAACATAGTAGTGATTTAAATCACTTGACTAATGAGAATGGGGAAACAGGTACACTGCAAAGTCAGGGCACTGAGACTCCTCAGGGAATACCTACTGACTTAGACACAGAGCATGAATCTGAAAGAGTTGCACAAGAGCAGAAAGTAAAACAAGAGGATTTTACAGTTTGCCAGAGAGAAGGCAGTACTGAAATATTTCAGGAAGCTCTTGATTTTGTGGTTAGCAGCCATGCGTCAGCTTCTGATCAGTCAGGATCACCAGAAGGTGCAAGAGCAGGTACAGGTATTGAAGAATCACATGTGGAGGTTCACACTGAAAGTCTCTGTCAAGCAGAAGAAAGCACTGAAAATGAGGTTATGAGTAGTTTGGAGAAACAGCTTGATGAAGATGAAGGGTGCATAGACAGAACAATTAGTAAAGTAGGGAGTGGTAAAAATGAGAGTGATACAGCCGAAGAAGAAAATAAGACTGGAAATACAGTTCCGAGTCAGGGAAGGAAAGAAGTAGATTCTGTGGAAGAGGAGGGAGAAGCAGCATGTGAAAGTGAGGTCACACCAGATACAATTGTAAAGGAACAAAAACCAGATGAAACACATACTCTGTCCACTTTTTCAAAGAGCGATCTGCTATTAGCGGAAGAGGAAGGAAATATGCAAGATGAGGCAGAGAATGAGAAGGATATTATTGGGAGGGGACAAACAAAAGACATAGGAAAGATGGAAGAATTGACAGGCATTTTGGACATACAACCAGATTCTGAAAACAAAAAGGTGGAAGAGGAGGAACCTGTGGCATCCCTAGATGAAATTGCAGAGATAAAAGAGGGTGTATCGCATCAGACAGGGCAGGACCAAGATGTCATGAAAGAAAGTCAATCCCAAGAAACTATTTTAGTTCCTAGTCCCAGCGATCATGAAATTGAGGAGTCAAACACAGAAATGTGGGATGAATCTAGGAAAGGAAAGGAAAGTAGAAGTGAGTTGATGGAAGATGAGAGAACACAGGTAGAAACCCAAACAATTAAGTACAGTGAAGAAATAAAGAATAATCCAATACAAGAAAAAGATAAGACTGTAGAAAATGAAATGCAGAAAGTAGTTAAACAAGAGGAAGATGAATCTAGACAGGAATTGACTCAAGATGTCAGTGTAATTATTGAAGAGAAAGTTGATGATAAAGAGGCATCAGTGGAAAGTAGCAAGAAGCTGGATCTTCCAGACCAGCAGCATGATAGATTCGTTTCTGATGATAGTTCATTGCAGAAAATCACAAAACTATCACAGCAACTTAGTGAATCCCTTGAGGGCAACACAAAGGAAATGGAAGTTCAGAACACTGTGTTAGATGATGCATGTCAACTTAGCAGAAAAGAAAGGGATACAAAACAGATGGGAAATGGGAATGAGGAAGATGAAAATAAAGGAATAGAAGAGCAACATGAATTTCAAGAAGTTAAGAAACTAGAAGTTGATCCAGATAGTGAGGAAGATGCTGATAACCTCAAGACACAGAAAGCAGAGCTGGATGAGAAGCCTAATGAACAAGTTGAGGTGGAGGGTCAAGAGGAGGAAATAGTGGAAGATGATGGTAAAAAAAATGATTTTGATGACGAATTAGGGCAGATATTAAAAACTCCTGGAAAGCATGATGCTGAGAAAGTTAATACACAAACGTTGGAGGAAGTTAGGGAAAAGGAAATAGTCACAGAAACTGACAAAACAGAAAAAAGTGAAAAGGAGGAAACTCATCAAAGCAGAACACAGAGTGTAGAGAATGAGGGCATGGTTACTGAAGGCAATGCTAGTATCCAGCAGGAAAAAGAAAAGGAAGCTGAAGAAGCTGATCATTTGCAAACTGATGCATCTCAGTCTGCAGCTCCAGAAAAAGCATGTGATCTGGTGGAGGATGAAACTGAAAATGAAAAAGTGTTAGACAGCAATGATATGGAAAAAATAGCTGATGGATATTCATCAGAACAGGAGTTAGGAAACGTAGGCAACACTAGGGATGAAAGCAAAGAGGATATGCAAGCTAGTAGAAGGGGCAAGGGTAGATCTAAAGAAGATTGTATGATATCATGAGTTCAAAATCTAGGACCCAAATAAGTTACATACCATTCTATTGGTTTCAGTACAAAAATGCATTTTGCACAATAAATCAGACTTTAGAAATACTCTTTAAGTTTCTCTGTATGCAAGTCTCATAGTACAATGTCAATCTATATATATGGACATCCATCCAAGTTATTTACTGTGATATATGTTCACCAGAGATTAAACATGTAGATTTGTTTTTAATCTCTCAGGTTTCATATTTTATCACCAAAAGAACAAGCAGCACAAATGTACTGTTCAGGTTCACGTCTGGTTAAAATGCTTTGAAGGCAGATATCTCCTACCAAGAGACCTTAAATACTGCTCTTATTTTCTAGACTAGTTTTAAGCAAATTAGATGTTTTGAATGTACTTAAATACCTGCCATAGGTCTCTGTTAGGTACATTACGACTTCATGGTCACTATCATAAAGCAACTCTCAAGTATTACAGCACTGTAATAATATCCAAACTTCTTTGTGAATACCTAAAGATTCCGGAACCAAATATATATATATATATATATATAAACCCACTTCTTGTGTGATTTTAGTATGAACACATTCCAAAGCATGGTATATAAGATAAACACACGAAATGCCAAAATATTAGTTAGGTCACTGTGAATCTGCTTAGTCTGCACACTTTGAAAGAACAGTATAGAGTTTAAGAAATTAAACTTGTTAGTCTTCTGAAAGGAATAAGTGTATCCATGTTTACTTAATCTAGGCACTTTGCACCAGAATAAGCCTTCTACATCATGTCTCACATGTGCTTTTTTTATTTTTTTTTAGGATTGTTTTGGTACACACACAAGTACATTTTATTGCAGTTAATAGTATGATAAAATATCTATTTTTCTTAGAGGAAAGTTTGTTTAAATTGCATTTCCTTATTGCATTGTCTTTTTTGCAAAAATATGGTTATGAAAGAATGTTTTCTTATCTCAATATAAACTTTTTTTTTCCTTCCTCCTTGCCAGGATGAAGTCAATTTTGAATGTCTTAATCAGATAATTGGTATTGCTCTTTATGTACTAGTGCCCATATAGCCAAACCTGCCTTTTTGAAAATCTCTCTCAACAGCTAGATTGCTTGTGATAGCCTGAATATAAACAGTAGAGATGTATGTCTTTTATTTGCACGTTTTAAACCAGCTGGGAAGAAATGTGTTTTTTGCAAGAGAAAACATTCTTTTAAACTTGTTTTAAGCAATGAAATCGATGCAAACTCAAGGTTTTGGGTGGTCTATAGCAAGATATTGCTTGTATTGCTGTTACAAAATTAGTAGAGTGCAAATAGATTGAAAAGATTCAAGATGTATATCACAAATGTACTGAGCTGTATATAATTGAAATAAACTTATTTTATACTTTAAAATACCTGTCCAAAGCACTACTTGCAAACCTGCATAAAATTCAATCTAAACTGATAAGAGATTCTAAAAGCTTTTTTTTGTAAAAAGGCATTGCACAGTGGCCTCTCAAACACTTTATGTATTATAATTTCCCTAAATGTCTAACTTCTTTCTTATTGACAATTTTTCCTCCATGCTCATTATAAATAGTAGAATTAATGTGATATAATTCTGCTAAGAAACCTTGACCTCCACATCCCAGGAATTTAACATGATATTGCATGAGTCAGTAATTTTAAACCTACAGTGCCTTTTACATGGCTTCCTTTCTGACACTGTGATGGCAGCCTTGGTGCAGTTTCTGTGAAAATGCGCGATCCTTAAGTTGAGGACAATAAATGTTAATATTGGAATATAATTATTATAATATTAATCTGATGAACTGCTACAGGTCTTCAAAGCACCTCTTACTGTATAGCACAGTTAACTAGTATGAAGATTTTTTTCATTGCTTGAATCTCAAATGGAATATAAATAAATGTGCTAATTAGACTATGTCAATAATTAGGAAGTCATTTATAATTAGATATGTGTTAGAATGATGCCTAATCCACTGAAGCATATACCAGCACTTGGTATGTCTGAAGACAACTTGTTCATAAGGAGAAATGTAATTTAAATATTTCTGAGATAATTATGGGGAAGTTAGTTCTGGTTATTCAGCATGTGCACACCTGTAAGAATTTTTTAGAACATTAGTACAGGGCCAGGGAAACAGATACAATGATGACTCATTTAATGACTCGGTCATATTGTCTTCTGTTTTTCCAAACTTAGGCTCTGTCTACACTGGGTATTTGCCCTGATTTCAGCATTCAGTGCCCAGCCATCAATGTAGCAGAGTTTTACTGGTGCAGCTACCTCTGTGACTGGCCACCAATTGCTGAAATCAGGGCAAATACCCAGTGTAGAGAAGGCCTCTGAGTTCTTAGGTCATTTTCCGATGTGAATCTCCACTCATTTTTGTATGTATGCTTTGGGTTATGTGCACTGCATGAGTGTGGTTCCATGCAGGCAAATCATCTTGAAAAGAACCACAGATAATAGGGAAAAATGGTTATTTACCAGTCCTCCAAGATTACACAGATGGCACCCAGCAAAATGTGTACTGGTATATAGGAAACATGACTTCCCATGTAATAATGCCAAAGATTAGAAAGTATGCAACTGAAAATCAGATTCTTTGGTGTGATACTTCCATAGTACATAACAGCTCACGCTTATAGCTACAACTGCTTTTAGCTGTGGAGGTCCCCTGGTCAATCCCATATGATGGCAGCTGTCACAGATGGACAAAGTAATCGGATGGTTTAATTATAGTGGACTTGAATCATCCTTCAGTCAACAAAAGCACAAATTCGTGAAGGAAACTCATTGACTCTTTACAGACATGACATGAATTTCATTAGTTTCTTTTGCATGTGGGGCTATTAAGTGATGAGAGCTAGCCTTTGGGGCCCTCCAAAGCCAGTGGCCAACGACTCCAGTTTATCTGGGTATCTAGCAATGGCAGTGCTATTCTCAGCTTTCATATTAAAAAAAAAAAAAAAAGTTCCTAGTACTCGTCTGTCTAAAACTAGCCTTGAAAATTAGTCTCTGAAATTTTCCTAAAGATTCATGGTTTACTTGCAATCTACCACCACCACCTTTTAGCTGCCACGCTGGCCTTTTGTGTCCACGTATCCCATGGTTTGGGGATGGTCCCAATCCCAAATCAGTTGACAGGTCTGGCGGAGCAGTACTGCCCATGCTGCTACTGATGGCAGTAGGACTCCTGCAAGTTCTCCCACTTGGCTTCTTGCAACTCACCAGCTACACTGCTGGGCAGCCACAGCGACTTCTGGCCACAACTAGGATCGTTGAATAGCGTGAGACAAAGCATAGGTTAAATGTGGGATGGAAAGCAAAGGGCTCCTGTATCCATATCTCAGCTCTGGCACTCTCTATATAGCCTTTGTCAAGTCACAAACTCTGTTTTAGTTTTCACCATCAGCAAAACGGGATACGCTTTACCTGTAAAGTAGGAAACTAGCTACCACACATAAAAGGCACCGTAGAATTCAGTAGAATGGAGTTATAATCTTAGTGCCCCTCAGACATTCGGCTTGTTAGAAAACCGCAAAATTTCAAAATAAAAATATAGTGGGTTTGTGGATTTTTCTTCACAGACCCCAGTAAAAGCTCCTTTTCTGTGCGTGTGAGGAGGGGTGGAAAGGGGAGAACCTAAAGAACTCTTTTTACACACACACACACACACACACACACACACACACACACACACACACACACACACACACACACACACACACTTTTGTTTGTACCTAGAAGAACCATTTCACTTGCCCTCCCCCAAATCCTCACACCTGCACGAGATTCATGTGATTGAAGTAGTCAGGAGTCCATTATGTTGTGGTGAGTGATGAGAGAAACTGCTTTGCAAATGCCCCCCAAAATGCAAAGGGCAACTCTAAAAATAACTGACAATTGCTTCTATTCTGGACACTGCAGATATATTTCAAACACAAAAGGTATATGTTACCATACTGTAAATACTGTGGTAGTTGTGTAATAATTATATGTATATATTTGTGCATGGTTAATTTAGCTTCCAGAATTAAATGGACCATTTGGCAGGTGTCACTAACTTTAACATGGGACATTCTGCCCTAAATTAAATCTCATTCTTTAGCAGTTTGCTTTCTGGGTCTTCTTCTGATGTTTGGCTTCCAAACCTGTCTCCAGGTTGAAATACTTTTCCTTGCTCTTCTATTCTTTGGCTTTATTTCCATTTTTCCTCTATTTTTCTTCTTTAAGCAGGGTATTCTGCTCTCCACCTGCCTTTGCTTTTCAGCCACTGTATATGCACATGCATATGTGTTTCAAACCAAGTTACTTATTTTGCAGGACTTACCACAGCGTGTCGTATGTGGGTAGTCGTCCGTCCCTCCCTTCCTCTCCACCCCCACTTTCAGTTTCTTATCAGGAAAGTTTTGCTTTCCCAAGAATGTATACAAAATGTGGTTTCACATCAATGCCTGACTACCACAATGATGGGTGTTCTTGAAATTCCCTGTGTCCTGTCCATTCTTGGACAGTTCTGAGTTGCTGAATGCTTTCATACAGTAGACGTACAATGTTGCTGAACTGTCATGTTACTTATGATATGTGTGTTTGTTGTATAAGACACCACAGATAAAAAGGTGCAATTTCATAATCTTAGAATGACCTCTTTGTGATTATATGCACACCACAGTGACGAATTACTGCATTATCCCAAGTTACCGTTGTTAGTTGTAGATTTGCCATATATAGAGGCTTCCATTTAAAAATTCAACATTTTTTCATTTACTGGTATCTGCGATGCCACAGTTATTTCCTGTGTTAAGTGTCAACAAAGAAAAAGGGTAATAATGTAGTGAGGACCTTTTGCATATATAAGATCTAAAAAGCCCTACTGTCTTCATATTTTAAAAAATTCAAAACATACAGTTTAGGTCTCTTTACACAAATTATATCCTTAGGAATATATTCAGTAAAATCTATAACTGATTATGAGTTGTCAATTGCAAATTCTAAGAAATGCAAGAACTCTTTTTCCTGAATGAACTTCTAATGTTGGCAGTTAACTTAGTAGGTCAGATCCTGATGTGGTAATTGAGTATTCAGCACCTATAGGTTGGGCTCTATGTAGCTGACTGCCTATCTGTAAGGAGTGCTGTGGTGGTGTAGCTGCGTTGGTCACAGGATACTAGAGAGACAAGGTGGGAGAGGTAATATATTTTATTGGACCAACGTCTGTCCACTCTGTCTCTGTCTGTAGGGAGGACAAAGTAATATATATGCTCTACGGAATAAGTATAAAACAAAACACTGAGCAGCTTGTTGAAAGGAAAATTCTGTTGGTCAAATTCAGCTGCTCTAAAGGAATTCATTTTTCAATGTATTTTGTTCAGTATAAAGGTAAAATAAACTTGGTGGTAATGTAGCTCCATGGTTCATAAAATCACTTGTTGCATAAAACATATAGGCACCTGCTGAAATGTTTCCTTTTGCCTCAAAGGGAAGAGACTAGTGTTTGTTTACTCACTTCAATTTTCTTTTCTCAAAATTATCTATTTAATTCTGCAAAATAGTGTGTTCTTTTGTATTTGTATACGGATCCCTGTTGCTTCAAAATTCAGGTCTAACACAGCAAGTTGTCTAAGCCAACAATCTCCTATTTATATTCGACTAAAGGACTAAAATGGAGGGAACCACTTCACCAGACTTTTTCTTTTTTTTTAAATCACACAGGCAAATGTTTTACTAGAGATAACGAAAGAAAATGTTGTAGCCAAGCTACTTAGTTACAAAGATTTTAGTAAAGATTTTAAAATGTTAACGTGATTAGCAATGATTGCCGGTGTATATAATCTCTTGCTAATATTAAATTTTAAAGATTTGTGAGATTTTTTTGTGTTGCAGTTGTGTTTGACCCTAGAGTTCTTGCATGCTAACCTAAAGTAGAAGATTAGCCTGTTTGCATGCAGCTGGGTGCTGCTACTGAAGTGACAAGCATGCTCAGTGAGAATGACATAACTTCCTTTGGCTGAAACCCCTTCCCAGTCCTGTCTGTGACCTCATTTCCTGTGGTACGTGCATAACTACCTTCATCATTAGTTTCACTAACCTTCACAATTCTTTCTTTGGTTAAATACAGTATATACCCTGAAAAGTGTAAATCAGCACTGAGCTCTCTCTTTTCTCTTTCAGACAGACTGAAAAAACTCATTGGTGAACGAGAATCCTTGCTAGAACAGGTAATTAACATAGTTCAGTATTGCTGGATGCCTGGTAAAGTGACATGGTGAGGAGGACATTTACAAGAGAACAAAATACTCCTATAACATAAAGAGCATAGGTGATAATGCCCAACAAAGCACAGCAGCTGCTGCTGGAAATGCTGCTGCTATTGCTTCCCGTCCTGTGTTCACTGTTTTTATTCCACAGGAGCTGGGTTCAGCTTTGTGCACTGGAGATACATTTATGGGGATGGGTATAAGGCAGATTTCTGCCAAAAACAGTCATAGACGGGAAAGGAGACACTCTAAAACAATCTTCATAAAAAACGTCATCAGGACTTCAAACGGGGGATTTTTTCCTCCCACAATGGGCTAGTTGCATTTGTTACAGGGCTAACTGCTTTGTAGACCCCTCCTGGTATCTTCGAGGGTGCCCCATTCAGGTCTCTGGCCTCACACAGCCACCTTTCTTGGAGTGGAATCATGCTTTTCTCCTACTCAGACTAGCCTTGCACGGCAGTCCCCAAAGTGAACCATGATTATCTGCACAGGCAATTCTGTTCTCTCGGGAAGCAGTGATGGTGATAAACAGTGACCAGACACCATTCTTAAAGCAAAGTACTTAGAACAAAAACATTCCAGAGAAAACAGCCCTTTAAACAATACAGTCTGCATGCTGGCCTGTCTTTGCATAAGGCTTATCATTAAGACTATCACTTTGTCACAGATATTTTTATTAAAAGTCATGGGCAGGTAATAGGCAAAAAACAAAAAGATCACAGAAGCAGTGACCTGTCCTGGCTGGGAGCTGCAGGGATCCCAGTGGCTGGGAGGGGGTCCCCCCACTATCTTGCAGGGCTGGGAGCTGAGGTCGGGGTGTCCTGCTATGGGGGGGAAGGGGATCTGCTAGTGGCAGAGGCTGGGGGACTGGGGCGACCTCCCCCAGCCACTGAGCAGCTCTGGCATTTGGAAGTTGCAGGGGACCCCCACCCATGGCCACTGAGCAGCTCCCGGGTCCATCTGCCGCTGGTGACTGGGAACTGTGAGGCCCTGGCAGCTTTCAGCAGCTGAGCCGCTGCGGGGTGGAGGGGACCTCTGCCAGCGGTGGCAGCTGGGCATCTCACAGGTTGCAGCTGGTCAATTTCAGGGGGTCCCGCCACTCTGAGAAGCTGCAGGAGGATCCCTCACCGCCCACGGAGACTGGGCTGCTGCTGGACCCCCGCTGCCAGCAGCGGCTGGTCAGCTGTGGGGCCCCCAATGTCACAGAGGTCATTAGAAGTCACAGATTCTGTGACTTCCGGGACCTCCATGATATAATCTTAGCCTTCTGTGAATGTGGGGGAAGCCCTACTTCACATTCCCTCCATCTCCTTGGACAGCTGCTGACAATCTTTTTGTTTCACAACATACAGTTTAGGAGGAGAAATGCAATAGGAATATAATAGCTGGGTAAATGATAGTGAAATTATTGATGGTGAAACTATACATCATAAAATTCCAAGTTAGAGCACATATGCAGACCTTTAAAAGATGACTTGTTTCCTGATATATGGTAAATTCTTTGGCAGCATTAAAAATTCCTATGAGTTATTCTCTTGAGACCTTTGGGATTATGATTGTTCATCTGCATTAACTCATGTTGTAAAAAATCTGACTTTCTTTAAATTAATTTGCATGCAGAGTACAAACTGCATTACCAGTAACACTGTCCCCTCAATGTTACATACTAGTTCTACTCCAGAATCTACATCCTGTTTCCCAAATAACTTCCCATATTAAACAGTGCTGCAAAGGAACACGTAGGAGACAACTTTATGACAACATATATTGTGAGACATGATTTAAGTCTGATCATTCCTTCTGGCCAACTGAACTTTCATGGTGGGCAGTCTGGAGATTGATTTGGACAGCTCTCTATAAAGACACTGAAATTAATGAATTATTTTGGGACTTTCAGATTAAAATACTAAAAGGACAACTGGAAGAGAAGCAAAAGAATGACAAGATGGAGAATCTGCAGTCTGAAGATGAAGTTCTTGAGAATGGGACAGATATGCACATGATTGATCTGCAAAGTAAACTTAATTTCCATTTAAAGAGTATCAGAGGGGTAGCCGTGTTAGTCTGGATCTGTAAAAGCAGCAAAGAATCCTGTGGCACCTTATAGACTAACAGACGTTTTGCAGCATGAGCTTTCGTGGGTGAATACCCACTTCATCGGATGCAAGTAGTGGAAATTTTCACTACTTGCATCCGATGAAGTGGGTATTCACCCATGAAAGCTCATGCTGCAAAACGTCTGTTAGTCTATAAGGTGCCACAGGATTCTTAGCAGTTTACTCTTTAAATGCAGCAATGTGCAGTATATGGATAAAACAGTGCAAATATTGGTTTACAGTTGACTCTTGAATTCTGAGAGCCTCTCACTTACAGGCTATCTTGCCTATCCACTTGTTCAATTCATTCTTGTTATGCTGGGAGAATTTTCAGTGCAACAAGCAGTTAGATAAGATTCTACAGTAGGTGCAGGCGGGGGGTGTCTTTAATGTTTCAGTTTCCACTTTAAAGACTATGCTGCACAGAAACCTCCTTTGTATTATCAAGTAGGGCTGGGCGGGGGCTCTCTTCACACTACCAATTCTGCTCTTAGAATTGTCATGTGATGTGATCTGAATCGCTCCCTGCTCACAGGGATTGGAGCGTGTATGCGGACCAGCTTGCATGTATAGGGGAACTTTACAGAATATTTCATGCCAAAGCACAGAGCATGAGCCACCTGCCCACCAGCCAGCCCCACATAGTAACAATGCAACGTTTTAAAGCTCCAGCATTTTATGTGCTGGAGCCCTATCCAGATTGTTCCTACATTTCTGATAACAGATTTGTAATTTTTTTAGGAGATGCCAACAGACAGATCAGTGACCTCAAATTTAAACTTGCAAAGTCTGAACAAGAGATAACAACTTTGGAGCAGAATGTAAGTTTGCACATGAGAGAGAGTGATCAGCTAAGAAATATAGTTCCATGATAAACTAAGGGCTGGTCCACACTAAGAAGCGGGGTCGAACTAGGGTACGCAAATTCAGCTACGTGAATAGCGTAGCTGAATTCGAAGTACCCTAGTTCGAACTACTCACCCGTCCAGACGCCGCGGAATCGAAGTCCGCGGCTCCAAGGTCGACTCCGCCACCGCCGTTTGCAGTGGTGGAGTACCGGAGTCGACCGCGGCGCTTCCGGAATTCGAACTATCGCGTCCAAATTAGACGCGATAGTTCGAACTCCGAGAAGTCGAACTCACCGCGTCGACCCGGCTGGTAAGTGTAGACTAGCCCTTAGGCTCTGTCTTTACAGCCAGGCAGGTCAGACTGCGGGGGTGTGAATAACCATGCACACCAAAGTGCTGTAATTCCCCTGTCTGGACACTGCGGGCGCAAACAAAAAGGTTCCAGTTCTCACTAAGCTATGCTCCTGGGGGAATTCTGCACCCCCCCCCCCAAAAAATCTGCACGATATTTTAAAATTCTGTATATTTTATTTGTCAAAATGGCAATATAATCATGCCACATTCCGTTATTTTGGTAATCTATTTCAAAATGCCTACCTGTCGGCAAGCATGTCTGCAATACAGACAACAAAAGATTCCCCCAGGAGTAGAAATCCCTTCCACAACCCAGTTGGGCACCTCAGTCTGGGTGTGTCACACATGCCAGCTGTGCACATCTTGGGAGAAAATTCTGCTCCTATGGTCTTTTAGTTGATTCTTGTTTTTTCACCCTGCCCCCATAGGGGTACCATATAGAGGTTTCCAAATAGAGGATACTGCTGGGGGGTAGTGAGAGGTGGAGCTGGAGTGGGTACAGTTGGAAAGTGCTGGAGGTAGTATTTGGGGATGCTGGAGAGGTCTGTACTGGGAGAGGATATTTGGGGGGTGTTACAGGGGGCTGAGTGGGGCCTCCCGGCCCAGACACCCACACCCCCTCCCCACAGAACCCAGCTGCGGGGCCAGAAACCTGCACCTCCAGAGCCCAGGGATCCAGAGGGAAAAACAGCCTGATGCTGAGTCCTGGGCACATATGGAGTTGCCTGTACACTGCCTCCTTCCTTCAGGGCATGCTGGGAACTTCAGCTGCTGGGAACCCTCCAGCTCCCCCTTCCCTTGGCGGTGTTCTCTATTTGTGAGCTTGGGAGCCAGGCTCTGTGGGGTCCAGGAGCCTCTCTAGGCGGCCAGCAACTCTGCAGTGCAAATTCTAAGGGAAAAAATAAAATTGTGTGCAAATTCTGCATTGTGCAGTGGTGCAGAATTCCCCTAGGAATCCTGTTTGAAAAGGACTACATTAACGCGAACTATGAACCTTTCAGTTAGTACTCGCAGCATCCACATGGGGGAGATACAGTGCAACAGTTTGGTGTGCACTGCTATTCACACCTGTAGTCCAAACTCTGAGGCAGTGTAGGCAAGCCTTTAGTCTTGTTTGCTGTAACAAGCTTTGAAGAAAGGATTGTTAGGGATTCAGAGCTATCTCATTGTGTTCACACAGACTGGAAATACTTTCATTTACGTATAGGAAATATTATTCTGTAAATGTAGAGTTCAAAACAACAATCAACTTCAAGGATCTGTGTTAACACCATTTTGAAAATAGAAGAACACTTTAGGATGTGGTTATATCCAGATACCTGCAGTTCTTGACTGGCTGGAGGCAAATGGTGTGGAGTATGACAAATGGGTGTCACTGCTCATTATGCCTTTTGTCCTGCATAAGTCAGCAACACAGTTATTCTTCAGAGGAGAGAATGGCCCTACTTAGTCACTGGTTGTAGAGAAGTTTGCCCTGTTTAACTTTCAGTGTAGGTAAGTTAGGTTTTTTTAATACATTGAAACATTTCCCCATATTGTTGGTAGAATATTAGAGAAGAATACCAGTAACTGACACCTCTGTGGCATAGTTTTTCTCAGAACATGCCCTTCATTCTAATAAGAACACAGTGTAGACTCCCCACTTCACTGGGTTGCCAAAGGAAAGACAGGATTAGAAGTTATTTTACCTGTACACAGTTCTTAATGGTATACTTGCTTTTTAACCTTAGGTAATACGGTTGGAGGGTCAAGTAGCTCGATACAAATGCGCTGCTGAAAATGCTGAAAAAATAGAAGATGAACTGAAAGCTGAGAAACGCAAACTCCAAAGAGAGGTAATTTTCTGTTACATTCTAGATGAGTAAATTCAGTTTGAATTTAATCTACAGAAGATTAGCAGACACATCTCTGAAAGCTTTTTTTTTTACGATAGTTGCCACCGTTCTTGGGTTACTGCAAGGTAAATGGCTACTTTTGTATTGTTCCTGTTAGTTGTGCCGAAGGATTTGGCCAGAATCTTAGCACTCTTAGGTCTGGTTAATGCAAATGCAACTGTGACAACTCATGATAGCACACTTCCCTTGAACTGATTACTGTCAATGATTCTTAGGTAACGTCATCCTTAATGCCTAGCACCTTTCTCTGACTTGTATCAGACGTGGTGCTACTGACTAGACTAGACTTGGTGCTACTGACTAGACTGGAGCTCTCGTGTCAGGTCGTATCCTTCAGTACAGTTCTACTTCAATGACAAAGTGTCATTTGTAAGTGTCAAATCCAAATGTCCATTTGAGTCAGCATATGAGATATGATATGAGACTTGAATAATTGGTGTTTGTACTATAAAAACAGTTACAAGTGTTGGCATACATGTCCTTTAACTAATGTCATTAAGAATCAGTTCTCAATTACAGCTTCTGTTTTTGTACTTTCAAATCTTTGACCTTATTGGGATGTGTAAATGAGAAATTAGTGGGAAGCTGGGAATACTGGCATTTGGGGTATCAGAGGTTGCATTTCATTATTTAACCACAGTGACACAGAATCAACAATAAAGGACCTAGAAGATAGGCCACACAAGTAACTTTACATGTTTGGTGCTTAAAGTCAAGCACTTACACTGATTGACATTGCAGCTACTGAACTAGTCTTCCTTGCTTGTTGTTTTGATCAGGTCCCTCAATGGGCTCCCCACACATGATCACCTCAAATTTAGACATCTTGTCATCACATTCAAAGTTCCGTATAATTCTGCCCCTTCCTACTTTTCTTTTGTCAAGCTTCATATTGTCCACCCCTCCAGTCCATCTATACTCTAGCCCTTGTCTGCTCATTTGTCACTTTCTTACACAATAACCTCTGTTCCACCTTCATTGTGGCCCCTTTCTGCATGGTGCAACCTCATCCACAGTGCCCCGACTCTGTCGACATAAGGCCTTCTTAGGGTAGGTCTACACTTACCTGCCGGGTCGACGCATAGAGTTCGACTTCTCGGAGTTCGAACTATCGCGTCTAATCTAGACGCGATAGTTCGAACTCCGAACGCACTCCCGTCGACTCCGGAACTCCACCACCGCGAACGGTGGTGGCGGAGTCGACGGGGGAGCCGCGGACTTCGATCCCGCGGCGTCTGGACGGGTGAGTAGTTCGAACTAAGGTAGTTCGAGTTCAGCTATGCTATTCGCGTAGCTGAACTTGCGTACCTTAGTTCGACACCCGCCCCTAGTGTAGACCAGGCCTTAAAAGACCCATTTCCTCCATGCTGCCTATAATGAATCAATGACTTGTTCCTTTTCGCCAAAGCACTCTCTACCTGTCTGTTCTTATAGTGTGCGACCACTGGAGCAGAAACTATCCTTCATGAGTTTTTGGGAAGTTAGTGCTACCATAAATATATAGTAAGCAAATGTAATAATCTTCAGGCACCTAAGTAAATGGCCTGAATTTCAGAGGTGCTGAACACATACTATTCCTCTTGGAGTTCGCATTGACTTGAAAGAGAGTGAGGTTTGCTCAGCACCTCTGAAATTCAAGCTATTTAGCTTGTGTGACATTCCCCAGGGTAGAATATGAGAGTTGAACAGCAGTGTCTCCTTAACTCTACGCTGGGGTGCCTTTTACGCTGCTGTGCTGTCAGAACATCCACTCTTCGCCTGCTCACAGAGCCTTCAGCGTTCAAATTCACTCCCAGCTAAATACATGAGCACTCTGACCAGTCACTCATTAATACAGGGCGACACCCACAAATTCTTAGTCCCAGACTTTCCACCAAAAATGTGCATCTTGTACTATCCAGCACACTATTGAACAATGCAAGCTCATAGAAAGTCCATAATTTCATCAAAGGTAAAGGATAAGGGCTTATCCCAAAAACAGTTTCCCACGCACTTTAATCCAAACACACTGGGTAAGATAAAACAAGAAGCTAAATTTGTTAATTACAGAAAGATAGAATTTAAGTGATTACAAATGATAATGCATAAATGTTGGGATTTAGTTACAAAAGAAAATAAAAGAATAATAAGCAAGCTAAAACCTCACGTAAAAAGCTAACTGAACTTAAAAGCAAAGGTTTTGTCTCACCATACACTGTTGTCAATTTCACATGCTGGGTCTCTTTACAGCCTGGGACCCTTAGTTCAGTTCTTTGAGATTCATTAATGTCCTGATCAGAGAGATGGGAGAAGGAGAGGTGAACTCAAGCATTTTCCTCCCCCTTTATAACTTAATTTCTTATGCTAGAAATAGCCTTGCTAAGTCATGGTGACACAGTCTGTTGTGGACGTGAAGTTTGAAATGTTCCTGTGATTCAATGTAAATTGCTTATTCACATCTCCCCACTCCCCGTGGGAGAATGGCCGCATAAGTATCTGATGGTTTTTTAACACTTGGCTGGGGTCAGTGTCTTTCTCTGAAAAACTGGTTTGTGGGTGTTACTCAGAATTGCAACATATTTCAGTAGCAATTATACAGTAGAATCCCATAACTTCACATATAGTATTGCTACACATATTTCAATGGGATAATAATGTTCAGCAGATTATGATTTTTTCAAATGATACCTCACAAGTCATACTTCGTACAGAAGTTATCATAGTCTTGTAAAAGAGGTGACCTATAATAGTATAGACCACCACACTTGGATGGTCCGAATTTGAGGCATGTTAGTTTGGAAAAATGTCTTATGAATAAAATGCACTGTGTGGCTTTCAAAGTAATGGTGCAGGCAGTTACTTAATTTGTCAGAACTTGTCAAAAATCCATCAGGACCTTCTGCTTGTTCTTGTAATGAGGTGCAGCAATGTGGAAATCAGAATAGAATTAGTGTTGGTAAAACACCCAAGCCACATTCTTTGAGAAAGGAAAAACATTTCAAAAGCTAGTGATGGCTTTTCCTTTGCTTCTTCCTTTCAGCTTCGCTCAGCATTGGATAAAACTGAAGAGCTTGAAGTTAGCAATGGTCATCTAGTGAAACGGCTGGAGAAGATGAAGGCCAATCGAAGTGCTTTACTATCTCAGCAATAATAGCCAGCTTTCACTGAAAACTACTACTTGATGGAATGAGAACAACATTGGAGATGCTTGTCTTTTGCTGTTTGGGATGCTTTATCATCATGCCTTCTGAGAACAAAAAACCAACAACCCCAAACACATGCGCTCATTTGCTATATGCCACCAAATTGTGGTTCTCTCTACACAGATTCAATCCTGCAGCACTATATACATAGGAGTAGTTGATCCAAATGGCTGTGCCTGTAGATGCCTTTCCACACTGTATGTTTGGTACGTTTGCAGTACAGTACCTGTATACCATTTAACAAGCACACCGGGCATCGTGTTAGTTCTTCATCCCGAAAAGCACAGCAGCCATTTTTTGCCATTTAAAATGGTGTTCAAAATAAAGATTAAACTGGGACTTGAATTTTGTCTTGCTGAAATTTAGGGGGGAAGGAGGGGAGCTGTTATTTTGGACTTCTCATGGCAGAATCTTCAATTTAGTGACTACAGTAGTATATTCATAGTAGGCTGTTCATTAACAAAACACTGTGGAACCACAAGCCATTACAAAGCAAAACTCCTTCAGTGGAAACCATGGAAGATGATGGTCTTGGAAGCAAAAGTGACCTTAAATGACTTTGCCAATAAAACAAAGGTGTTTGGAAGGAATTTTGCACCAGTTCAATCATAAGACTATTTTATTTCAGGGTGAATAGGCAATAGCTTCACTGAATTACAGCTTTTTATGTGTATTATTTAATCCCTATATTTGGAATTGAAGTAAACTACTTCTTTTAAAGGATGTAATAATGTTGCATAAATAAAGCAGAGTAAGACCATGTTTTAAAAAAAGGTGGATTGCACTTACGTCATTTCACTACAGTTGTCAAAGCAATATCATTGGTTTAAACAAAATGTGTGAAGGGTTCTTCTGCATCAGAAATCACCTACCAGTACTTGAGCTGTTAGGAATCTCTGTGCTTCTACACAAGATCTACCAGTCTAATTTTTGATAAGTAGCTGAGAAATAAAGAAGCACTTTAGAATACATTGCTACATAGATTTTTCTACAAGTTCTGTAATTGCAAAACTGTTCCTTGGGTATTTTACAAAACAATTTTCCACCTGAAAAAGAAAACCTATCCAATTCAAATATCCCCGGCAGTTTTTACAATCTAGTGACTGTTAGCATTACAGCTCTGCTTCGTTAGAAAAGATTTATAATGTTGGATTCAAAGCAGTTATCTGAGAAATAAATCCCAGCAATTTGTCCCCGTTCCAGAGAAAGTTTGTAGTACATAAGGAATGCAGATGATTATTGTACAAAACTCTGTTCCAGATATAAGATTAGATATCTCTTCAACAGAAATAATTTTCCATGAATGCTGACTCTCCTAGACTCCCTTCACTTCTGTTGCTTGCCACGTACTAAGCCAAATTCAGGGTCAAGAGGCCAAATTTCTCCTTAACCTCAGCTTTAGGTTTCTGGTCCACATACTGTTCTTGCTTCTCCCTCCATATTTAGACGTTAGAATGCAGGACCCAGCTGTTGTCCACTAAAGGAAGTATTGCTGATCTCTGTGTTTAATTACCTTCGAAGATCAGATAAAAATGTGTTTCCCTGGCTAGAGGAGGAACACTCCTCGTTCCAGCTGAATGAATTCAGGCATCTGGCTTACCATCAGTGGGAAGGAGTAGATCAGTGGTTTGGAAGAGGGAGTTGGGATGAGGAGGCTTCTGTGGTCCTAGAAAAATCAGAGAAATGTAGGCCTGGAACGGCCCTCAAGATGCCATACCCCTGCACTGAGCAGGATTAAGTATACCTAGACCATAATTTCTTGCCCTTGTCAATCAGATATAGAGCTGTATAGTGGGTAAAAGGACTCCTTTAAATGAAATCTCCACCTCCAACTGGGCGTTTATGGAAAGACTCTTCAGATGCAGAGCCAGGTTTCTTGCTGAATACCTCAAACTAGATGTAGAAACCAGATTTGCAACTTTCTGTGACTTTTCTAATTTCTGGTGTATAGAGCCTCTAGTGTCTGCAAAATACAATGAAGTTTTTTATTAAAATAAACATGCCATAGTATTTTATTAAAGGATTAAGTTGTGTGGTTGATTGCTGCTTGGCATATCTTCTTGTGGTAGTGGTGAAAATACTGTCTTGTGGCAAAAATCAGGAGAAAAATCGGTAACAATAAGGGTTGGGCCAAAAAATGTAAACATACTTTGTTCATCAGGAAGTGCTGTGATTTTTTTTTTAAAGGAACTTTCATCTTGTATCCATGTGCATTAATCTCTTTATCACAGACAAGTCAAATGCAAATTTCATAACCTGGATGCTTATGCCTCTAAGAAATCTTTCAGTGTGTGATAAACTAGCTGAATATCCAAACCATAATTTGATCCCTCTGAATCTCAGTATGACCAAGGTTTAGTTGTAAGGGGAAAAAAATTAATTGGTTTTAGCACATTAATGTTTATTTTCCTATGAAGAATGCACACTAACACGGCTTTAAATGGTGGTAACAACATTGGCTCCAATCGCAGGGAAGCCAGTGCATCAGGAGTTCAAGGGTATGTCTACCCTGGAGCAGGAAGTGACCCTCCTAACCCAGATAGAAACACCTGCTGGAGCTAGTGTGCTAAAAATAGTGTATGAAAATGTGGCTTCGGCAGTAGCTTGGGCTCTTAACCCAATGCCCTGCGTCTGAGCTTGGGTGGCTAGCCTGAGTCTCTACCACAACTGCAACATCCACACTTATTTTTAGCATTCTAGCTCCAGCCGAGCTAGTGTGAATCTGTCTACCTGGGCTGACAGATGTGCTCCCAGCTGCAGCGTGGACACAGCCCTGCTGACTTCCCTGGGACTCCATGTGGCAGCTCATTACAGAATCAGAATGAATGTTCCAACAATTCTATTTACATTTGCTGTCCTTTGCTTTGTTTTGAAATGTTTAATTTTATTGTTTTAAAAAAACTATGGCATGTGTTAACTTAAATGGTTTTTAAGGTCAGTTCTTCTGTTAAGAAAAACAAGAACATACAGACCTGAACTGATCTGGAGATCCATAAGCAGAAACTGATGTTATTTATTTGGGCATTTTTATGGAGGGGTTTATCATGACAAATGTCTGTATTGGAAAATGTAGGTGTTTCTTCTTTAACCAGACATACAAAGTACAGGAACATAAGTTTTTCCATTTAAATTAAAGTTTACATTTATAAGGGTTTCTATCTCTGAATGTAAATATAAAACATGTAAAATGCCAGCTCTCCTACAGACCACTGCAATGAGAACTGTGGTTTTTATTTCAAATTGATTGAAATATGGAGAGAACCAGGGTTCAAACTTGTCATAAATAGGTGTGAAGGTGTCAGTCCAGTCCTTTTATAGATGCTTGTTCACCACTGTACAGTGAGGCAGACTTGGCAAGCTTGAGCTTGGTAAATACCCAGCATTAGAACAACATTGATTCTGCTGGATGAACTAAACTGGTAATGTGGTTCAGAGTCTGGTATAATCACTTGTTTATCACATTTTGTATATAAGCCACCACTCACTTTTCCTTTTCATCCAAAAGGGTCCTGTATAGACACAGGGTAATTTTTATTCACCAAAATCTTGCAAACCTTGTATTTTCATCTAGCTCTGGCCATAAAGGTATCCCAATTTACCTATATACAGTTTTAAAATGTATCTAACTGGAAAATGCAGTATTTGCCTTTTTTCCTTCCTCTTACAATTTTTCTCAATTGGTATATTTTTTCTCCATTATAACCCAACTAATGACATTAAACCAGTATGAGGTCCTAATGCCAGTAAATGCCTTCCTATTTTAGATTGATGTCTTTCACGTGAGATTAGGGATATGTGTGTAAGGCACAATTTTATTGGAGACACACTTGCTTCAAGAGTAATGTAAAGGGAAGGGCCAAAGGTAGAGTGGCTTTAAATTTAGCATAATTTGCACTTTGGTAATTTATAGTATAAGAACGTATACAAATTACCATCATAACATCTTGTCTTCATAGTCACTGCTTTGTGTAAAATGCTTGTTAAATTTTTAGTGTTTAGCTCCTCAGACATGACCTAACACAGTCATGTCAGCTGATTGAAATCCTCCTTTCCTACTCTACTTTTCTTAGGGCTTGGCTACACTTGAAAGTTGCAGCGCTGGGAGTTACAGCGCTGGTCGTGCAGCTGTATAGGGACAGCGCTGGTGTGTGGCCACACTGACAGCTAACAGCGCTGCAGTGTGGCCACACTTGCAGCATTTGCAGCGCTGTATTGAGAGGTGCATTGTGGGCAGCTATCCCACAGAGCACCTCATCCCATTTTGGCGTTGTGGGAAGGGGACGGAAGAGTGTGGGTCATTCCGCTTCCTGTCCCAACGCCCCGTGGTGCATCGCTTCACATCCCAGCAGTCACAGTTTTTCCGGCCACGTTTGGCGCCATTGTGAGTCTCTTGCTGTGTTTTACTCTCTGTCTGTGAATCGCGATTTCTGTGGGAAATGGAGCCCGAGCTGCTGAGGACTGTGCTGATGAGTGTCGCCAGCACAACACGTTTGGCAGTTGAGCTCTTCCTTCAGCTCCAAAGTGACAGTGAGGAGTCCGATGATGATATCGAGTCGCCTGCCGCGTGTGACACTACAGTGCTTGTGGCATTCACGGAAATGCTCAGCACCATTGAACGCTGCTTTTGGGCTCAGGAAACAAGCACTGAGTGGTGGGATCACATCATCATGGAAGTTTGGGATGACGAGCAGTGGCTGCAGAACTTTCGCATGAGAAAAGCCACTTTCATGGGACTGTGTGCTGAGCTCGCCCCCACCCTGCGGCGCAAGGACACAAGATTGAGAGCTGCCCTGATGGTGGAAAAGCGGGTGGCTATTGCAATCTGGAAGCTGGCAACTCCAGACAGCTACCGGTCGGTCGGGAACCAGTTTGGAGTGGGAAAGTCGACCATTGGAATCGTGTTGATGCAAGTTTGCAGGGCCATTAATCGCATCCTGCTAAGAAGGACCGTGACTCTGGGGAACGTGCAGGACATTGTGGATGGTTTTGCACAAATGGGTTTCCCTAACTGTGGAGGGGCGATAGATGGGACGCATATTCCTATTCTGGCACCCCCCCACCTAGCATCCGAGTATGTTAATCGGAAGGGGTATTTCTCTATGGTTCTCCAGGCGCTTGTGGATCACCGTGGGCGTTTCATTGACATTTACACAGGCTGGCCTGGAAAGGTGCATGATGCACGCATCTTTCGGAACAGTGGCCTGTTCAGGAAGATGCAGGCAGGGACTTATTTCCCAGACAGGAAGATCACAGTAGGGGACGTCGAAATGCCCATTGTGATCCTTGGAGACCCTGCTTACCCATTACTGCCTTGGCTCATGAAACCCCATACAGGGAAGCTTGACAGGAGCAAGGACCGGTTCATCTACAGGCTGAGCCGGTGCCGAATGACTGTGGAGTGTGCTTTTGGCCGTTTAAAAGCTCGCTGGAGGTCTCTGTATGGGAAGCTAGACTTGGGGGAAAGCAGTATCCCCGCGGTTATATCCGCATGCTGTACCCTCCATAATATTTGTGAAGGGAAGGGTGAAACATTCAGTCCGGCATGGACCACCGAGGTTCAAGTCCTGGAGGCTGAATTTGCACAGCCAGAGAGCAGGGCTACTAGAGAGGCCCAGCACAGGGCTACAAGGATTAGGGATGCCTTGAGGGAAGAATTTGAGGCTGAAAGCCAACAGTAATGTTTGCTGCCTTGCATGGGAGTGAAGTCCAGTGGTTACACTGTTAGGATTCTATTATCCCTAAAATTATTTGCAGTGTCTGTTTCTTTACTGGGCTAAGGTATCTTTCACTATCTGCAATAATAAAGACTGTTTTCAAAGCCAAGACTTATTTTATTGAAAAGAAAAAAACTTCCTTGACAGACACACAACATTTCAGGAACCCAAAAGGGCAGGGGGGTGGGTTGGTGAACTGTACAGTCACAAGTTTGCATATGTCCTGTCTGGAGTGCTGTGCAATGACTGCTGCACTTCAGGGTGCATATACTGCATGGTGATGGGGGTTGAGTGCAGAGGGTAAGGGTCGTAGTTCTCAGGGCTGGTTGGTGAACATACAGGTGTTGGAGGCAGCTGGTGGTGGTAAGAACCTGGATGCTGGGGAAGGGGGTTTGGAGCTGACATTGGGGCAGAAGGGAAAAAGCTTTGGGACGGAGGGAGGCGGGGGGGGCAGCACGGTAGTGCTCTGCCTGCATGGCTACGAGTGACTGGATAGAGTCCACTTGGCATGCCAGGATGCTTAGCAGCTGCTTTGTGCTTTTCCTCTTGGCCACTGCGTTTCTCTGCCAATTTCTCTGGCGGATCCTGCTTTCCCTTTCTCTCCAGTCCTGCAGGTTTTTACTCTCTCTAGCAGAGTGATCAATAACTGTTTTCAGCATGTCTTCCTTGGTTTTTCGCGGCTTCTTCCTCAGATTTTGTAGTCTCTGTGCAGTGGTGGAGCCAGGCAGTCCAGCAGTCAAGGTCGCTTTTTGAAAGGCAAAAATGGCAACAGTTAACAGGATAGCATTGTTCATTATCTCATCCAGACAGTAATTCCCACACACTGAAGGAGTTTACAGTCTTCACTTTAGCATACTTTTCCCATACCCAAACAGAGCACACATAACCCAACAGGAGCCACGAAATGGTGAGTAAGGGGGACTGATTGCTTCAGGGCTGTGCAGGAGTTTCTGTGTGTTGGGGACAGCAAACAGCTACAGGGGGGATCTGCACTGAACAGTCTCCCAACATTTTCCACAGGAGTTACTCCTGGAAGATATCTCGCTGCTGCGGGTCACCAGGGAAGAGCGGGAAGGTCTTCTACAGCAATGCGGATTCCGCCCTGGCCCCTATGCAGCTTGCTTGTGTGCAGCAATGGTCCCCCCACCCCTCGCGGCACAGTGGCGTGGACGCGTTAGCCTGACTGGGACAAGGACCACAGTGGCTCTCCCTATAAACCTGCGCAGGCACATTGCCCACGCTCTGGCTGAAACTTTTGAGGAGATTACTGAGGCCGATTACCGCGACGTGATAGACCACATCAATGGGCTATTCCACAACTAGGCATGCATGCATGCAGCCCTACCCCCCCCTCCTCTCCCGAAACATTTCCACCCTGAAAATAAAAGCCGCTTACCGGTAACCCGCTCCTCTGCTTGTCCTTCACCAAGTGCTGGCTGCTGCGATTGGCTACCTTCCTCCTGGCTTGAGAAGAGCTCCTGGCTGCATGCCTCCTGGGACTCTGGGGTGTCTTCCCCCATCCCAGTAGCTTCACTCGTGGTTTCCTCCACCCCCCTTCCTCCTGCTGCTTCTGTCCCCCACCCTGCTCAGAAGTGTCCATCGTGGTCCTCAGATTGGCAGTGGGGTCACCCCCAAGTATCGCGTCCATCTCCCTGTAAAAACGGCAGGTCGTGGGGGCAGCGCCGGAGCGGCGGTTTCCCTCGTGGGCTTTGTAATAGGCACTCCGCAGCTCCTTTACTTTAACCCTGCATTGCAGCGCGTCCCGCTCATGGCCCCTATCCAGCATGGACTTTGATACCTGCCCAAAGGTATCATAATTCCTATGGCTGGAGCGCAGCTGGGACTGCACAGCTTCCTCCCCCCAAACACTAATGAGGTCCAGCAACTCGCCATTGCTCCATGCTGGGGCTCGTTTGCCGCGTGGAGGCATGGTCACCTGGAAAGATTAACTGATTGCACTCCACACCTGGCTGAGCAAACAGGAAGGAGATTTTTTAAATTCCCGGGGCATTTAAAGGGCAGGTCACCTGAGGCCAGGGCAGTAGAGTGCAAACTGATGAGCAGAGTGGCTGAACAGGAATTCTGGGATATCTCCTAATACCCTGGAGGCCAATTACAGCGCTGGTGTGTGTCCACACCTGATGAGCGCTGGATCACCAGCGCTGCACTCACTACACCCCAAGCAGACCAGGTGTTCAGCCAGCGCTGCAGCCAGGGAGCTGCAGCGCTGGATGTGCCCTGCAGGTGTGGACGGTTACTAATTGCAGTGCTGGAAAGCCTCCACCAGCGCTGCAACTCTCAAGTGTAGCCAAGCCCTTATTCTTTTGACTTCGTAGGTCAGTGTCTTGCTTTGACAAGTCACTGATTCTTTGTTCTTCCTACTAAACAGGGGAAACCATTCTTGATGTTGCCAGAGCAATGTAGGTTTTTAACCTTTAAGCCTATATAATTGAGGAAAGGTATATTTTGTAATTCATATCTATAATGTTGCTATATATAGTATACAGTAATGTAATTCAGGTCAAATACTTCTACTATCTCAATTTTAATTGCTTTACATACAGTGCAAAAAATGTTGTCCTTGAGGACCCTACAGTATGTGTGCCGGTTGCTGTACATATCTGGCTTTCTGTACTGCATATAGTAGGGGGAAAACATATTCTGTAGGCACTATCACCACACAGAGATATAGAAATATGTTAATAGTAATGGCTAGTGTTATGATCCTGAAGGTCTTACTCAGAAAAAAAAATCCCATTCTAATAAAATTATTAATGAAGACTGAGATGCTAGGGTTCACTTCTGCAATGTGTATTTGACAGACACCTTGGGCTCCCAACATGCAATATCTTAGTTCTCACTAGATCAGTAGTTCTAAAATGAATTCGGCCATAAGAAAAGCAAATAAAGCAAATGCTTGTGCGTTCTATTCATTGGTAAGCAGACAATGTAATAGCCATGTATCAGGATAGTAATAAAGGTGCAAATACAAACTTGTCTGAGAGTTTGTCCCAATGTGTTGCTTTAATAATTAGCACATGATTCTCTAAATGATACCTTTTAGACATTGACTAGCCTTAACCTTAATAATCATGTATTTGTGTGATGTGTTTGTAAACATTGGCATTTGCTCCTTCATCACCTCTCTTAAATCCTGCAGCCTCAGCCTGATCACCTAAAGCCCCAGGCAGATTGGTAACAAAAATCTGTCTCACGAGTATCCCAGTCTACCCTAATACACATTTTATTTCAGAAAGAAAAATGTTCATCCTGTTTGTATTTTTGAATTGATCAGCAATAGTCAGTATAAAGAGGTTTTAGTGTACATGCACCCATATTTCAGCAGAAATTTCACAAAGATGTTTAATAAGTCTATGCAATAAGAAATTTACTACAAAGCTGCTGCTGCACTGTTCTGAAGTTTGGTAGGGAATAGTCTTTTTGTCTTTTTTTTTTCCCTCTAGGCCAGGGATTGACAACCTTTGGCACACGGCCTGCCAGGGTGCTTACCATGGCGGGCCGGGCCACTTTGTTTATTTGCCACGTCCGCAGGTTTGGCCAATCGCAGTTCCCACTGGCTGCATTTTGCTGTCCCAGGCCAATGGGGGCTGCAGGAAGCGGTGTGGGCTGAGGGATGTGCTGGCAGCCGCTTCCCGCCACCCCCATTGGCCTGGAGTGGCTGCGTGCCAAAGGTTGCCAATCCCTGCTCTAGGCTAACTGTTCCCAAACACTAGTCCACGGACTGCTCACGTGGTGCTCCTTTCCTCATTTCTAAATGCTATTCCTCTTAAAAGAAGCTTGAAATAAATTCAGTATTTTTATAACATTATCTTTACGTGTTAGAAATCCCTGTCATTTGTACAGAGAATTTTCCATTCAGTGAGCAAAAGTTTTAAAAACAGTTTTGTTGGTGTCCCTAGGCCTAAATAAACCAAAGTGGTAACCAAAGGTCTTCCATGCTGTGAACTTTAACCAGCCTAAGATGCTAACAGACAGCAAGCAAAATGTGTAACTGTCAGCTGTCTCAGCTTGCAGCTGTAGGACAGTTTGAAACAGCAAAAAGCGGCGGGGAGGAGGGGGAGGAAAATCTGCATGCGTTTGTGCTGTGAAGGCCATAGATAAATATGCGAATGGGAACTTTTCTAACACGCTGAAATGTAATGTTTAAAGTAACTGCTGTTGGGAAGGGAGGGGTGAGGGGGAAAACCAAACAACAGGCTTACACAAACAAGGGGGGTATAAATGCTGGGACCCCGCCTGCGCGCGGGTGTGCAGGATTTGAGATTGCTTTTTCTCCCTGGCACCTTATTTGGGCTCAAATAAACTTGGTTTGCTTCTCCACCCTGGTGTGTTAATTAGTGCGATGCACACCGGGGAACGAACCCCCGCTGTTGCTTTTCCTCGGGCCCTTTGAGCCGGCAACAGTTTTGGCGTCCCTGGGTGGGCTTGAGGCAAAATTGTGCCTTGCCCGGACTCCTCCAATGGCCAGCGGACGATGGTCACAGCCGACGCCCAGCGCGCACCGGCGCCTTTACCGGGGGCCTCGGCAGAGACGCGTCAGGCCTACCTTGGAAGACACAACGGTGCAACGCACTCAGATAGTGGCGAAGTTGTTGCGGGCGATGGTGAGGAACCGGTCTCGTGGATAAGGTAGGAACAGTCCAGTGCTGTGAACCTTTTTTTTTTCCTGTTAAGACCTGGGGATGCCCAGTGTCTCCCTAGAGTATGGGGCAGGGACAGAGTATAGGTAGGGCACGGTGTACACCCTTGGAATGCATTCTGGCGAATTGGAAAGTGTTTAAATCAGATCCATTGACTAAAAGTAAACTGAAAAGATTTTGTACAGTAGACTGGCCTCAGTATCAATTAGAGAGCCAGGAAAGGTGGCCACCAGAAGGATCACTTAATTGCAACACGATCCTTCAATTACTTCTGTTTTGTCAGCGAATGGGTAGCTTCTGAAGCTGTTTGTATAGAGAGCTCTTGTAAAAAATCCCCCATCATATGCCCCAGAGCTGCACTGGGAGGAGGACTGTCCGCGGGGACGTCTGTCTCTGTTGGGCTCATGCCATCTAAACTTATTGACTGTGCAGCAAGAAAAGATGCATCGTGGTAATAGGAAATAATGGTCTTGGTGTGTGTGTGGGTGTGTGTGTATACCAGTGTGAGTGATTGTTACCGGAAGACGCCCAGAATACCCTGTGAAGCGAAAGCTAGTGATCAGGACTACTCTAACGCAAGCCCGGTAACTAGTGGATCTTTAGGAGAACCGACCCACGGTGGGCTGACTCGGCCTGGCATCGTCCGGCGAGGAAGCTGCCTGGGTCTAGGAATGTGTGAACCCATCTTCCCTCCCCCCTTCCTTTCCGTGTGGGCTACTGACAGTCTGATCATCTCACTGGATGCAATCAGAGTAAGCGGCGCCGTCTCCCAGAGACTAGCCGACGCTCTTCGCTGAAGGGAGGTGTAGGAGAGTCATGGTCATCCCCGTTAGTCTCTCCTGTGTGAGTGTCCTGTAGGGAGAGATCCTTAGTTTATGAGCCGCTAGCGCGGACAGGGCACCCTCTTTGTGTGTGTAAGTGGAAAATGGGTAAGGGACAGTCTAAACATTCTACCTCACCCCCTAAGGGTACCCCAGCATATTACATGTACGTACATTATGGTCCTAAAACCTGCAGGTATTTAGAGAATTGGAATCTTCACATGTGAAGATCCATCTAAACAATGCCCATTAGAAGGTACCTTCAATCTAAATAAGATCATATATCTCAAAGGAGCTTTTAATCACCAAAGAAAAGCCTCTGACACAGTGTGAGCAATTTGTCTAGGAACGGGTTAATTTGAAATTCAGCTTGTCCCAGAGATGAAGGGAAAAGTTGCTTTGTGTTCAAGGTCAAGAACCAGCGCAGACTATGCTAAGTACAAAGAAAAACTGCTTTCAGCCCCAGCTGGTTGTGGAAAATAGAGACAGGCAAACCAAAGGCAATACAAGTTACAGAATTGAAATTACATTTGCAAAGCTTAACTTTCCAGTGAGACATGTGTGAGTATTAAAGTGGCTTAAGGCTTGGAGCATTCATATTTTTCCTGAGTGATGTGGGAGCGTTCCCAACACTCTCCATTGTTATTTTATTTTTAATGAAGCTTTAAAATTTGGTTATATGGTGTGTTTTCTTCCCCCAACCTCCTGCAGTGTCAGCCTGATCACCTGACATGAGGGATAAATTGGTAACAGAAATTTGTCACAGTTTGGTGAGCAATTAAGAATGGGGGAGCCCTGCAGAATTTACGCCATCTATCTGTTTTACCCTTGTTATTTTATGTTTGCTTTGTTTGGTACTGTTGGTGTTATATGTTAAGAATTGTATGATTAAAGGTGAGCCCTAATAGAATAAGGAAACACTATCTGGTTTTGGTGCACTATCTGGTTCTGATTCTGTTCTGTTTAACCGGTTACTGTTTTTCTGCTCTGTTCATTTGGGTGTTAGGTGTGTGGGCGGAACTGAACTTCTCGTTCGTAATTCCTCAGGGTGGAAGCCATGTGTGCGATGAAGCTCTGAGGTTGTATTGAGATCCTTCTGTCCCGCCCCCTGTAACGGACAATGTAATAGAAGTAGGAAAAATCTGGCTTAGACTGTAATTTTCTCTGCTCTCTGTGTAATTTTCTTTTCTGTTTAAGTGTCAGCAGACAAATGGGTGGGTCTCTGGGTAGACCCCCTAAAGGGGTTTGGATTATGTGTAACGTAAATGGCCTTTACCCAATGGCCATGTATTTCTGCCCAGGTGGCAAGCCTCACAAGGGAGGACTCGAGTAGTTTTGTGAGTAGAAATGTTTTAGGGAAAAGACCAGAAGGGCTAGTTGAGAAGCCCACCCTCCTAGCTAAACTGGTAGTGGAACAAGTTGGTGTCCATGAAAGGGACGGTTCAGCGAGAAAAGCAGGATCGGGCCCAGGCGGGCAGGCAACAGACAGAGATTGGAGAACAGGTTGAAAACTTTTGAGGGTGTAGTGGAAAGAAGAAGTAAGTGAGTATAAGCATGAGGATTTCAAATACTCAAGAGGATATTTGGAATGGTGGATTTGAATTGGTAAGTGGCTGTTGGAAGACAAAGCAAGTGATTTAAGGGAAGAGCAAGTGATTTAAAGGAGAGTGAAAAGTTAACTCTGTAGTTGCTGGAGGGAACAGCAGTTGAACTTTGTAAAAATGCTAAAGAGAAAAGTTTTTGGTGTCTTTAAAATGTTTGTAAATAAATTCAGGCAAAGAAATTATTAGATTGCAATCATTTGGCTATGAACAATTTTGTTAAATTAGTTAAAGAATGTATACAGTGCTATGTAATTAAAATTGTATTAGGCTCTAAGGGCACTGTAAGTGGTGATGTTTTCTTTCAGTGTTTAAAAGCAGGAGTTAAAAGTAAAAAGCAAGCCAGAAAGCATCTGTATTAATGCAAATAGGCAGCCCAGGTTTCAGTGGCTTTTACCTTATCAGTTAGATAACTGATAAGGTAAAAGCCACTGAAACCTGGGCTGCCTATAAAACACATACAAGAAAATATGGGGTAATTCCCCTGTTTTGCCTAAAATCAACAAGAGTATTTGTATATTTTAAGTAATGATTGACTGCCCAGAAGGGGTAGACCTCTGTTTTTGTCTTTCAGATAATCAAAGAAAACTAATGCCAGCTGAACAGCATTCAACATACCATGCATTTACTGACAGAGTAAAAATTATGTTTTGTGTTCTATGTTCTGTCTTGTGGTGTTTGTCTTGTGGCCAGAATTGATGTGTTTAATATTTTCATGGGATGGTCTGATTTGAAATCAAGTGGAAGGGTTGGATTGAAATGCAGATACTGGTTCTGTTCAACTTAGAATACAAAGTGTTTGGATACATCAGAAAGAAAATGTGATATACTAAAGTCTAATACATTTTCTTAAGTAAGAGAAAGAAACTTCATTGGCCAAATCTTTTAAGTGAAAATTGTTATTAAAATGTGCATACCAACAGTCTTTAAAAGCAAGGACATGAAAAGTTAACCCACTCCCCATATTGTACATGGGATCCTTCTGGCTACCTCAGACTTCTAGCCAGAGGGCTGGGGATGGTGGAAAGCTATTGGACTAGAGGTTGTATTGAATGAACTCATCAAAGTGGGTGTGCTTGTCCTGGCTTGTTGTTCCAAAGTTCTGTAATAAGGTTATTTTAGTGAAATGGTATATGTGGCATACATTGAATAATAAGACCAATGTACTGTATAACAGCAATGTTTATGTGTTCATGGTATGGAAGAAGGTGTATGAGTGAAGAGTGAAAGTTTCCTTTGTAGGTTAAAAAAAAAAAAGAGAATAGCTAACATGCTCAGTCTAAGAATAAGGCGCTGGCCCCAGTTAAGGACACCGCTCACAGCTAAGACTTGGCTGACTACCAAGGAAAGGGGGGGATGGTTGCTGCAGTTAAACGAGATTGGTGTGCACCGGGCAGCCCACCCTCCTCCTTGGGGACCTTTTGTAAATATTCAGATTGATTTTATTCAAATGTCTAAATGTTGTGGTTATGAATATGTATTAGTTTTAGTTGATGTATTTACCAATTGGGTTGAAGCTTTTTCCTGCAGGAAAGCAGATGCCAGGACTGTTGTGAAATTTTGCTTAAAGATTTTGTACCACGTTTTGGCATCCCTGTGAGTATCAACAGTGATCGTGGAACTGATTTTACTGGACAGATTGTAAAGGAGTTATGTGCAGCTTTGCAGATCCAACACAACCTTCACTGCCCTCACCCCCCATAGTCTGCTGGGACAGTGGAACGCCAGAACGGGATTTAAAAAAAAAACTGGCCAAGATTTGTGCTGAGACAAACTTAAAGTGGCCAGATGCCCTTCCTTTGGCACTGATGAGTATGTGAGCCATTCCCAATCGAAAGACTGGACTCAGCCCTCATGAAATTTTGACAGGATGCCCAATGCGACTACCAGCTGCACCCCCACTAACCCTAGCTCAGATGGACATTTATTTGATGGATAACATAATGCTTAAGTATTGTCAGGCACTAATGAAATGTGTTAAGTCTTTTTATACACAGGTGAAGGAAGCATTACCGAAGGATCCTGTGCAACCCTGTCACTCGTTGGAACCAGGAGACTGGGTCCACATAAAGATCCATCAACGGAAGACTGCCTTGGCTCCACGCTGGAAAGGTCCTTTCCTAGTCCTGTTGACTACCAACACCACTGTGAAGTGCCAAAGACTGACTGCTTGGACTCAGGATTCTCACTGCAAAAAGACCCCTCCACATCAGGAGAATTTTCCTACTGATGATTAGCCTATTCTTTCTTCTAGTTCTACTGTGCTTCTGGACAGCAGGGGAAAAGGACAAGGTGACGTGCTAGCAACCTCTCCCTTGTCCACTAACAAATCTACTGTGGCTTTAAACTTTTCTAGAAGAAGCAAAATCATTACAGGGTGATGTCCTGGTAATCTCCCCTGTAGGATGCTGAACCATGACTGCTTCAGGAAAGAAGAAGAAACACTCACTCCACTGACATTGCCAAAGTCCAGGAATTCCTGACTAAAAAGGACATTGAGAACTGACCCTGGTGAAGAAACGAAGAATAATACACTGGCAGAAAAGAAATTTGTGGGACCCCTGCTTGGGAATGTGGTATTAATTGGATTTTGGGGTTTATTCTACAGGCTGTGCCCTGTGTTTTGGATAAATCCTTCAGTATGTATTGCCCTCCCTAATTGGATTTTAAATGACATTGCCCTTATCAGGTTTTCAAATCACTTCTACATACCCAGATTGCTCACAAGGGGCTGCCATTAGATTAGCACAACAGAGAGCCTGGGTTATTTCTTCTGGGAAAAGAGGGAGAATTAACCAGATCCCTGTGGGCTAGGGCCAATAATGCAGCAGCCATTTGGAATATTCTTAAAGGCCAAGAACATAATAAAAAAATTGGGCCAACTAGAAAGGCCCCTAGCCTTATTTTTGAAGCTCAGCTATCTTAAGTACAGGCTGGAGCTGGTAAGTTACATGTCATTTCCACCCTATGACCCAGAAGTTACTGACAGAGATGGTATTGAATATCACTGAGGCTGGGAAGGCATTGCAGTGGGATCTATTATGTTTAGAAATTCAGGATTTCGAGTGATCTTGAGCACCAGACTTGGCCCACTGCCCTTACAGACACATCAGGAGTACCATCTAATCTGTGGTCATGGAGACATACTTGGACACTTTCTGAATGAAAGTGTGGACATTCACAGTGCTCCTTCCAAGCATATGGACCGGTTAGGGTGGGTGTGGCTCCCACATACCGAATCCTGCTGGGTCCATGGGGAGGATGCATATGGGACTGAATTATTCACCGAGACATCTGGGAAATTAAACCACTTGGTATACCTACCTGATTTATAGTCAGTGCCCCAATCCCTTAGTTGTTAAATGAACATTCCACTCTTTTGTCCATGCATTCATTCCTGGGTTGGGGGTGACTAAGCTCAAAAGAGCAGTTGTAAATATTTCTGCAGAGCTTGCTTCATTGCTTTTTGTCTTTAAAGTTTGAGAAAACTCGCCAAAAGTTTGTTGAGTATTCTCAAAGGGGGGAATTGTTGGTGTCCCTAGGCCTAAATAAACCAAAGTGGTAACCAAAGGTCTTCCATGCTGTGAACTTTAACCAGCCTAAGATGCTAACAGACAGCAAGCAAAATGTGTAACTGTCAGCTGTCTCAGCATGCGGCTGTAGGACAGTTTGAAACAGCAAAAAGCGGCGGGGAGGAGGGGGAGGAAAATCTGCATGCGTTTGTGCTGTGAAGGCCATAGATAAATATGCGAATGGGAACTTTTCTAACACGCTGAAATGTAATGTTTAAAGTAACTGCTGTTGGGAAGGGAGGGGTGAGGGGGAAAACCAAACAAAAGGCTTACACAAACAAGGGGGGTATAAATGCTGGGACCCCGCCTGTGCGCGGGTGTGCAGGATTTGAGATTGCTTTTTCTCCCTGGCACCTTATTTGGGCTCAAATAAACTTGGTTTGCTTCTCCACCCTGGTGTGTTAATTAGTGCGACGCACACCAGGGAACGAACCCCCGCTGTTGCTTTTCCTCGGGCCCTTTGAGCCGGCAACAGTTTCAAATATGTCCCAAACGCCGGGATGTCAAATATTACCATCTGTAAGTTGTTTCATGAATCCTAACCAAAGTGAAAGAGCCCAACCAGGACACCTCACTCAGGCCTTGGCTGATGGGTTAATGGAGACCATCTGACCTGCAGCGGTGTTTGGGACTGAGATACATTGATGGCAGTGTGAGGAAGCTTGTGTGGCTGGTGCCTATACTATGGGGAAAGGATGTGTTTTACTACACAGCCCTGTCAATGTCACTTATGTTATGGAAGCACTACTTTCAGTTTTAAGACAGATTATTTTATAAAACAGTCCAAATAAAAATGGTATATTCTAAAATATGTAAAAACAACGAGAAGTGGAATACAAAGGGAGGAAAAATCACTTTTGCAGTGGTAATGAGGGTGGCCCATTTCAAAGAGTTGACAAGAAGGTGTGAATAACAGTAGGGGGAAATTAGTTTTTGTAATGACCCATCCACGCCCAGTCTTTATTTAGGCCTAAATTGATGGTGTCCAGTTTGCAAATGACTTGGTAAGGCTACTCTTATCTTTTCATGTACTATGTATATACACCCCTCCTACTGTATTTTCCACTCCATGCATCTGATGAAGTGGGTTATATCCCATGAAAGCTTATGCCCAAATAAATTTGTTAGTTTCCAAGGTGCCACAAGGACTCCTTGTTCTTTTTGCTGATACAGATTAACACAGCTTATACATGCTACATATTTAGAGTGGTAGCTATTTGGTGTAGGGAATGTGTGTTTGTACAGCATGTGGCATACTGGAACTATGATATTGACAGGCCTACTGGTGATACTAATATAAATCCATATGAAATCAATCTCAAGTATTTTAATTTAACATTCTAAATATACAGTAGTGTCAATTGTAAATACCTAAGACACCGCAGTGGCTATTACACTGAAAAATAAGTATTTACTATTTGTAAAGGGTTCCCTTTTTTCTAATGCTAAACTGCACCAGCTTTTAAAATTACTCTGCCCGGCTTCAGCATGAAAAATGGAAGCTGCCCTTCACGCCTGTGGGCATAGGACTAGACTTGTGTTCAGAGGCCATCGCCCCCAGCTCTCCCTTCACTTGAGGGCAAGCCCCATCGTACACAGCTGAGTGGGCTCAGCGGGGATTTAGGCAGGGGCTTGTGTGTCTTGCTGAATTGCAGCCCCGGAAGCCAGCCCAAGTTGCATGGGGTCAGGGGACTGCAGTACCACCATGCACCAGAGACACGTGCAACTAGAGCGTGCCCCTCCCCCCACGTGTCAGCCTTCGCGCAGTGTCTTGCGTGGGCTGCCCGCCATTTTGGCTTAAAGGCGCATTCGCAGGGGGCAGGGCGCGTCCCGCCGCCCGCGCGGAGGGTCCAAGCGAGGCCCAGGCGCGTGCCGGGAGCGGCTGCTCACTCGGAGCCCAGCTCCTCCCGCCGCTTGACGAGAATGACCAATCAGGAGATAGAACCAGTCTCCTGCCAGCCAATAGGGTGGGTCGCGCGCTGCGCTCCCGGGCCGAGGCTATAAAGAATAGGCGGGCGCGCGCCGCCCCGTGGGGCGGGTGAAGAGTTCGTTGGACGTTAGCGGCAGAGAGGCGGCTCGTCCCGTGCAGGCCAGTGTAGTGCCCCTCCCCCAGGTCTGTGCGTGCGCCCCTCGGTGCCTGTGCCGCCCCCCCCCCGGGATGCTGCCCCTCGGGGTGGGCCCTTGGGCGCTTTTGCCACCTCCCCAGGTGCCTGTCCCACCTCTGTCCCCTGGGGCGCTCCTCCCCCCCCCCAGTGCCTGTCCTGGGGTCTGTGCCCTCCACCCTGGAGCGCCTGTTCTCTGGCCTGCTCCCCTCGCCTGCTGCACCCGCCCCTTGGTCTGTGTGCCCCCCTCCCCCACAGCACCCCTTCTGCAGCATCCACCCTGTGGTGCCTCTTCCGCCGCCTCCCGCCACAAGCTGGGAATGGGCCACAGGGGCTTGACAATTGACTCTTGACAATTACCTGTTCTGTTTGTCCCCTCGGGGGCACCTGGCATTGGAAGACAGGACACTGGGCTAGATGGACCTTTGCCAGTATGGCTGTTCTTATGTTCTCCGCCTGCTTATGCCCCCCCAGCACCCATTCCTGCAACATGTGCTTCCAGGGGTTGGATGCTCATCTGCAAGTCGGGGGAGTGGTGTTCAGTTCCCAGATCTGCTACTGGCTTCCTGTGTAACCTTGACAAGTCCTAAAGTCAGCGGGGTGTACTACACTCCAGACTTAGGTCAGCGTAAGGCAGCTTGTCTCTACACTGAGGGTTTGTTTTTACAACCAGGGAGATGGAAGCTGCTGTAGTCGATGCAGCAGGTGTCAATTTGCTGGTCTAGTGAAGACCTGCTAAATCAACAGTAGAGCACTCTCCGGTACTCCAGCTCCCTGAGAAAAGTAAGGGAAGTCAGCCGGAGAGCGTCTCCCATCGACGCAGCACAGTGAAGACACCAGGGTAAGTCGACCTACCCTGCATCGACTCCAGCTAGGTTATTCGCGTAGCTGGAGTAGTGTAAATTAGGTCAACTTACCTCTGTAGTGAAGACAAGCCCTAAAATGTCACTCCCAGCGATGTCATTCACTTACTACACCAAGTTAATTCCACCTTGGCAAGAGGCATAGCACTTCGGTCAGTGTAGTTAGGTCAATGCAGTGTAGATACTGCGTTGCTTACACTGACTATTGCTGCCTTTCAGAAGTGTCCCACAATGCCCCACACTGATAGTTAATTGGGTGCAAGTGCTCCTGGTGGGTATGTGCACCAGTGACACACGGAACATAGTGTGGACATGCAAAAGCAATTTAATTACTGTGGTGCCTATAGGTTGATGAAACTTAGATTGACTTATTTTTGTAGTGTAGACTTGCTTTGTGTGCCTTGCTCCCCAATCTTTCCAGTGGGGATAACAGCATTGCCTATGTTGGGGATAAATACATTAAAGCTTCTCAGATGCTCAGGTACTCCAAAAATGGGCTGTGTAAGACCTTAAGCTAGATAAATACACAACAGTGGCATTTTTGCCCCTTCAGGACTCATAATGAGTATCCTTTTATTTCAGTTAAATAATCTAATTTGGATCCGAAACCTGCAAATTGCTGAGTGTGACTGGGTCCCGCATTACAATCAATGGGGTTCCACACCTAATAAATGTTTGGAATAAGGTCTAAATTACATTTCTTAATGAAATTAATAAGTATGTGCCTGTTTGTAAAATAATTGTCTTGAGACAAATATTTGGAGAATCTCAGTCTTCAAAATTAAATCTGTTTGGAGTTAATAACTGTTAAACACTAAACATTACTGTACTAGGACATATTGAACAGCTTGTTGAAACAGCGGGGATGGATGTGAGTGCCATATTTACAAAGCTGAGTGGACTAAATTTAGAAAGCGTGAAGTAAGATGGGCAGTTGTGATTTCTTTGATTATGTAGAAGTTGTGCACTGTATGCTTCAGATTAATTGCGGTTGTGTTTCTTGGGTTTTTAGCTTTTTGTTTGGTTTGGAGGTCGATTTGCAGCACACATCAGAGCTATCCAGTGTCTTGTACATTACTCATTTAAAAAAAATTTTGGGGGGAGTATTAAGCGGTTTCTTTAAACATCTGGAAAACATACAGCTCTCTGGAAGTGCCATGGGAGACTAAATTTATTGTTAATAATGTACACAGTATTTATGTTAAAAAGGTTTCCATGTCAGAAGGAGAGACTTTCCTGATAGTTGCCACTTAGATTTTCCCAAATATTCTAAATATCAGATTTTTCAAGACTTTTTATTGAGTTGCTTTTTCCCTATGTTTTTCAGAAGGTCTTGTATCTACAGCATAAAATACTGGAAATGGGTGGTTAGACCTTGATCCTGTAATTCATTCTACACAGGCAGACCGCTCCGCCCATGTGGAGCTTCACTGAAATCTGGGGTCTGTCCACTCAACAAGTAGCAGGATCACGGCCTTAGTATTTGTATTTTTGAAACACCAGTACACAATGGGCACCACAGAACTTTTAATGCACTGGAGCAGTGTCCCCACAGCAATTTAGCACACGACAGGTGAAAGCATTGTAGATTTACATCCCTGTTCTCCATGTACGTAGTCTCCATGTAGGCATGCCCTAAGGCAGATTCTTCTTCGTGGATCTTTGCCTCTATTTTCAGATTCCTTTTTCATAGAATCATAGACTTTAATGTCAGAAGGGACCATTATGATCATCTAGTCTGACCTCCTGCACAGCACAGGCTACAGAATCTCACCCACCCAGTCCTGTATCAAACCTATCTGAGCCACTGAAGTCCTCAAATCCTGGTTTAAAGACTTCAAGGTGCAGAGATCCTTCCAGCAAGTGACCCGTGCCCCACGCTGCAGAGGAAGGTGAAAAATCCCCAGGGCTTCTGCCAATCTGCACTGAAGGAAAATATCTTCCCAACCCCAAATATGGCGATCAGCTAAACCCTGAACATGTTGGGCAAGACTCACCAGCCAGACACCCAGGAAAGAATTCTCTGTAGTAACTCAGATCCCATCCCATCACAAGCCATTGGGCATATTTACCGCTAGTAGTGAAAGACTACCGTATTTTTCCGTATATAAGACGCCCCCATGTATAAGATGCCCCCAACTTTTCTAACCCCAAATTCAGGTTTTTTGTTTTGTTTTGTTTTCTTTGCCCCTCCAGCCGCGGTTCAGCTGTCCCCCCCCCCGACTTTGCCGCTCAGGCACAGGAAGAGAACGCGGAGGTAGGGGTAGAGGGGCCGAGGAGGGCCATGCGCCCCGGCTGGTCTCCGGCGGCGGCCCTGCCCGGCTCCTGCCGCATCCCTCCCCGGCCCCGCGACTCCTGCCCTGGCCCCGCGTCCCCGGCCGCCCGGCTCCCCGCGTCCCCGGCCGCCCGGCTCCCCGCGTCCCCGGCCGCCCGGCTCCCCGCGTCCCCGGTCCCGCTTCGCTGGCCTGCCCGGCCCCGCTTCGCCGGCCGCCCGGCCCCGCTTCCCCGGTCCCGCTTCGCCGGCCGCCCGGCCCCGCTTACCCGGTCCCGCTTCGCCGGCCGCCCGTCCCCGCTTACCCGTCCCCGCTTCGCCGGCCGCCCGGCCCCGCTTACCCGTCCCCGCTTCGCCAGCCACCCGGCCCCGCTTACCCGGTCCCGCTTCGCCGGCCGCCCGCCCCGCTTACCCGGTCCTGCTTCCCTGGGCGCCTGGCCCCGCTTACCCGTCCCCGCTTCTTTGGCTGCCCGGCTCCGGTCCCCGTCCACGGCCGCCGGGCCCCGCTTCCCCGGTCCCGCTTCGCCGGATCCAGCCACGTGCAGGCAGCGCGGTAAGGGGGCAGGGAGGGGGTGTTGGAGAGAGGGCAGGGGAGTTCAGGGGTGGGGGGGTGGATAGGGGTTTGGGGGGGTCAGAAGGCAAGGAACAGGGGGCTTACTTCCGTGTATAAGACTACCCTCAATTTTTAGTCTAAGGATTTTAGGAAAAAGTATAGTCTTATACACGGAAAAATACGGTAATTAATTGCCAAAATTAGGCTGTCCCCCTCCATAAATTTATCAAGCTTAGTCTTGAAGCCAGGTATGTCTTTTGCCCCCACTACTCCCCTTGGAAGGCTGTCCAGAACTTCGCTCCTCTGATGGTTAGAAACCTTTGTCTAATTTCATGTCTAAACTTTCTGATGGCCAGTTTATATCCATTTGTTCTTGTGTCCACATTGGTACTGAGCTTAAATAATTCCTCTCCCTCCCTGGTATTTATTCCTTTGATATATTTATAGAGAGCAATCATATCTCCTCAGCCTTCTTTTGGTTAGGCTAAACAAGCCAAACTCTTTGAGTCTCCTTTCATAAGACAGGTTTTCCATTCCTCGGATCATCCTAGTAGCCCTTCTCTGAACCTGTTCCAGTTTGAATTCATCCTTTTTAATCATGAGAGACCAGAACTGCACACAGTATTCCTGATGAGGTCTCCCCAGTGCCTTGTATAATGGTACTAACACCTTCTTATCTCTACTGGAAATACCTCACCTGATGCATCCCAAGACTGCATTAGCTTTTTTCACAGCCATATCACATTGGCAGCT